>NC_081415.1:675440927-675760472 GCF_030272615.1 Cryptomeria japonica | reverse complement strand
TCAGAGGACTAATATCATGATGTTTAGCTTATAAATCTATTTGACACTAAAATTGTATACTTAGAAATCCTTTTAAACAACAACTATATTACCCAATTATTTTAACATAATACATGTTAAGAGTATAAGAACATCGTACGTCAAACCATGATCACAATGATGAACATAATGAAACTGTTGTGGATCATGCAACTCATAACAAAAGAAAAAGCATAAAAAGGGATAGACCTAGCTAAACCCTCTAATAAGAATTCCCATATGAAGACTCATAAGTATATCAATCCTCTTTTTGGTAGATTTCATCGCTTATCCAGCCAACATTGACCACCAAAAATTTTTATGAAAAAGGGTTTATATACATGAAAGATATAGTAGAAAAATTTCAAATAATATCATCCTCCACTGAAGGGTATAAGTTTGAAGAAATTTATCTTACTCATTTGATATTTAAAATGAATAGAAACATTTTTTGCGACAGTTAGAAATGAATATATTTGATAATATAAGGAGAATATACACTAAGAAATCACATCAATGAGTTCTAAATAGCATATGCAAACGTGTCTTACAATGAGTAATAGTAGAGGCTTAAATTTTAGAGTAGTTATCACATTTTCCAAAGGAACTATAATATCATTTGTTGACCATATACATCATTTTTTCAAACATGTTTTTTTACAACATAGAGCAAAAACCTATAATAGTTGTCCTATGCAATTCTAAAAAAAATTATGCAATAAATTTTGTGTCACTCTTCCATTCATGGTTAAGGTTGACTACTAGGTTTCTATGGCCTATACTTAGAAATAAGTTGTACACATATTCAAAGCAAACCTAAACTTAGAAATGAACTTCAACCAACATCTATATTGTGTATCCACCTTCAAATATATAATTGAAAAAGGGTTCCAAATAGAAAATGTATTGATTATCAAAGGTTTGATTAAATTTTCATAGAAGAATCAAATAATAATAACAAAGTATAATGGTTCAAAAGGTTGTCTCTTTTTTGTCTAGTCCTTCCTTGGTTATGTGTTGGGTAAATTTGGTTTTTATTAGTGTAAAATAGGTTTTACAGGGACCCAAAACCCATACAAAATGAAACAGTCTTTAAAGACAAACAAAAAGAAAAGCCACATAGGGCTAGTAGCAACAAAAACAACAGAAAATAGGGTCTAAAAATCTAGAGATTAAATATTTTTATTTAGCATTTGAACAGTCTTAACATTTTTCTCAATAAAAGTCATATTGATATTAGATAGCTCCTCCATGTCACTAGCTTTGACTTGCTTACCTTTATCCCTACTTGGAGTGTGAGTTGAAGGTCCCTAGTTAGTCTAGGTCTCTTCATCCTAGATGGGATCCTTCACCTTTCCTTTTCGCAAACTAAAATTGAGGGGGGCGCATGAGTGGCTGAAGGGGAAACATTAAGAGACTGATCCTTTTCATTTAGCCTCTGAAGGCCCACTGTGCTATTGGTCATGGTAGTTCTACTCACTGCAATGACAACTCTCATCTTCTCATTGACCTTATCCATAGCCACCTCTAGGCTCATTATTTTTCTTCACGATCATTCTTCATGGCTTTGACATCTGACACTAGTTTCTAACTGAGCTTAAGTAGTTTTTCTAGGTTATCCAAGGAGGGGGAGTTCAAGGTATTTTGTCTAGCTCTAAGGACTCCCATGACTCATTAGTGTACAATGCCAATGGACATTTTGGGCATAGTGAATATTTTTCTTTCTAGAGGCTAAGAGTTGAGGTTTAATCTCAAGGGATTTGGCATGTTCGACAATCAAGAGAATCAAACCCTGGTGGAGAATAAGGGAGATCCGATTCTTGAGGTGATAATTAACACAATTACATAGAAATGATAGTATATAAAATGGAATCAAAATGCACCTATCATGCCTAAAATGGTTGAGAATAGTGAAGTGATAGATGAAAATACTTTTGTAGCAGAAATGAAGAGTAATGTACCTTAGAATAACTTTGTCCACATCCACCCATAGGGATTTTAGGTCGTCCTAATTGTAACCACCATCAGCCGTGTGATGTACCTTCACCCTCACATTCTTCTGGAAAAAGATATCAAGCGCTTCCTCTGAAGCTTTCTTGTCTCTATAAAATTTTCCTTCCATAAGTGTCCCTATAACCTCAACAATGAGGATGCCATCCACCACAAATTCACCCTTGAACATCAGAAGGGTACAATTATTCCAGCATTCAAGATGAAGAGCCTAGTAGCCCTAAGGTCGTGGCCATGGATTTTCTCAATATAGGGCATAATTCATCCCCCTAACACTTCATCCCAAACCTCTACCTTGTTCCTCCATTTCTCATATGATGTGGGCTCCAATATGTTTTTGTCTCCATCCTTTATGACCCTAAAATTTTGTCTAGAAAATCACCACCACAAGCCACTAGACCCCAAGAAACAACACAGAACAACCACCAAGATTCTAGATTTAGCTAGAAAACAAACCCTTCCTTTTCTAAGAATATAATTAAAAAGACATCGTAGCCCAATTCTCCACATAAGAAAGAAGTACATCATAATAATCCAAATACCATCCCCCAAATCAACACATTCTATAATCATCATAAATAAGTTTTTTTAATATCCACGGAGATGATATCCTAGGGCCCCCACTATTTAATACTATTAATCTTAACTCCAATGTTTTCTAGGCCATCGGCCACTTTTTTTCATTCTAGAAACATATAGTATCTTAGCAAAGATAGAGTATCTTCAATTAAATATTTATAGTCAAACTAGGGGTTTGCAGGCCCTACAGGAAATAAACATTATTAAGGAAATCACTTTCCAATCAAATTTTCCTATTTTTTCCTTTAAAGAAAGCTTTACTCCAATGTAGGCTACCATAGCCTCAACATAGTGGTTTGTCTAGGTTCTCAAAGGGAGTTCCACCACCTAGACAAACCTACCATTGTGATCATGAGCAACTCCCCCACAACCAACAAGCCCAAGGTTTCCCTTAGTTTCCCCATCAATATTAATATTAATCCATCCAAGGGAAGGGGGAAACCACACCACCCCCTCCCTACTCTATTTGAACCATTGAAGAGAAATAGAAATATCCCTATGAAGACTCTAGTAATGAGCCACCTACAAATCCGAAGAGGAGAAAGAGAGTTTGGACCCAGAACATTTATTCGGACAGGCCATCAAGAATTTTTACTTAATAGAATTTTGGACTTCTTCAGTAACTTTACATTGTTTTGTCTTTGTAATAGCCTTTTGTTTGGTTTGTTTTATTTATTTTTATTTTGTCTAGATGTATAATGGGTTGGGGCCCTTCCCTACTTATTTTAATAAAATACAATAATAAAGACTTGACAAAAAATAATCGTAAAAAAGTAAAAAATTGTTCAATGATGGAATAATAGACACAAATAATGTCCATCAGTCCAAAACACGTAGTGTGGGGATCTACTGGTAGAACAACCCAAGAAAAAATTTAATATGTGAATATAAACCCCAATGGAGAATATTTGGAAAACTAATTATAAAAAACCCTACAAGGTAATATTATTATATTTTATCTTCAGATGTCTTGTGTTGTGCTTAAAACACTTTGTTGGTGAAGTAGCCACCAAGGTTCAAATCTTTGATGGCCCACTGTCCTCGCAGGCCTTCTGTCTTCGTTGGGCCATTGTGCTCGCAGGTTTGAACAAGTGAAGTGTGGGGATGAGGTACCCTATTTGTGTCCTTACCGGTTCATAGCTCCAAGTCAAAGTGTTTCATGTGGAGATGGAGGTCGTGTCATGCTAGAATCGTCGATCACATTAAAAAGTTTACTATATATATACCTACCAGCTAACCTTTAATGCATGGTATATAGCCCCATTAGAAGTGTATATGTGTGTGTGTACATACATACATATATACATACATATATATATACATATATATGTACATACATACACATATATACATATATATGTATATATACACACACACACATATATATATATATATATACATGTATATATATATATATACATGTATATATATATGTATATATACATGTATATATATATGTATATATATGTATATATATATGTATATATATGTATATATATATGTATATATATGTATATATATATATATATATATACATGTATATACATGTATATATATATATATATATATACATGGATACATAAATACATACATACATATATATAGATACACATATACACACATACACACATATATACATATATGTATATATGTATATATATGTATGTATGTATATATATATATACATGTATATACATATATGCATACATATACATATATGTATATACATATATACATATATATACATACATATATGCATACATACATACATATGTATATATGTATATAAATACATACATATGTATATATATGTATATATATATTTATATGTATATATACATGTATATATATGTATATATATACATACATACATACATAAATACACACATACATACATAAATACACACATACATACATACATAAATACATACATACATACATACATACATACATACATATACATACACATATGCATATACATACATACATACATACATACATACATACATACATATGTATGTATACATATACACATACATATACATATAATCACTTAATAATACTTTTGATGAAAATCATCCCAAACCAACATGGTATAAGATACCAAAAATATTGTCAACATGACAAGATCAAAGGGCATGTTGTGCATTACATGCATCAAACTCTAAAATATTATATCCAACAATTAATAGATCTAAATGAGATTCAAAGAGAAGGTGCAACACCATATTTAGCTAAAATAAACATATGAATTTAGTGGAATCCATTTGTAAATAATGATCAAGATATATTTCCTTTAGGAAAAACTCAAGATTGGAAAGAGGGTAACGCCCCCGTCTAGTAGACTATCATTTTGTGTCTTTGGCGGGTGGCTTGTTGGGTTTTGTTCTTTGGTTCTTTCATTGGGTTTTGTCTTGGTATCTAGTGGTTCTTCACCAGTTTTTTTTTTTTTTTCATTTTTGAATGGGTGTGCATTCCTCATGTGCCCTAGGTGTTGTTGTTTAGTAGTTATGTAAAGGTTCATACCTATCCTGCTTTTTATTAATCAGAACAACAATATTACATGAAACCTCTCAAATACAAACAATATTTTTCTAATTACCCACAATTTTCATATATCCAACAAGAATCACCATCTATGCTAACTCCAACTCCTTAGAATATTGGAAAGAGATGAAGGACATCGTTAAGGAAACCATAATCTAAAACAACACAAAATTATGTCATCCAAGTACTTAGTTAGAAAACCAACACTCAAATCCCAAGATGAACATTAAAAAAAATAATAGTATACTCCTTCCATCTATCATAAGTGCAATGTAATCCACTCACAAAGAATTGTATTTTGAATCCATTATCTCCTTTTGAAGATGCATCATGTCATATCATAACATGCATTATAAGTTGCTCAACAAGTGTAATCCCCTTTGCATCTATTTTTTATGTCCTTGATGTTATTACATTTCCAAAATACGATGTTGAACAACCATAAATTTGTAGTCTAAAAACTACATATTTTATTGCTTAACATTAAGAACAACATTAAAACACCTTTTCTAACATTTTGAAGAGAAAAAACCTTATAAGTTTTTAGTATTCATATAATTTGACAATCAACATTAATGAAAATATTTTCTATTCTCAACTTGTATATTCATCCAAAAATATTCATACTGCTAAACCTTTATCACTACACACAAATCCAAGAAGATTGATTCAAAATATTTTCAGTGGTGATGATTAAACTCTCATGTTTATTAGCCTTCTGCCATGGTATGATGTGCTACATACCTCTCATCTTAAAAATAGTAATTTGAACTAACATGTCAACTTGAGCCTATTGGAATCATCAACCAGCTTGATTTTATGAATGGTAATGAATATCACGGCATAATGAGCACGGTGTATAACAAATGTATGTTTGGATCAATGTACAATCAGTTGAATTATTCATATGTGTTAATGCATATGAACATGTCAACTCTTTAATCTTGTGAAATAATGTATTGACTTCTTATAAAGCGCATTACTAGAAAGTAGGAAGATGTAAACATAAAACAGCATTTGACATTGTTCAATTCAAAGTAACCATACTAATTTTACTCATGCCCACAGAATTAAATGGTTTTATCCACAATAATGTTAACGATCAGATACAATTTTGATATGTTTCCACGTAGGACACAAAGAGGAAGTCGTGCTCTTGTTCTCTTATGTCACGTGGATTTTAGCATTTTGTGAGTATTCAATAATGTAGCAACGCCCAAAAGTCAGCCCATTGTATCTGGAAAGCATAATAACAAAATGAAATTGTCACTTCTTTCACATTAAAATAAATGGTTTGCTGAGTTGACTTCTTAATTTTCTTAATTTCGGTTAAGCCCTGAAATGACATGTGAAAGGTATGGATCTTAAAATTATATTTAAATCAAGCATTTTATTTTATTTTTTAAATTTTTTTGAACTAAACTTTTCGGTAATAGACAAAGGAAGAAGCTTAGTGGGCGGCCTAAATTATTCCAGAAATTTACAGCTATGAAAAGCTGTGTGTAGAAACTGCTGAATTGGTAGGTCGGTCTGAAAGTCACAATCTTAGCAATATTTGACCGCATCTTTGCAAAGGGGAGCATGACTTTATCTATAAGGGTTTTAATGCAAATATTAAAGCTCCAAACACCACAGAAACTTCCTCACAATCCTTTCGCCATCCTCCTCCCTTATGCGTTTGCCTGGTATAAAAATCTCCACACCTCTCTTCCGAACTCATAAATTCGATTCATTGCTGAGATATTCCATAACCCTGTAAGAAATAATATCTGTACGTCAAAATTTGTTATAGAGTGTGTATCATTTGCATTAGAGATGGATCAGGAGGTTGAGGTCCCTTCCTATTTTGTGTGCCCAATATCGATGCAAATCATGCGGGATCCCGTTACAGTCTGCACGGGCGTCACCTACGAAAGGGAGAGCATAGAGAAATGGATATATAAGTTACGGAAGAACACCTGCCCCGCCACAATGCAAGTCCTTCACAACCGGCAGCTCACACCCAACCACACCCTTCGGCGGCTCATTCAGCAGTGGTGCATCGCCAACTCCTCTATGGGCGTCCCACGCATCGCTACACCAGACTCACCCGTGGACGCCGATCAGCTCAACGAATTGCTACGAGACATTGAGGTCAGCCCAGAGCCGCCGTTTCGACTGAACGCCTTGAAAAAACTGAGGTCGTTGGCCGACAAAAGCGAGACCAACAAACGGTTCATCGCTTCGTCGAAAGCACCGGCTGCCTTGATCTCTGTCATTGAAAACCAGTCCACAGAAGCTGACGAAACCGGATGCTTCTACGATGTTGCGGTGGCGTGCGTAGAAGCCTTGCGGATTCTCCATTCTCTTCACTTGTCCGACGAGGTTGTAGAGACTCTTGTCTCTACCAGATGCCTGGCTTCCCTAGGCTCTATTCTCAAGAGGGGCACCTCAAAAGCCCGGTTTCATGCCGCCGTGCTATTACAGAAAGCGTCAATGAAAAGCGTGCAACAGATTGTAATGAACAGCAACGATGACCTGATAGAAGGGTTGCTGGAGATGGTGACGGAAGAAGTGTGCCACAAAGCTACAGTGGCTGCCCTGCAAGTGTTAACCACAATGAGCATCAACAGCCGGCGCAGCAGAATGAAAACCATCGAGGTGGGCGCAGTCTCAATCTTGATCGAATCGCTTCCTGAACAGACATCGGAAAGGAAGAGCACCTGCGAGTGGATGTTATGTCTTCTCGACGTGTTATGCAGATGTGCCGAAGGAAGGGTTGCCATTGTCGGCCACGCCATGGGCATCCCTGCGATTTGTAAGAAAATATTTAGAGTATCTCAATCGGCTACTGAGAAAGCTGTTCGAATCCTTTGGTCTCTTTGCCGATTTTGTCCATCTGAGCGTATTTTGAGGGAGATGTTGCATGTCGGCGCCGTGACGAAGCTTTGCATGGTCCTGCAGGCCGACTGCACCCCTAAAACAAAGTGCAAGGCAAAGGAGATGCTCAATCTGCATGGTAACTGCTGGAGGAGCTCATCTTGCGTTCCCTCAAGGATGTATCCTTCGAAATAATGATGATCAATTTGTTAATTATAATTTTAGGCCAACAGAGAACATAAAAGCTGTTAATGTGAATTAAAATTGTACAAAAAGAGTAGGAAACCTGGTGTCTCAATCGAAAGAGAATTTTTACTCTCCAAGCTTTTTCACAGCCTTTGGTGAGCATATGATTGTATCTGATTTTCTTCTTTAAATCATTAACCAATTTTTCACTTATTCTTTCGTATGTCAATTGCTACTCAATCCAAGCTTTTCTAAGTGGATGAAATGGAAATAATTGCCACGTAGGTATTATCATTTACCTTTTATTTTTTAGGGTAAGATCTTTATTACCCTTCAAAAGAAAGGTGGTAAAAAGACATCTCTTCAAAATTTAGGTAGGATGAATTCAAAAACATAAAATGAAAATGGCTTAAACGGGGTTAGATCCAAACATTAATAAGGTTAATATTTGTAGGAAGGTGATTACAATCATTTGATTTATTATATATATCATAAATGATAGAATTGTCATCAATAGGCTTTAACTAGTGAGAACACCCTCCTCTTGATTTTCATATGTAGAAAGTTGAGGATGAATAGAAGAAATGACTAGCTCAAGGCTAGAGAATTTTCTAGAACTTATCTAGTTAAGAGCACCATGTCCATGAAAATAGATGGAAGGTGGCTAAGAAGGTGAAGATCACATATGCGCTAAACGACTCTTAGAGCCTTGCAATTGAGAGCCTTAAGATTGAAATTCTCTATTTTTTTAGTAGGTTGGCAATGGCATTTCCTACACCCACAAAGTTGGAAGGAGACAAGAGTTGGAAGTCTAGCCAACATTTAGGGACCATTAGACCAATGATCAAGGAGAACTTTTAGATGCACAACTTGAAGTACAATACTGTGAGCTTGCACCTTGATCTATATAAGAACATTAAAACAAGTCATTGTTTTAATGTACAAAGAAAAGTGAGCATCAATTGAACAACATAAAATGAGAGCTAAATTTTAGTCTTTTTAAATATTGAAGAGAATTCCCAACATGAAAGAATATCTAATTTTGTCAAATTTAAATGAGAGATAGGGCCATTCACTAGACCAAACCATATATCATCAAAAGGGGCTAGGACAAAAAGTCTTGAAGAAGTGAAAAATTCAAATCCAAGTATCATAAGCTTTGATGTAAAACTAAATAAGATGCTTGAAAGTATCAAATTATCCACAAAGAACATAGTAGGGTTTGAGAGATCCTATATGAGATAAGCATGAGACAAGGAAAACACTTGATAGATAATACACCACTCAAAATGAGCCAACATAAGCTCAAGAATGAAATCTTAAATAGTATAGAATCATTAATGCCAACTACTATGAGAGGACTAGAGGTGCCAATGGTGATTTTTAATGGGTCCACTATTAGGACATGAGGCTTAGGCCACAAGTATCCCTTCCAAAGTGTGTAATTATGAAATGGTGTTTCAAGATAACATTTTGAATCTTTCTAGTAGAGCTTGACAAACCTAATGAAAAATTTGTAAATTGTATTTTGGGGGGGTGGGGGTGATAGCATCATCTATTATGTGGAATGTCTTTTAATCTTAATTAGGTAATCAAAATCTCAACTCGATCTTAGGTTAGGATATAAATTTCTTAATAGCTTTGCTAAAGAGATCTAGAAGATTGTTAATTTTTCTATTAAACTAGTGTGAAACATAAATCCAAGGGGATTTGATAAGTGGGTGATCTTTATTAGATAGAACTAGAGACAATGCAATAAGCTATTTTTTAAGTGAGAGGTCGTTATATTGAAATTTATTACTATCTTGCAAATAATTCAAGTCTTCTCCCAAGAAATATGATCTTAATACTAAACATTTGATAAAAACGGTATAAAGCCTAATTCCATTGCAAGTTTCCCACCCAATAGGAACTCATGACAAAGTACTATGACTAATGAAAATTTCCTAAACATCATTAACTTGTAGAACTATAAAATGACCAACTTAAATACAAACATCAATGTCTTGATGATAGATTGAGAGTAGTATTAAACAACTAGTAATATGATGGAAATAATAAAACATCCAAGAAACATGCTAAAATCCTTTATTCTCATACCTTGATTTCCAAATAAAGTCCTTGAGAATTTTCTTAAATTTTAAATAAGAAGCATTAGAAGCGAACCACAAGAGGAGAAATAAACATGACTAACATCCCCAACTTTTAGATCACACCTAGAGTTTTCCATCAAATGAGAGAGGCTTAGTGATATAATTTCTAAATGTGTTTTTCAATTATATCTTTGATAACTTACTACATGATAACATGTGAGACCCAAAATGGAAAGGGATGTGAAAAAAATTAAATATCATGACCAAATTGATTTCCAACTAAAGACTCTAGCCAAATAGGTTTAGGAAGAAAGGACTTGCTATAGAATCTTGTGTTTCTCTATTTAATAGTACAACTAGAGGCTTGATAGAATATATATCAAATAAAATAAGTGCCTATTTAATATTATTCTCATTCTCAATAAGAGTGAGAAAATAATCATTACCAAAATGTGTATTAACTAATTGGTGAGATGAATTGGGTAAGGAAATAATTTTAAAGAGCTTATAGGAGATTTTATGGACACAATGATGGCCAAATCATATAGTAACTTAGAACATAAAAAGTGAGATATAATGGGAAAACTTGGTAAAACTACTAGAGATTCTAAATAGATAATATGATTGACAATTATTGTTGATACAAGACAACATGTTATTGAATATTATTTGAGTGGAAAGAATATAATACTTGACCTAAATCCAAGCACCTAAAGGATGGAAATAATGAATGTATTTTTAATGGGGGTGATAATTGATAATAAAATCATTTTTATCAAATTTGAATGTTTCTTAGAATGTTAATTTCACTCCATCCTTTCGTAAATAGAAACAATATTGTTGAGGGTGTTTCGTGACTTGATAAATCCAATTTGTGTAGGATAAAAAAGAATCAAAGGACTAGCCTTATTATGAGATAAACTAATTTGGAAATATTCTTGTAGAAGCTATCTAATAAGATGAGAGGATTCTAGTTGCATATTTTCTCTAGGTCACTAGCTTTGGCTATGAGCTTGGGATTTCCTTTGTTAATTAATCTCCTAAAGAATTATCATGCAAACCTTTGAAGTAAACCTTGTGATGTTTTCACCCATTGTATCCCTAATATAGAACTCTCTTAGGAAACCATCCAAGCTAGGGGAGTCATCATTAAAAATAGAGAATATAACCTCACAAAAGTATTCCTTAATGATAATATATTTACAAATAATTGGTTGAGACGTAAATTTTTTATAGAGAAACAAATTCAATAAATGTTGCATAGTACTTTTTTTAGTAGTAGTGCAATCTTGAGTGTTAAAAAAAATATCATATTTCAAAAAAATGCTTGAAGAATATCTAGGATTTTTATAAAGAGCTACCAACCCTCCTTTATTTTCTTGATAGGTTGAAATGTATGATACCATAGATTCTAGATCCTAAAAAATTTGTTGAACTTTGATTTGGGAACAATGATTTGGGATACTAACCCTCCTTTATTTTCTTGATAGGTTGAAATTTTATTTTTAAACAATGAGAATTATGATAATTGCTAGCAAAATCTTAGTCATTCAATTTTAAGCTCTCAAATAAAACATTTATCCCTTGACTAGGAAAAGATCTAAAATAGTGAACTTATAAGAGTGATGATAGATATAGGCAAGCTAGCACCTATAAAAATAGAGGAAGATTAAGGTACAATGGATAGCATTATTCCACTAAGAAATCTAACATGTCTCATGGATGGGGTGTGGCTCCATATTCTAAATATGCTAAATATGAGTTGATATAACTTTGATATTGAGCATTAATCTTCACATAAAAAGAAATAATTCTTCATATCCTCATATTTAGCATGTTACAAATCAATAAATCCAATGGCTATAGATAAGTTAATGTTGTGGGAAAGACATTACTTGTAAAAGGATTTTTCTATGGAATTCTAGGAGCCAAACACACATATGCAAGGCCAACGAGGGGCATAAACCTCCTATTATATGTTTATTGAAGATTTGTAATATGTAATTTTGTATATATTTAATATAATGACAAGCCTTTCTAGAATTTTATAAAATCAAAGTGATTAAATGTGTTGTATATGTTCCTTTATATTGAAGATTAATGTCTAAATGTTTTTTATGTTTTATGCTAGAGTATTTTTATGCAAGGTATTTAAATTCCACATACATCTAGTACCATGTTTTTATTTATCATGGTTTATTATTTTATATTAGATTCCATGTAATCTCTTAATGACTATTCAAATGTCGCATTAATAAAAAATAATTTGAATCATCTTTGGAGGGGTCAAACTTGTAGTAGTCTCCCTTATTTTGAAAACACCCTAATTCTAAAGTTATCTTCATCTTAGCAAAATTATTGATTACATTTTCAATGTGTTCACAGAGAGAGATCACCTAATAGCTACCAATAAGTGTTAGTGCATTTATATATGTACACTATTTCTCAACTTAAATTACTTTGATAGTTCTATATGTAGACAAATGATGTTATTAGTGTCGATATTGGTTAATGCATGCCAAATGATGGCATTATGTTGCAAGGAAAATAAACAACTATCACAAATTATGGACCCTTAAAGGAAGAAATATTATCTTGCACTATAATACAAGCTAAAGAAAATATGTCAAAGGATTTAGCAACAGACATGGATGAACCCTTTCTGCTTATGTGCCACTATGATATCTTACATTTAATGTTAAAATGCAATATCACATAATCCTAAAATTCTCTATATTTATATTCTACTTCAAACTGAGATCCATAAAAATAAGTGTCACAGATTAATTGAAGGATCTTAGGCCCAACCCTTCCTACGCCATGAGAAGATCTATATGCTCACTATTTTAATGAGGGAATTAAAAATATTATCTTTGAGTGTTAATATTGTGTAATATTACTTTCCCATTTTCTTAAAATCTAAAGCAAATTGATATTAAACATCAAAATGCTTGATTGAGCATGATACATGTGGTATTTGACCAAATAAGAATTGGCACTCTGAGTACTATAACCAATTATCTATAACTGTGTTATTTCCTTATAGGAATATTTATCATCCATATACTTTTCTTTAGTGGTGCATACGGAAATCTAGGATGTCTATTACTCGTTGCACTAACTTCATTATCAAACAAAGAGAACACATAGCCATTAAAGGGCCTTTCACTATCTAATACTTCTACTCATTCTACATCAACTACTCTTGCATGATGAACATCAATCCTTAATAATTCTCGAACTATACATTTACTTCCACTCATTATTTCTACGTGGTGAAAACTTAGATAATCTTTATGAAATGATAGCATGAATACATGAAATGCTCAAACTAATCATTGATATTTACAAAACTATTCTAAAGAAGTTGAGAAATAACCCTATTATTGTTACCTTTATTTACATGCATTCCAAGATCTATCTTTATTCATTATATAATACTTTCAAAACTCTATGATTTGTGATCTATAAAATGTGAGTAGGAAAAAGTATGAGGAAGAAGGTTCTTTTTATTCATAATTCTTTATGGTTCAAATAATAAAGCACATTGGATTCATTTCTTTATTTTATTTTTCCATTTAGTAAATATCTTACTTTATTTAAACATTGTATTGTTCTCAAAATTATTGATCATATTGTAAGTACAATATCCTTTTTACATTTATAAATGGTTTTAATTTAAGAGTTATTATTTCATAATTCACAAGATTTGTTTGTTTTTTCTATATTCAATATTAATAGATTCACATTACCTTGAACAACCCTAGTGCCATCCATTATTTCCTCCTTAAACAATTTTAACTCAAAACAAATTATTATTTTCAAGATTACAATCCTACTCTATTATATGAAATTGAATTGGTTCGTTGTTTAATGATTTATTTCTTCATCACTCATAAGATAAAAATTCCTTACCCCATAGACCCACATTGCCACATTTTTCATTTATTATCAGAAGTATATAATTTTCTTAGGATTTTTTTAGTATATTCCAGTATTTCAATATTTATTAAATAGGTGTCTTATGTGGATTATTATATGGTGAAACATATCAATTCTAACATAATTCCTCTAATTGTTAAATATTCAAACTACTGATTATATTTCGATTAGATTTCTCTAATGGTTTCTCAATGATTTATATTCAAATTCCACAACATAAATTTTAAAGAAGCATGGTTTATGCTTTCTTATTAACATGCTTAGTCCAAATCAATAAAATTATGTTTCTATCAAATAGTTCCAAACATGTTGAAGATAAAGAAATATTGAATATTGTTGGCCTCAAGTGTATTACATTGCATAATGGTTCTATGTTGGATAAAAACATTTGACACCATTTCCATTATTTCTAAACTCTAAATTTGATAAACCTTTTGGTAATAAAGCTTAGTCCATATTGATTTGAACTAATTTGAATGGTGATTCTTATTGTACAGTTTAATATATATGGTATTTCTCTCATATGCCCGCCCTAAAAATCATTATGGTAAGTTGGAAATAATATCATATGCATATCACCAATTTAAAATTACATCATATTTTTTGTGCCATATATACTTATGTTATTCCATTCCTACAAGCCAATTCCATAGTTTATTAAGTCGTGTGCCATCCTTGGAGTTCCTACACAAAATTTTCAATTTTTTATATTTTATTTTTGACTTATTTTACTTCTTATTTCATGTCATAGTCCATATTATATATCCATATTATTTGTGATTTTTGACTAACATTTTCATCAATCTAGAATTAATCTCTTTTTTCACAAGAAATCAATAGAATAGATGTGAATGGTTTTGACTAAAATCCTGAAGAAAGAGTCAAATAGTTTTGGATCCATACCGAATATATTATGAGGGATCGTGATTATGTATTGATTGAAAGTGTTTCGTTAACTAGGCTAAGTAAGGCAATTATGTACAAGATCAACAAAATGCATGAAAAAAATGCAAAAATATAGAATAGAACTAGAAATTGAGAAATGAAACATAGAGAGGCATATATCACAAAGTTGGGAGAAAACTAGACAAGATAAAGGCATTCAACACAAGTGTCTTGGAACTGGCTAATGTAGAAGATAGTATCCGAAACAAGGTCAGGATGTCCTCAAGGTGTTATCCTCGAAATCTAGGGTAGAATCGAGAGGACACTAGTACCTAGGTCTAGCATCTAGGGATTTCATTTCTTAAAATCTATAATTGTTCATTAATGCCATAATTATCCACCTATAAATTCTGACCATTGTCCACTTTTTGATTTAAACTTGAAGACACAAAAAAGAAGGGAGAAATGGTTGTATTGTATAGGGCTTTTGTACTTCAAACCGTGTGTTAGTGTTCCCACATCTACAATAATAGTGATTAATGATAAACCATTGAATACTCCCTAAGGCATATAATAAAATAAATGAAATAAAACATAATGATTGCCTCATGAATATAGATGTTGGGTTCAACATCATTTTCAAAGATTCTTGTTGAGAAGATTCAGATTATATACTTAACATTAAGAGCAATATTGAGTCATCTTTCCTAACATTTGAAAGGAGAAAGATCCTAATACATTTTTAAAATTACATTGATGAAAATTTTGTATTTATCTTAACTCATATTTTTCTATCGAAAAATAAGTGTATTACTAAACCTTTTTATTGAACAAATTCTATAAAATTAATTGAAGATGTTTGACTAATGATGATAAAGCTCTCATATTTGTTTGGTATGTGTCATTGTGTGATTTGTGATACATACCCCCATTGAAGATATAGACAATTTCACTAGAAATATTATGAATTAGTACATCAAATTAAGCCTATTTCGATCATCAACTAATCTGATTTCAAATTTTCTTATGAATATCATTCCACCATAGATGGAAATATCGCTATTCATAATGAGCTTCATGTACCACAAATGCACGTTCGGACTAATTTATAGTAAGTTGAGTCATTCCTATGAGTTAGCATATGAACATTTCAGCTCTAAGAAATAGTGTATTGACTTCTAAAAGGGAGCATTTCTAGAAATGAATAAGATATAATAAAATAAGTCAGCATTTTACTTTTTATAATTTATAGCAACCATATCACTTTTATTCACACCACACAATTAAATATGCAGTTTTATCCATAATAATGTGTCATCGTTACTATGCTAATTACTAATCATTTATAATTTTTGAGGTCTCTTCCTCCAAAATTTGACCCAATAGTAATTGCTATTAAAGAAAGTAAAGATCTAACTACTTTCAAAGTTGCAGAGTTAATTGGTTCTTTGCAATCTCACGAGGAGCATATGCAGTGTTCTACAGAAAGTTTTGTGCAAGCTTTCCAGACTTCTATAACTATTGAGGAAAAGTCCATATCTCCTCCCTCTCACACTACTAAATTTCAAGGTGATTCTTCTGGTAATAATAGAGGAAGAGGTAGAGTATGAGAAAGAGAAAATAATAGAGGAAGAGGATGAAGCTATATTGATCGAAGGAGTATTCAGTGTAGATATTGTGAAAGATATGGGCACTATGAATTTGAGTGCAAGAAGAAGAAATTTGACTTGAATAAGTTAACAACTAGTTATGTAGAAGAGTCTTCTAACACAAAGAACTCTACTTTATTTGCATGCAATTTGGCAAAACACCACCAAGAGGATGTTTGGTTCTTGGATAGTGGCTACTCAAATCACATGACAGGTAAATCTAATTTCTTTGTCAAATTAGATGATTCAATGAGAAGTAAAGTTAAATTTGGAGATGATAAGGAGGTTGATGTAGTGGGAAAATGTACCCTTGCAGTCAAGACTAAGAAAGGAGACACTACACATATACATAATACTTTCTTTGTGCCAGAATTACAACATAGTCTTGTGAGTATAGGAAAACTTCTAGAAAAGAACTATAACATTGTGTTTGAAGATAGCTACTGCAAAATCTTTGATAAATCTAATAATAATCATGTTATAGAAAATACCTATATGATAGAGAATAGATTGTTTCCTCTCAAATTGGTTTCTAGTAAGTTGTATGCACTGAAATCAACCATAGATGATTCGTGGTTATGGCATCATTGATATGGTCATTTGAATTTTCAAGGGCTAACTTTTTTGAATAAGAAGAATATGATGAGAGGACTTCCTCCAACCAAGGCAAAAGAAGAGTTGTGTTTAGGGTGTACACTTGGCAAGCATCATTGAGATAGTTTTCCGGTGGGCAAATCTTGGAGAGACAAATCTCCTCTAGAGCTTGTACATGATGACATTTGTGGTGACATGCAAGAACAATCATTGGGTAAGAACCTTTATTTTTTTACATTCATTGATGATTACTCTCGCCACACATGGGTTTATTTTTTGAAGCAAAAATCCAAAACCTTTGCATGCTTCAAGAATTTTAAAGCAATGGCTGAAAAATAAAGAGGGTATCTTGTCAAGATACTCAAAACAGATAGAGGGGGAGAGTTTACTTCTAATTAGTTTGCTTATTTTTGTCTTAACAATGACATACAAAGATAACTTACTGTCACATATACACCTCAGCAGAATGGTATTGCTGAAAGAAAGAACCATACCATAATGGAAATGACACGAAGCATGTTACAAACAAAAATTCTTCCAAATAGTTTTTGGGGAGAAGCAGTTGCCACTACAGTGTATATCCTCAACCCTATTCCCACAGAAGCAATTCAAAACTTGACTCCAAAGAAAGCCTTGAGTGGTCATAAGCCTTCAGTGGCTCATCTTCAAGTATTTGGATGCTTGGCATATGTGCATATTCTAGATCAAAAGAAGAAGAATTTGGATTCCAAATCTCAACTTTGTACCTTTATGGGATACTCTACTACAACTAAAGGCTACAAATTCTATAAAACTAAGACAAAGCAATGGATAGTTAGTCGGGATGTGATTTTTGATGAAGGGGAGTATGCCAGTGGAAATATGATGTGCAAAAAAATCCATCAATAATCATAAATATGAAAGATAATAGTGTTCCTCCTCCTCTCCCCACAAGCTCAAGTGGAAGTTCAAGCTCTAATTCTAGTCCTCCAAGCTCACCTAGTTCTTCAAGAATCACAAACTCAAGTGAAGATTCACCTCCACCATCACCTCCAACATCTGTTCCAAGAAAGGTATGGAGTTTGGTTGATATTTATCAGAGGAGTGCCAATATAAATCCATATGTTAATTTTGCTCTATTAAGTACAATTAAAGTTGAACCCTTTGTGTATGAAGAAGCAGTGAAGAACTTGTATGGGTTAATGCTATGAATGATGAGATTAATTCAATTCATAAAAATAATACTTGGGAATTAGTTCCACTTCCCAAAGGTAAGCAAGTGATTAGTGTGAAATAGATATACAAAGTGAAATATCATGCTGATGGCTCAGTAGAAGGAAATAAGGAAAGATAAGTTGCCAAGGGGTTTGCACAAACTCTTGGAGTGGATTATGCAGTAATTTGTTCTCTAGTCGCTCGAGTTGATACAGTCAAGATTATATTGGCTATTGCAGTACAATATAAGTGGTCAATATTTTAGATGGATGTGAAATCAGAATTCTTTAATGGTTACATAGATGAGGAAGTTTATGTGGAACAATCTATGGGTTATAAAGTTCCATAAAAATAGCACTTAGTCTACAAGTTGAATGATTATTGGAGTATCAAGATGAAGACCCTACTATTATCCCAAGATCTTTGGGAACTAGTGGAAGGTGGATACACAGAACCTCCTGATCAGAATATATTAAATATATGGACACCAGCCGAAACAAGATAGAAAGAAGGATAATAAATCTCTTTTCATCATTCAATCTACCTTGGATGTGTCCATCTTCTTATAATAATAGAGGAAGAGGAAATAATAGAGGAAGAGGATGAAGTTTTGTTGATAGGAGGAGTATTTAGTGTAGATATTATGAAAGATATGTGCTCTATGAATCTGAGTGTAGGAAGAAGAAATCTTACTTGAATAAGTCAAGAGCTAGTTATGTAGAAGAGTCTTCTGACACAAAGAACTCTACATTCTTTGCATGCAATTTGGCAAAAGACTACCAAGAGAATGTTTGGTTCTTGGACAGTGGCTGCTCAAATCACATGACAAGTAAATTTGATTTCTTTGTCAAATTAGATGATTCAATGAGAAGTAAAGTTAAATTTAGAGATGACAAGGGGTTTGATGTAGTGGGAAAAGGTACCCTTGCAGTCATGACTAAGCAAGGAGACACTACACATATACATATTACTTTCATTGTGCCAGAATTATAACATAGTCTTTTGAGTATAAGACAACTTCTAGAAAAGAACTATAAAGTTGAGTTTGAAGATAGTTGCTGCAAAATATTTGATAAATCTAATAATCGTCATCTTTTAGAAAAGACTTATATGACAAACTCTCCCCACAAGCTCAAGTGGAAGTTCAAGCTCTAGTTCCAGTCGTCCAAGCTCACCCAGTTCTTCAAGAAGCACAAAATCAGGTGTATATTCATCTCCGCCATCACCTCCAACATTTGTTCCAAGAAAGGTATGAAGTTTGGTAGATATTTATTAGAGGAGTGCCAATATAAATCCATTTGTTAATTTTTCTTTGTTAATTACAATTAACGTTGAACCCTCTGTGCATGAAGAAGTAGTGAAAGAACCCATATGGGTTAATGCTATGAATGATGAGATGAATTCCATTCATAAAAATAATACTTGGGAATTAGTTCCACTACCGAAAGGTAAGAAGGTGATTGGTGTGAAATGGATACACAAAGGGAAATATCATGCAAATGGTTCAGTAGAATGACATAAGGCAAGATTAGTTTCCAAGGGGTCTGCACAAACTCCTCGAGTGGATTATGCAATAACTTTTTCTCTTGTGACTCAACTTGATACAGTCAAGATTATATTGGCTATTGCAGTATAATACAAGTGGCCAATATTTTAGATGGATGTGAAATCAACATTCCTTAATGGTTACATAGATTAGGAAGTTTATGTGGAACAACGTATGGGTTATGAAGTTCCAGAAAAAGAAGACTCGGTCTACAAGTTGAAGAAATCCCTTTATGGGTTGAAGCATGCTCCTCATGCTTGGTATGCTAGAATTGATAGTTATTTCATGAATAAATGATTCAACAAAAGCCACTCAGAGCCTACCTTGTATGTCCAATGTATTGGTAATGATATTCTCATAGTTTGACTCTATGTTGATGATCTTATTTATATAAGTAATATCAAATCTCTCATGGAGAAGTTTCAAGCAAAAATGAAACAAGAGTTTGAAATATACGATATGGGACTTATGCACCATTTTCTTGGTATGGAAGTTCAACAAACATCAGAAGGTATATTTATTTCCCAAACCAAGTATGTTGCTGATATATTGAAGAAATTTAACATGGTGGCATGCAAAGCACTTGCAACCCCCATAACACTTGGTGAAAAATTGACCAAGGAATATCCTAGTCCTAAGGTTGATGCAACTCGATATAGGAGTTTGGTTGGCAACCTTGTGTACCTCACAACTAGTAGGCCTAATAATATGTATGATGTGAGCTTCATCTCTTGGTTCATGCAGGATCCACATGAGTCACATTGGAAGGCTGCTAAAAGAATCATGAGGTATGTGAGTGGTACACAAAATTTTGGCATTCTATATTCTCCCACTAACACGTTTGAGCTAGTTGGTTAGACAGATTCAAATTGGGTCAGTTCAATGGATGATAGGAAATCTACATATGGATATATTTTTTTCATTTGTTTGTGGAGTTGTATCTTGAAGTAGTAAGAAATAGGCAACAATGGCTCTTCCGTCAGCAGAAGCAAAATACATGGAAGCATCATCATCCAATTCTCAAGCAGTATGGATTTGAAGGATATTGACATATCTACATTTGGTTTCGGAGCATCGAACCACCATTTATTGTGATAACAATAGCACTATTGCCATGACAAAGAATCTAGTGTTTTGTGCCAGAACCAAGAACATTGAGATCCAATTACATTCGTGACTTGGTTCAAGATGGACAAGTGGAGTTACAGTTCTATCCTTCATTTGAACAAGTTGCAGATATGTTTACTAAAGCTCTTCCAACAACAAGTTTTATTGCTTTCAGAAAACAGTTGGGACTTACTACCTCCTTGGATCATTCAGGGGGAGATTGAAGATAATGATCAATTGTCGAGTCATGATGCTGAGTCAGAGATATTGTATCTCTATTTTTTGCCTTTCATTTTTTTTTTTAAACAACAACATGAAAATTGCTACGAAACATTGGTTTTTAGTTTTAAAAATAATTTTTCACTATTTTATAGTTTTAAGCTTTGTTTTTATTTTTTTTTCCTTTGATCGATGTAGAAAATTAGAAGTCTATAAAAACAATTCTATTGTAATGTAATTCAAGATTTTAATATCAAAATTATCAGTTTTGAAAAATTATTTGTAGCTATTGGTGTAAATTTTTATTCTTATAGGATATAATTACACTTTACTTAAGTTAACCTAGGATAATGCATTTCATAGTAGTTTGGGTATGAGACACTTGGGTGTTTGTGCCACATTGCGATGTTGCTTGTAGGAGAAATTCCACCTTTTGTGGTATTATCTTGCTATTACATTCCACATTCGCTGGGTGATCGACCTCTTGTGGAATATTATATTATTTCTCCTACCTACCCCTACTTTTTCTTAGCTATCCTTTTTTCTCATTTAGCCACATGTCATGATTGTGTGCTCACATATCCATTTGGTCTTGCCTATATATGCAGACCCATATTTATTATATTGGTTAATCCAGTTGATCACTTTGCATATTGATAAGAATACAGTTTGTTCTTGTCAAACTATTTTCTCTCTTTTGTGTGTTTTTTATTGTGCTCTTCATCTTGGCAAAATCTCACATGGAATCAGAGTCATTGGGGCTTCATTGATTGTTTTGGGATACATCTTGGAAGACTTCCAACTTCAGATCTGAGGTACTGCACATTTTTTGAAGCATCCTAGAGTGTTTTTGACCTCACCATTACAATCGGGAGGCCATTTCCATAAAAAAATGAATATAAACTCACCCTATTTTTGGGCTTGGAGGAAAAATTTTGCCTATTCGAGTAATATCTTACGGATTATTTTATTTTTACATTTTAAATTATGTTTTGCAAAAAAGTTATATGTTCAATTTGGCAGAAATTTTTTTTCGAAAGTTTGAATTTTTTTTTTTTTTTAAATATTTGTTTAAGGGGGATACCTCCATCCCCCCAATCTCATACTATAGTTTTCTTGCAGGGGTCATACCCTGGGCAGATCGCAGGGCTATACCGTCTGTTGTCGTCACTCTTCCTCCGGGCTCCACTACCTTCGATCATCGTGCTGTCGTCTATCGGCGACCTCTCACCCAGCCATAGTCAAACATGTCCCCTCCCGCCATCCACCGGCCCCACAACCCGGCCTCCGTCACGCGCCCATAACCTCCCTCCGGTGGGACCCACGTTCGCCACGTGGCAGGTGGCCACTGGCCCGTGGGTAACACTCTGTGACACATCACCTGCCCAGTTGGTTGCCACATCAGTAGTATAGTCATCTTCCACGTTAGTGCCATGTCAACATATCTGTATAGTGGGAAAGGCGCTACGATGGTCATACGACCGTCAAATTTAACATAATGAATTGGTGACGTCAACTTGCATCAGCACTTTTTTGTAAACTTTAGACCCCTCTCCATTGAGTAGTTTGATTTTTTGGGTCAACTTTGGAGGCCCATAACTTGCTCAATTTTGCTCCTTTTTGGGTGCAATTTATTTTTATTTGGGCTAATTTTTCGTGGTCTCCATAGTGGTGTAGTTATTTTATGATTTTGGTGAACAATTTTTTCAAAATTTTTAGATTCTCTCAGCAGTACCTATCCAATCCTTGATTTTACAACTTCAAAGGCTTCGTTTGGGCTCATAAAACCTCCTATTCAGGTATCATTTTTTTTGAAAGTGCATATTGTTTTGTCTACATTCATAATATGTCATCAGTTTGCAGAAATTTTGAGTAGATATTGTACTTTCAAAAATTAGTCTTTTTTGGCTTACTTGGTACTTGTAATTTGCTTGGATCTTAGTTTAGATCTCTTTCATTATCAGTTTGAGTCTCCTTTGGCCTCTTTGAGGGAGTTGTAAAGTTGAAATTAGAAGTACACTTTGCTATTTTTTGCAAGTGGCTCATTGTACCCGCACTAAGTATATAGTGCAAATCATCATTTTTTGGGGGAGGGGTTCTTGGATTGAGTGAATTTGGGGGGTTGTTTTGTGTGATTGTGCCTCTCTTTCCTTGTGATCTTTCATTTGTGTTGCTATAAGTCCTCATAAATTTCCACCTTTAACTCCTCATAACTATGCATCTTGTAAAATTAAAGCATGGAGCAACCTAATGGAAAAAAGGACTCACGCATTACATAGATCATACAATGGCAGCACCAGCTGATCCTAAGGTTTATCCTAATTCTCAGTTAGAATGGCTCACTAAGAATTGCATGGCTCTTGGAGCTTTGTGTAAGTATGTATCAGATGACCTCATTTTTCACATTGAGAATTGTTATACAATCAAAGAGCCTTGGGAAATCTTTCAGAAATTATATGGTCAAATTGATGAAATCAGAGGCTACAAGATTGATAATGAGATCACCAACTTGGATCCCAAGAGTTTTGATACAATCCAAGATTTTGTCACCAAAGAAAATGAGCTAAGAGCAGAGCTTAAGGATTGTCAAATTAATAAAAAAGGTGCTTAGTTGATATTCAACTTGTTGGACAAGCTTTCAATTGAACATGCAACATTTGTTTCTATCTTCCAAACCCATCGCTTGATAGTGGGGATTTCCTACACTATGCCTACATTTGATGCTTTCACAGAAATGTTGATGTTGGAATAATATAAGTTGTTAAACATGGGGATTCTCAAGTATTCAAATTCCAAAGCTTTAGTGGCTAATCAAGGGAGTCAAGGGAGTCAAGGAAAAGATTCCAACAACAACAAGAAGAATCAATCTAAGTCAAAGACACAATGGGAAAGAGGACAATCATCCTCTCCATCACAAGGCAATTTTTCATCCTCTTCCAAGAAGGGGACTCCACCTAAGAAGGAAAAGCCAACCTGTTCTTATTGCAAGAAGTATGTTCATGATGACCATTGATGCCACACCAAGCAAGTTGATGAGTTGACAAATCTACTTAAGAAGAACAACATCAATTTGTCATCCACCTACAACAAGAAGGATTGACCTCATTCCACTTCCTCATAGTTTAAGGGAAAAGGGAAAGCATTTGTGGCTAAAATAGGTTCTTCACATTAGTGGATACTTGACTCAGGTGCCTACTATCACATGTGTTCTACAAAGGAGTAGTTTTCTTCATTGGAGCCATCAAAGGTACCTCACATTTACATAGGTGATGATGCACAAGTTGAGGTTGAAGGGAAAGGTTTGGTTGCCATGGATGATGGAACATTTAAGAATGTTCTTTATGTTCCTAAATCATCTACCAATCTTCTCTCTATCTACCAAATCACTCACTATGGGAATGGGAAAAAAGTTGAGTTTATACTTGATTCAGTTGTGGTAAAAGAATTTGATAATGATGCCTTGGTAGTAGTGGGACAAGTCAATGACAACTCAAGACTTTATTTATTCTTCACTTTGTGCCAAATTCTCCTTATAGGGCCTTGCTTACTCATTCAAATTCAGAAAGTAAGCAATGGCATGAGCAGTTTGGTCACATCAACTACCACTATCTTCAACAGCTTAACACTAAAGTCATGGTCACAGGTCTACCTGGAATTAGTTTTTCAAAGGGTGTATGTTCAGGATGTTCCATGGGCAAGAATCCCAAGGAGAAGTTTGATAAGGAGAAATCTTGGAGAGGTTTGGAAGTTCTTCAAATTGTTCACAATGATGTAGCAGGTCCGTTTCCATCACCTTAATTTAGTAGGGCCTGTTATGTCCTCACCTTCATTGATGACTACTCCCGCTTCACTTGGGTCTATTTTCTTGTTCATAAGAGTGAAGTGTTTGACAAATTTCTAGACTTCAAGGCTCATGTGGAGAAGAAATCAGGAAAAGTGGTCAAGATTCTTCCTATAGATAATGGAAGGGAATATGTGAACAAAAGACTTGAGGATTTTTGTACATTTAAGGGGATTCATCTTCAGCATTTAGTTTCCTACACTCCACGACATAATGGAGTTGTAAAATGTAAGAATATAACTCTCAAGGAAATGGCTAGCTATATGATACATGCACGTTCTCTTGATCCTGCCTTTTGGACAAATGCTATTAGTTGTGCTACACACATCCAAAATCGGGTTCCTCACAAATCTTTGATGAGTATTACTCCTTTTGACACTTGGGCTGGTAGGAAACCAATTGTGGGACATTTCAGAGTCTTTGGGTGTCCATCATGGGCTCGCATTCCTTCACAAAAACGCAAGGCATTGAAAACTTGGAGTAGGCCTTGTATTTTTGTTGGATATCCCGAGGGTGTTAAGACATATTGATTGATGGATACAGAGACACATGAGGTGTTTACTGAGAGGAAAGTTCATTTTAAGGAAAGATCTTCTATCTTAGCCTCCCTTCCTCCTCTACCTTCCTCCATTCTGGATAATGATGAGAGTGATTCAGATGATGAGACACCTTCAACTTTGACTCGTAGGGTTACACCTCTGTAGGGTCCACTTGCAGTTGAGGAGCCTCATCCTCTACCTCCACGTCCACCTCATTGGGCTTGACAAACACTTGAGTCAGCGAGTTCTCTTGTTGGGGATCCCTCAGATACACAAAGGACTCGATCACAGCATTAGGACCTTCCACACGTATACATTGCTACCCCTTTCGATCCACAGACATTTCAGGATGCATCAGGGGTTCCCGAGTGGGACCAAGCTATGGAGGAATAGTATAGTTCCTTGATGAGGAACAACACTTGGGAGTTAGTCCCTCTCCCTAAGGGGAGAAAGATGGTTCCATGTAAGTGTATCTATTGGACCAAGTTTGCAGTGGATGGTAGTGTAGATAAGTATAAAGCTTGACTTGTTGTGAAAGGTTTCTCACAAGTTCCAAGTGTTGACTATACTGAGACCTTTGTGCCTGTACCCAAGATGAACTCAATTTGCTTGACACTTGCTATTGTTGTAGCTTATGGTTGGATTGTCCATCAGATGGATGTGAAGAGTGATTTTCTTCATGAGGATCTCGATGAGGAGATATATATGGAGCAACCACAGGGTTTCATCTAGGATTCTTCATTGGTTTGCAGACTGGGGAAATCTCTCTATGACCTAAAGCAGGTCCCTAGGGCTTGATATCCCAAGATGGGTTCCTTCCTTCTCTTAGCAAGGCTCACCAAGTGTCATTCCGATCTGAATGTCTACATTTTGTGACAAGATCATTCACACTTGATACTTGTGCTCTATGTTGATGATTTGATCATTACAGGGACCACCTTATCCATCATTAGTAGTGTCAAATCTGCTTTGAATGATCGATTTGCTATGACTAACTTGGGTCTTTTGCACTACTTTCTCAGGATAGAGATTTCACAGTCACCTTCCGGGATTACACTTTCGCAGCCCAAGTATGCTCTTGATGTACTTGCACACTTTCATATGGCTGATTGTAACCCTGCATCAACTCCCTTTCTTTCAAGAGTCAAGCTTGCGGCTAAGTGCTCTTCTCAACCAGTTGATGCCACATTGTATTGTCAACTTATGGGTAGTCTCATCTACTTGACTCACACACACCCTGACATTTCATTTGCAATTGGCATGGTTTCCCTCTTCATGCAGGAACCACATGAGCTTCATTGGAAAGCCACCAAATGCATCCTACACTACATCTAGGGTACACATCATTATAGGATTCACTTTTTCACAGGCACAAGACTTCGCTTGGTTGGATACATAGACTCCGATTGGGCTAGTGATCTTGATGATCATAAATCTACTTTTGGTTACAACTTCCACCTTGGTTTAGGCCCCATTTGTTGGTAGAGCAAGAAGTAGCATACTATTGCTCTCTCTTTGACTGAGGCTGAGTATTGAGGGGTTGTTAACACAACAACTGAGACTATTTGTCTTTAGCATATTCTCCCAGAGTTTGGGTTCTCCACTCCATGGCCGACAGTTCTGCATTGTGACAATCAAAGTTCTATTGCAATCTCGAAGAACCCGGTTCAGCATCAATGGACCAAACACATCGAGATTCATATGCACTACATTCAAGAGTTGATTCAGGAGAAGGCCATTGATTTGCAGTATTGTCCTACAATGAAGCAAGTTGTAGACATATTCACCAAACCCTTCACTAAGAGTAAGTTCCAGTAGTTGTGAGCTCTCTTCGGGGTGCGTGATGTTTCATTGGGGGGGTCAGCTGACTTCTCCTTCCTCTCTTATGGGGGGGACGTTTTCCTCTTTGAGGTTTTTTCCTTCTTCTTTGAGAGTCTCTTTGTACATTTTTCTCTCTTTTTGGCGGGGAGTTTTTTCCCACTGGTTTTTCTCCCTTTCTTTGTTTGTGAGAGATTGCATTGCATAGATTTGGTTGCATTTGCATATTGTACATGGGTACCTATCATGGCCTAGTAGTTGGGACTCATCTTACATTGTTGACTTGAGTTTTCAGTCCCCTAGGTTATACTTAAGGGGGGGTGTTGGTGTAATTATTTATTCTTATAGGATATAATAACACTTTACTTAAGTTAACTTAGAATAATTCATTTCATAGTAGTTTGGGTATGAGATACTTGGGTGTTTGTGCCACATTGGGATGTTGCTTGTAGGAGAAATTCCACCTTTTGTAGTCTTATCTTGCTGTTATATTCCACATTCGGTGGGTGATCCACCTCTTGTGGAATATTATATTATTTCTCCTACCTACCCCTACTTTTTCTTACCTACTCTTGTTTCTCATTGAGCCACATGTCATGATTGTGTGCTCACATATCCATTTGGCCTTGCCTATATATGCAGGCCTATATTAATTGTATTGGTTAATCCAGTTGATCACTTTCCATATTGATGAGAATATAGTTTGTTCTTGTCAAACTATTATCTCTCTTTTGTGTGCTTTTCATTATGCCCTTAATCTTGGCAAAATCTCACAATACCCTTCTTCTTTTCAATTCTGTTTTTTCTGTGTATTAAATTTTATAATCTTTCAAATAATAGAACGTTTTAAGTATTCAATAATGAGTCGCGGTTAAACTGGTTCCAAAACCATACAGTATAGATTAGTAACCTTTGTGTTATTGATTTTTGCGAAAATTACAGATTGTTGATTGAGATCGGCAGAATTAATTGCAGCTTTGATTTTTCAAAAAAAATTGAAAAATGAATAACACGAATTTTAATATGAGATTTTGGAACCAATTTAGCCACGTACTCCAATAATGCACCAAACTGTCATTGTAACTAAAATGTACACTACATAAACAAAATAAATTGTGCTTCTTTTGACTTGAAAACCAATGTGTGGTGATTTTGACGTCTTAATTATCTTAATCACTCATAAGCCTTGAAATGACATGTGAAAGGTATGGCTCTAAATATTATATTTAAGATCCAACATTTCTTTTTATTTCTTATTTTTTTGAGGTACATTTCTTCATTGATTATTTTTTACGGTAATAGTTTAACAGGCGGCCTAAGTTATTCCAGGAATTTACGACTATGATAAGCTGTGTGTAGTAGCTGTTGAATAGGTAGGTTGTTTGAGAGAAATATTTGAATTCGTAGGTTGGTCTGAGAATCACAACCCTAGAAAGATTTGACTTTCTAGCAATGCCCGCATCTTTGCAATGGCGAGCATGACTCTATCTATACCTTCCCATCTTTTATGCGCTTACTTGGTTTACATATCTGCACAGTTCTCTCTCGAGCTCATGAATTCAATCCATTGCTGAGATATTCCACTACACCCTCTATAAGAGATAATAAGTGTACGTCAAAATTGTTATAGAGTTTTTATTACATTTGCAGTAAGAATGGATCAAGAGGTTGAAGTTCCTTCCTATTTTTTGTGCCCAATATCGATGCAAATCATGCGGGATCCTCTTACAGTCTGCATAGGTGTCACCTACGAGAGGGAGAGCATCGAGAAATGGATATATACGCTGGGTAGAAACACCTGTCCTGCCACAGTGCAAGTCCTCCGCAACCTGGATCTCACACCCAACCACACCTTGTGCCACCTCATACAGCAGTGGTGCATCACCAACTCCTCCGTCGGCGGCCCACCCATCGCTACACCTGACCCGCCCCTTGATAGAAATCACCTCGACAAATTGCTGGGAGAAATTGAGGCCTGCCCGCTGCCGCCCTTTTTTGTTAAGGTTTTGAAAAAACTGAGGTCACTGGCCCAGAAAAATGAGTTTAACAGATGGTGTATTGCGTTGTCGGAAGCACTGGCTATCTTGATCTCCCTCATTGAAAGCCAATCTACAGAAGTTGATGAAACCTACGAGGTCACGGTGGCATGGGAAGAGGCCTTGGGGGCTCTCCATGCTCTCAACTTGCCCAACGAGGCTGTAGAGCCGCTTGTCTCTACCAGATGCCTGGTTTCTCTTGGCTCTATTCTCAAGAGGGGCAACTCAAATGCCCGATTTAATGCCGCCGTTCTATTATAGAAAGCGTCAACGATAAGCGTGCAACGGATTGTAATGAACGACAATGATGATTTGATAGAAGGGTTGCTGGAGCTGGTGACGGAGGAGGTGTGCCACAAAGCTATAATGGCTGCACTGCAAGTGTTGACCACAATGAGCATCAACAGCCAGCGTAGTAGAATGAAAGCCATCGAGGCAGGGGCATTCTCCATCCTAATTGAATCTATTCCCCAACAGACATCGGAAAGGAAGAGCACCTGCGAGTGGATGTTATGTCTTCTCGATGTTGGAAGTGAAGTCCAATGGACTCCTTCATCTTGCCGTCAAAACTCTTGGCTCTTCAACTTCTCCTTGCAAGTTCTTTAAGAGTTGATTGTATTTCATTTGTAGAGTGATTTTCTGGAGTTGCTTGCAGCTGTGTATGTGTGTAAACTAGATTGGTTATTAATCTATTCAAGTGTGGACTTAGGCAATTGTCAAACCACAATAAATCTGTGTGTCTCATTTATCTGTGTTGTGTGTTTTTAATTCTATTTTCTCTACTATTTTAAATTAGTTTCTTCATCATAACAGTTGGTATTAGAGCGAGGTTAGATCGTTGTTAAGATTTTGGTGGTTGAAATTCCAAAATCATGGAAGAAGCAAAGATAGAGAAGTTCTCCGGTCAAAGCTTCGGGTTATGGAAGGTGCAGATGGAGTCTTTGCTGATAAAGCACGACCTTTCACTCACGCTTGAAGGGAAAGCAAAGAAGCCAGCTGGGATGGCTGATAAAGAATGGGAAAAATTAGACAAGAAGGCAAGAGCGACAATTTTTCTCTCACTGTCCAGCAATGTTCTCTTCAATGTCACAGGTGATGCAACAACAAAAGATGTATGGGATAGACTCACAACCACGTATGAAATGGCATAGACTACAAATAAAGTGTTTATCGTGAAACACTTGTACAAACTGAAAATGAAAGAAGGTTGTGCTATTGCAAACAAGATCAATAAATTTAATACATTGATTAGTCAAGCGACTTTGATGGGGATGACACAAGATGATGAGAGTAAGGATATTCTTTTATTATGTTCTTTGCCATGCAGCTAGCATGGCATTGTAACAACAGTTAGCACATCTATATCTGGTAAAAATAAGTTGGTTTTTAATGATGTAGCAGCTACTCTTCTCAGCGAGGATTTGAGAAGAAAGAATGATGAACCTTCATCTGGTGAAGCCTTAATGGTGGTAAGTACCGAAAATAGAGGTAGAAGTCATAATAGAGGCATAAATAATTACCATAGACATTCGAAATCAGCAAGGAGATCGAAGTCTAGGAACAGAAATGGTGAATGTTGGTTTTGTCGCAAAGTTGGTCATGTGAAGAAAGATTGTAGAAACTTCAAAAGGGCACAAGAGAGGGTGTAGGAAAGCGAAGCAAATACAGTCTATGATAAAGATGTGTTCTAATCCTTTCAACAACCGACACTACTCTGGATTCATGGGTGCTTGATTCTAGTGCCTCCCATCATGCTACCTCATGTCTTGAAGCATTCATTAACTACCATGAAGGTCATTTTGGAAATTTTTTCTTAGGAGATAACAAATTTGTGAAATTACAGGCAAGGGGGATGTATTGCTGCCATTAGAAGGTGGTAAAACATGGCTGCTCAAAGATGTTCACCATTTCCCAAAATGGAAGCGAAATTTTATATCTGTTGAACAACTCTTTGATCAAGGTCTTAATATAAATTTTCTTCTGGATACATGGAAGGTGACTCATGGTACCATGTTGATTGCACATGGTAATAAAGTGGGTAGTCTATACATATTTAAAACTCACAGTGAAGTGGGAGCTACAATGGTGATTAAGGACAACAAAGTGGATCTTTGCATCAAAGACTTGGGCATATTAGCAAGAAAGGACTTCATGTTATGCACACAAGAAATTAGCTTCCGGGCCTCAAACTTGTTGACTTAGCCTTTTGTGAACATTGTCTTTATGGCAAACAAAAGAGAGTCAGTTTTTTGAAAGGTGGGCATGACACAAAGACAACACCATTGGAGCTTGTATACTCGGATGTTTTTGGGCCTACTGAGGTAACCTCCATTGGAGGAGATAACTATTTTCTCACCTTTCTTGATGATTGTACAAGAAAACTATGGATTTATATGCTTTCTAGGAAATCTGAAGTCTTTTCAAAATTTAAAATTTTCAAAGCTTTAGTTGAAAATAAGATTGGGCATAAGATTAAATGTTTACAAACCGATAATGTTGGAGAATTTTGTTCACATGAATTTGATGTTTTTTGTGCAGATAATGGGATTAGAAGAATTAAGGTTGTTCCTTTCACTCCTCAAGAAAATGGTGCAACCAAAAGGATGAATAGGATAATTCTTGAAAAGGCATGATGTATGTTGTCTAATGCAGGTTTAGGCAAGGAATTTTGGGCAGAAGTGTGTAACATGATAGTGTATTTAATCAATCGAAGCCCCTCATCTAAATTGGATTTTGGTATTCCGAAAAAGGAATGGCAAGGGAAGAGGATTTCATACTCGCATCTTCATGTGTATGGATGTGAAGCCTTCTTGTATATACCCAAGGAGAAGCAAACCAAATTAGATCCAAAGCCACTGAAATGTATTTTTGTGGGGTATGGTGAAGAGAAATTTGGTTTCAGATTGTGGGATCCAGTTCACAAAAAGATTGTTCGTAGCAGGGATGTAATTTTCCATGAGACCTCCTTCCCTGCACTACAAAATTCAAATAAATTAGAGAAAGAATATGTCCCTATGTCTTTGTTTCAAAATTCAACTGCTAACGCTCTGCCTCCTGCCTCTCATTTAGTGGGAGCCCCTATGACATCTATCTCAATTGAATACAATTCTCAGACTAAGAATGAAGAAGTGAGTGTTGACAATGGTTACTCTCTATTTAATTTTTAAATTGGGGGTCTGCAGAACAGAGCAGATCCTCCCCAAACTAGCACTCATGTCGCAGAAAATATGGAAGATCACCCTTACGATAAGTATTTTGGCTCATGTTACTCCCAATTGGTTGGGCATTCTCCACGGTGGTTTGCAACTCCACTGCATCCTGCATGTTGTGCTCCATCCTCCCCACGACATGTTGCGAAGTCTTCACACGCAGCACACCCACCTCCGTCTCCATAGCAGCCTCTCTCGCCACCACTGCAGGCTTCCCATGAGCTCCCCGCAGACCCTCATTCCATTGGCTCTCCACCCCATGGGCCCTCCCTGCTCTTTCCCCCATTTTTACATGTATCCATTGGGCTTGTGCCACCACCGCATGGCTTTCATGCCACTTGTGATGTGACAGCCCCCTCCCATAGACCCCGCTCCCTGCTCACTCATCTAACGCAGGTAGAGCAAGACATCTCTACGGGCCCATTCTCCCGCGAATTGCCTGAACCCCATGTGGACAAAAATCCACAGGCCTTCGAATACCCTACAGATAAGAAAACAAATAGAGACATTGCCAGGCACATTAACAATGGGAATGATGTTGATTTGCATAAATAGGGAACACATAAATGGAATGATTCAACTACTTAAACATAGAATCAATTGAGGAAATCTACCAGACAGAGGTGACCTCCTGCAAAGTTCTCCGACTATGATTTATTGTTTTGTAAAGAATCTGAACCTACTTTGCTAATCTCTGATCAAACAGAGCCTGTAACATACAAAGAAGCTTGTAAAATTGCAGATTGTGATAACTGGCATGCTACAATGCGCGAAGAAATGGATGCACTATTGCGAAATCAGACATGGGATTTGGTGCCACTTCTGTCTAGCAGGAAGGCATTAAGAAATAAATGGGTGGATAAAGTCAAAGATGAAATCGGTGGTTGCAAAAGATTTTGAGCAAGACTAGTTGTAAAGGGATACGCTTAGCACAAGACCTCGACTTCAAAGAAATTTTCTCGCCAGTAGTCAAAATGACTACCATCTAAGCAGTATTGGACTTGGTTGCAGCCTGGGAACTTGAACTTGAACAACTGGATGTGAAGACGACATTTCTCCATGGCGATCTTGATGAGCAACTAATTATGCATCAGTGGGAAGGGTTCATTAAAAAGGGACAAGAACACCTCTATTTCAGATTGAAACGCAGTTTGTATGGGCTTAAGCAAGCCCCCACCAATGGTATCTTAAATTTGACAAATTCATGATTGATCACAAGTTTACTTGCCATGAGTCTGATCCTTGTATCTACTTTAAAAAGCTTCCTAATGGCAAATTTGTCATACTTCTCCTCTATGTGGATGATATGCTAGTGGTCAGCACAAGAATGAGGATTGTGAGTGAACTTAAAACTCGCTTAGCAAAGGAATTTGCCAAGAAATATTTAGGGGCAGCAAAGAAGATTCTAGGAATGACTATTTTTCGGGATAGGAAAAAGAGAGAACTCAAAATATCTCTACAAGATTACATTAAAAAAGTATTGGAAAGATTTGGTATGGTAGATGCTAAGTCTGTTTGCGTACCCTTAGCCTCTCATTTCAAGTTGTCTTCTCTATTGTGTCCAAAACCACAAGAAGATAAGGAGTTTATGGACAAAATTCCATACAAATCTGCAGTTGGCAATCTTATGTATGCTATGGTGGCTACTCGTTTGGACATTGCTCATGTCGTGGGAGTGGCGAGAAGATTTATGGCTAATTTGGGCAAATCAAATTTGGAGGAGGTCAAGTATATCTTGCGATATCTCAAGGGTACTTCTGATTTTGGCTTATGGTTTGGGAAGGACAAGGCAGATTTGTAAGGGTTTAGTGATTCTGATTTTGCCAGAGATTTAGACAAAAAAAAGTCTACTTCAGGTTAAATGCTTTCAAATTCATTGGGGCAGTGATTAGTTGGGCTTCAAAATTGCAACATACAGTTTCTCAATCGACTGCGGAGGCTGAATACAAAGCTCTTTCTAAGAGAGCAAAAGAGATGGTATGGTTGCAACTCTTATTCAGCGAGTTGGGTTTGAAGCAATCAGATTTTGCTTTGTTTTGTGATAATAGTAGTGCCATCTTTATGAATAAACATCAGACATCTCAACCTTGGTCAAAACATGTTGATGTTCACAATCATTATGTTCACCATATGGTCGAAGAAGGAAAGTTTCATGTAGATAAAATTCATACCGACAAGAATCCAACCGATGTGCTCACTAAAGTAGTTAAGTGGGAGAAGTTTGATTTCTATCAAGCTTCTCTCAGCCTTTCCAATAACTAATAGTAGGACTCAGTGGGGGAATCAACTTGTTGCAGCAGTTCATTGGCCTTCAGTAGGAGATTGTTGGAAGTAAAGTCCAATGGACTCCTTCATCTTGCCGCCAAAACTCTTGGCTCTTCAACTTCTCCTTGCAAGCTCTTTAAGAGCTGATTGCATTTCATTTGTAGAGTGATTTTCTAGAGCTGCTTGCAATTGTGTATGTGTGTAAACCAAATTGGTTATTAATCTATTGATTCCCCTGCTTCAAGTGTGGATGTAGGCAATTGCCAAACCACAATAAATTTGTGTGTCTCATTTATCTGTGTTGTGTGTTTTGAATTCTATTTTTTGTGTTGTTTTAACTTCGTTTTGAATTCTGTTTTTTGTTGTTGTTTTAACTTATGTAGATGTACGGAAGGAAGGGTTGCCATGATAGATCATGCCATGGGCATCCCTGTGATCTCTAAGAAAATATTTCGAGTATCTCAGTCAGCTATCGAGAAAGTTGTTCGAATCCTTTGGTCGCTTTGCCAATTCTGTCTGTTTGAGCGTATTTTGAAGGAGATGTTGCATGTCAACACCGTGACGAAGTTGTGCATGGTCTTGTAGGCCGACTGCACCCCCAAAACTAAGTGCAAAGCAATGAAGATGTTGAAACTGCATGGTAATTGCTAGAGGAACTCATCTTGCATTCCCTCAAGGATGTATCCTTTGAAATTATGATGATTAATTTGTTAATTTTAATATTAGATCTATAAAAGAAAAAATATGAATTATATTTAATCACATTGAACACATTTGTGCTGTAAAGTCATATCTTATAGATGAGATACCTATTATCATGCAGGTTATCTATTTAGAGAACATTGGATCCACTTATTTGACAATAGAGCAAATATATTCAATTTCAACAATTGTTATTAGATCTTGGTTGTTGTTGAAGAATTTGTGAAAGCAAGCCAGATAGTTATAAACTATTGAGAGTGTGGAAGAATAAAAAGCAAGATATGTCAAATTGTGTAAGTTGTAAACGATTTACTCAAAAAAGAAACTAGTAGAAAGATTTTAAAATTGGAAATCATTGAATTGTATTATTGTTATTCATTTTCATGTCTTTGGAAAGAATTGAAATAGTCTCATTACAAATATGTGATAGAGTTAAAACCTTTCCATGGTAGATTAAACATATTTATTATGAGAGTTTGAAGTGTATTACTACATGCTAGACACCATTTTTTATCAATCAGGTCCAAACCATGAAACACAACAGAAGAGTACATGTTGCTAAAAAGTCACATGCATATATCTATTGTCATATATCAATGGAACAAATCTTACTACACATAGTCTACATATAAATCTTAATCATATCACTTATAGGAAAACATTTAGACCAATAACCAGACACAACCAATATCAAAAACATAACTTGACCATTGCCAGACCATACACTTCTACATCATGTCATTTCCTAACCAATGGTCAAACCACCAATTAGAATTGACATCCACCAACAACTAGACCAATCAACATAACATGTTGTCATCTCATGCATCTCTAAACTATATTACTTCTGGTTGACATCCACCAACATGTTTGACATCAATGACAACAATGGCTCACGTGTGCAACAATCTCCTGCTTTGTCATTGATGGCAACAGAAAATACTTCTCCCCATACATACAAAAATCTTCTCCCCCTTTGACATCAAAGATAAAGGTCAACTCTACTCACTAGGAAATATATACAAGTTTGTAAGTCCCCTATCAAAATAATCAATTATATCATAGATCTTAAAAAAAAGAATAGACTCAATACAAACACCTTCAGATAACTGATTGTACAATATTTGTCCATAAAAACTATCATACATTACTAGGCCCAAAGTCCTTGAATTGTTTGTTAATACCCACAAGAGAAGAATCCCATTAATAGATAGAAGTAGAAATAATTCTACTCTGACACTCACAGTCAAGGCACACATTTACAACAACATAAAAAATATCAGAATTTTGCATACTTCATTCTACCTTTTCAACATCTACCAATATCTTGATAAATGAAGACATCTACAACTTTATTGCATCTTTAAGATCATAGAACTGTCTCATATGTCTATCTCTTTGTCTCTATGATAGAGATAACTGTGAATGAAGTTCACAAACCCTTGATCTCACTACACCATTACCATCTTTATAGATATCAAAAGAATAAGCCAACTCATTGAGTTGACACTCGATGGAGTCGATCTCATCCTTGAATTTCTTGGTAGCAGTACGACATCTCAAGCAGTAGCAGTATAACCATGCAACATCATCAATAATGTTTCTAAGATTTTGTAAATTAAGTTTAAGATTTTGGTCCACCCTTACATATTTTTTTATCATCTTCTCATCTAGGTTCATCTGAATCACTACTATCATCAACAATTGAAGCCATACACTTAATCAAAATTTTCCACCAACACTTCTGGAAGAAAGTTAGAAACATCATTAGGAACAAGATTGTTTTGGAGTAGATATGTAACCAATGCTTTTTAAAGTAGATACAAGGAATTGTAAGGTGAAAACTATTGGTGTCCTTTAGACTATTAATTTGTCTAATTAAATCAATTACTTTACAACCCTTTAGAGAACTTTCCGTAGAAGAAGTGGTGGAAGAAACCAACCTTACTTCTTTTTCAACATATTCGTGCACACTAACCTTCTTTGGTTCTCTTTCATCACTTTCCACAACTATAGTGTATGCACTTTCCTTCTCAGCCATACTTATATGCCCAGATTTCAATACCTTGGAAATAGAGGAAGAGGCCTCTGTAGATAACTTCTTAGTCCTTTTCACCTTTCAAAAACTTCCTTTTGAACACATACCGACATTATAAACTCTCTTTCCACTAGATTTTCCCATGATCTCATCAAATATTCCTAACCTTTCTACACTCTTATCTTTAGGGAATTTAAGGAGAATCTCCACAATACCCATACATTCATCCTTAGAAACTTTATAGGGAATCTTGGATACCAATGAAGTCCTCGACACTATTGCCTCCATAAAGAAATTTTCCTTGTCCACCATGAAAGTGATCTCATTTCTATAACAATTTGCCACACTCAAAAAAATCTTAGTTCTAATAATCATCTCCTTCCAAAGATCCATAAAGAACTTACAACAATCATTATAACTGTCATCCCAATTATCCAAGTATTCTTTGACTTGAGCACCAATAGTCACATCTTTTCTCCACACAACATTTTTCATTTTGGGCAATGCATTCAAGAAATACAAAAGTAAGAAAACAGTGTGAGAGCCTTACTGAAAGGGGTACATTTCATTCTTTGTCATTTGGATATTGTCTAGTAGCTGACGCCTCAAGAGTTCATATTAGACCAGGTGAAACATGTACCCTCCAAATCCATTTCAATCATCTTAGATCAAGTCAAAAACTCATGGAGTTCTTGCATACTGTGAAAAAAAATTAGGGACATCCCCCATCTTCTCAAATAGGTAGCGTGGAGTATTGATATCACCAATCAACATCTATTTGGAGTTCTAGTAAGGATCTGTCAAAACAATGGAAGAACACAATCCCCTTCTTGAAACCAAATCATTAGGTGCATAGATATTAGAGAGAAACTAATTAGAGAAATTCATTTCATCAAAGAAGAGGATATTTTGAAAGTGTTTATCCTAAGAACTTATAACACCCTTTAAGTTATGAGGTTTACACATCATTGCTAAACCCCCATAAGGCATCATTCTCATTAACAAACAAAGAATCAAAATAAAGGATAGATAAAATCATTCACCTTGATTGAGAAAGGCTTCAACACTCGTCTTCATTTCTTAAAGAAGCAGAATGTTAGGTTTAAATTCTTTCACCATATTTTTTACTAAAATCTGTTTATGGGAACCATTTAGTGCCCTAATATTCCATGAGAGGTAGACCATTTCTTTGATTTGTAGAGGCAAAGATGGTCTAGAGTACTTTGGCTCCCACTAGCCACATCTCTTGTTGTAGACATTTGTCATTTTTCTCTAGCAGATTTCTAGTCAATTTTAGAATCTTTCCCCACATCTATAGTCTTCCGAGAGCACTTGAGGGAGAAATATGGACACCCTATCACAGAGGAAGAAGAAGAAGGAGAGGAAGGGACTTTCACCGAGGATAAGGAAAGATCAATAGGAGGAGAATCGTCCACATTCTCCTCAACCTTCTCAATTGAGTTCAAAGGGGGAGGATCAAAGAGTCCAGAGGCAAAGCATGAATAATAAATAATTAAATCTCTAGATCAGGAGGAGTGGAATCAACCCCTTGGAGGCTTCCCATGACGTCAAAATAAATGAGGTCAATAATAGGGTCTACATTAGGGGCATTCATTGAAACTAGATCAATTCAAGTGTTTGAACATGATCAACATCCTCTAAAAAAGATAGCTAAAGAGCAAGAAGGATATCAACTAAAACATCTAGAGAATCTGAAGGATGAGACTCTATGAAATCCTTCACCAAGAGTGAAGTCACCAAACCAATCACACCATTCAAAGGAGCCAAAGGAGGCCACTTCTCTAAAACAACCTCAAACAAAAGGGGAGATACTGAATTTATTGAAGTAGAGACAAAGGCTCTAGCCTTAGGAATTGAAATTGAAGCCATATGGCCCTTTTTCATGCAATATGGAAGTAGACTAGTCCTCTAACACCCACCTCTCACATAAATGTCACATGATAACTCAACGATGAATGAATAGTACCAAACCGGTACTGAGAGGGGGGGGTGAATCCGTATAGACAAAATACAGACCTAAACTGGTTCAGCAACAATTACTCTGAATGACTGGTAAACAGTGACACCAGTTTCAAACAGAGTGCAACCAGTAAGACTCAGAACAACTAAAACAATCATAAACCAATTACTCACTGAGTTTTCCACTCAACTCAAAACTACACTACCATTTCACCCTTATGCATGAATAGGTAATCTATCATCATATCTTCACAATAGCTAGCTCAACATGTTTTATTGATAGGCATAAAACACAGAACCATCATATGCTTAACAGGCAATAACAAAGCATCACAATATAAAAGCATCACACATGACACACATATTTTTCACGTGGAAACCCAACTGAGAAAAACCACGGTGGGGATGAATACCCACAAGCTTGTTGTTGAACTCTTTGGAAGTCCACTCTGTTAGAAGCCCTGTCCGGTTAAAGACATTACAAAAGGTTCTGCTAGGAACCGATCCTGTTAGAGATAACCCGGTTAAGGGATGGCTACAATACCCAGTTAAGGGTTAAACCCTGTTAAGGGTACCTTGTTAGAGGATTTCAAGAACTCAATAGCTAAAGGATTTCCAGAGCTCTCTAGCTTTCCAGATCTCAATAACTTTGAGTTACCCTGTTAAGGGATTTACAGCAAGCCGGTTAAGGCTACCCTATTAGGGGATTTTCCAACTATTGACATGGTTAGAGATCAACAGGTATTACAATGATCTGGTAACAACACTCAATGCCAATGCAGATCCGCTTAAGCTCCTCTTCACCTTCTACACTTACACTTTGCAGGGATCACTTCTCTCCTCTAGTCTAGCAAGGATCTTGTATCCCTTCTCTTGGATACACACACACAACTTTTGCCAACAACCTCTGAAAGAATCACAACATCGACCTTATAGGACAACAGACAGGTCAGTAGCATAAACCCTAAACCCTAGCATAAACCCTAAACCCTAAACCCTAGATCATATTGTATTAAATGCAGCAGATCTTGAATAAATCTCAAGACATTCTCCATCATTCATTATCCACTGATTTCATGGCGGCTGATAATCCATCACGTGTTTTCACTGTTTACAAACTTCGCACATTCCGAGGTAGATAGGGATAGTCTTCTTCATGCAAGATCCTTCACGCGCACAAGGTTGACGTGGCAACATGATTTGTTCTTTGTTATACTGCTTACTCATTACACAAAGATCATTGAGCCATACAGGCTTGAAGCACTTCAACCGGAAACCCTGAAGTTGAGACTACCAACTAGTAGTCATACAACGCTTCCATGTGTCGGTTCCCATAACCATATGTCGGTTCACCTTGATCAAGCACACCACTTCACTTTGGCACAAATGTCGGTTCACAGTGTTATACTGGTTCTCACATATGCCAGTTCATACCTCTTCAACATATTGACATCAATGACAACATACAATGTCATTATGTCCACATACCGGTTCACATAATGCCAACAATCTCCCCCTTTGGCATTGATGGCAATATACAAAGATATCTCTCTGCTTCACATCTTCTCAATTTATGCAGATATCTTCTCCACTTTACATCTTTTCCCCCTTTGACAACAATGCCAAAGTGGAGGTACAAGCTTCCCGGTTCCATTATGCTGCTCCCCCTGAGGAGTAGCATCCTTCAACACATCAATCTTGAAGAAAGATTTGACTACGCAATACATTACTGATGTGGAGCATATACCTTTAGTTCACCTCTTGAAGGGGCAGTACTCCTAATTTACCTCTTAAGTGTGTAAATGTAGACTTTGGAAGAGGCTTGGTGAATATGTCTACTAACTGCTCCTTACTGGACACATGCTCCAGTGCAATCTCTTTGTTTTGAACCTTTTCCCTTAAGAAATGATACTTAAGCTCAAAGTGCTTGGTTCTAGAATGTAAAACCGGATTCTTGGAGATATTAATTGCACTAGTATTGTCACAAAATATACTTACCGGTTCCGATACAGGAACTTTGAAGCCTTTCAATACATGCTTCATCCAAATTGTCTTAGTGCAGTTCATGAAAGTTGCAACATACTTCGCTTGCGCTGTAGACTGAGAGATACAACTCTGCTTTTTACTCATCCATGAGACCAGTCTACCACCAAAGAAGAATGAACCACTGGTTGTGCTCTTCTGGTCATCTACATTACCAGCCCAATCAGCATCTGTGAACACTTTCAAGTTGAAGTCCTTGCTATATGGATACCACAATCCATAGTCAGCAGTCCCCTTCAGATGCCTAAGAATCCGCTTGACTGCAACCAAGTGGGATTCTCTTGGACTTTTCTAGAACCTTGCAGTAATGCCAACTGCATGTGCAATATCTAGTCTGCTACGCACTACATAATGCAACTTACCAATCATTGATCAGTATTCCTTCTCATCAACCAATGCAGAGTCATCCTCTTTGGATAGTTTACAACCGGTCACCATCGGTGTACCAACTGGTTTGCTATCTTCCATGCCAAAGGTCTTCAACACCTGTTTGACATATTTGGACTGAGTGATAAAGATTCCATCCTTCATCTGTTGAATCTGTAGTCCAATGAAGAACTTAATCTCCCCTATGAGTGACATCTCAAACTCTTCCTTCATCTCATCAGCAAACTCATGACACATCTTGTCATCACCACCAGAGATAATGTCATCAACAAATACCTCATAGATCAGGATCTGATCTCCTTCAGACTTCAAGTAGATATTGCTATCTTCACTTGTTCTCTCAAATCCAATCTTCACAGGATGGGAATGTAGGTGCTCATACCATGCCCTAGGTGCTTGCTTTAGACCATATAAGGCTTTATGTAGCCTACATACCATGTCACTGTCTTCAGATAGGGCAAACCCATTTGGTTGCTCAATATACACCTCCTCTTCAAGTACACCATTTAGGAATGCAGATTTTACATCCATTTGATATACTTTGAGCCTTTAAAAGCTACATATGCAAGAAGCATACGAACTCCTTCCAATCTGGCTATAGGAGCAAAGGTTTCTCCATAGTGTTCTCCTTCTTCTTGAGCATATCCTTTGCACACCAATCTGGCTTTGTTCCTAATCACTATGCCATCCTCATTCAACTTGTTTCTGAACACCCATTTGGTGCCAATGACATTATTATGCTTTGGTCTGGGTACCAAGGACCATGTACCATTTTTCTCTATCTGGTCAAGTTCCTCTTCCATTGCCTTGATCCAGTCTTCATCTTTATGAGCCTCTTTGAAAGATTTAGGCTCAAATTTAGAGATCATACATGAGTTTTCTCTGATCTTTCTTCTTGTAAGGATTCCTGCATCCTTATCTCCTATGATCTGCTTAGGATCATGATTCAGCTGGACATACCGAGGAATGGTCTTGACTGGTTCTTCTTGCTTTTCCTCTTCATCCTCATCTTCATCAGTATCAGCATTCACCGGTTCACGAACACTGTTACTGGTACTTGGTTGACTAACAACCAGTTCCTAGAAGGTTGCAACCGGTTCATTTACAGCTTGCTCACTGTTGGTTTCCTCAATTTTCTCAGAGGATTCATCAATTCTTACATTAATACTTTCCATAATTCTCTAAGTCCTATTGTTGTAACACTTGAGAGATTTAGTCTTGGTGGAATATCCTAAGAATATTCCCTCATCGCATTTAGCTTCAAATTTGCCCTGATGTTCACTCCTCATGATGTAACATTTGCTACCAAATACCCTAAAGTAGCTAACCACAGGTGTCTTACCGGTCCAATACTCATAAGGATTTTTGTCCTTACCTTTCTTGATGAGTACCCGGTTCATTGTGTAGACTGTAGTGCTCACCGTTTGTCTCCAAAAGGTGTGAGCTACCTTTCCTTGAATAAACATGGTTCTAGTTGCTTCAACCACAGTCCGGTTATTCCTCTCTCCTAGGCCATTCTGTTGTGGAGTCCGGGGGGGTAGAGAGTTGTCTCTTGATACCAAATTCTTCACAATACTTGTTGAATTCACCAGAAGTGAATTCCCCTCCTTGATGAGTTCTTAGACACTTAATCCTTTTACCGCTTTCCTTCTCCACTAATACTCTAAAAGCTTTAAACTTTACAAAGGCTTCAAACTTGTCTTTCAAGAATGTGACCCACATCATTCTTGAGCAGTCATCAGTGAGAATCATGAAGTACCTATCACCCTGCACACTCCTAGTTTTCATAGGACCACACAAATCAGTATGCACAAGATCAAGCAAGTTGTCAGCGGTGAAAGATTTACCTTTAAAGGTTGAGAAAGACATTTTCTCCAATTGACATTCTTTGCACAAGGTATTATCTGGTTTGCTTAGCACCGGCAATCCTCTAACTACCTTGATCTTACTGGACTTTATAATGTTATCAATGTTTACATGGCAGAGTCTCCTATGCCATATCCAGCTATCATCAAATTTGGCCATAAGACATGTGCTTATATTTGCATTCAGTTGAAATAGATTACCTTTGGTCTGCATGCCGGTGGCCACCAATTCACCATCTTTTCCCTTGATTCTGCAAACTCCATTCTTGAATTCCAGAGTGAGGCCACTATCATTTAGCTGGGCAACACTCAGAAGGTTGTGTCTGAGACCATCAACCCAGTACACATTGTCAGCACCACTCTTTCCATTCAGAGAGATGGACCCTCTGCCTTTGACCATGCATGGTGCATCATTGCCAAAGCGAACCACACCACCATCATACTCCTCCAAGGATAGAAACTTGCTCTGGTCACCAGTCATATGGTGAGAACAACCACTATCAATGATCCACTCATTGGAATTATCAAACCGGGAGACAAGAGCCTTCTTGTCTCACACATCTTCTTTGACAGCAACAAACACAATATCTTCATTTTCTTCATCATCTGATTCTTCATCTGTGACACCTTCATCAATTGCCACAAAATAGTTTCTCTGGTTTCCTCCTTTGAATTTTCTGAACCTTTCCGGTTTGTCCTTGATATCGCTATTAGGATAGTTGATAGCAATATGTCCTATCCGATTACAAGAAAAGCATTTCAAAGGTAGCTTACCTTTGTATTTACTGATTCCTTTAGGAAGCTTCCTGGCAAGTAGAGCTTCAAATTCCATCAGAAACTCCTCATCATCCATTACTCTGCTCTGTCTTGGTTCACCACTAGTGCTTGCTTCTTTTCCTTTCTTGGATGGTACACCAGAAGCTCTGAAAGCTGATTCAGTCTTTTGAACACTGCCATCAAAACTATTTAGCTCATAGGCTATCAACTTTGCTATGATGGAGTCCAAGGACACCTTAGTCTTGTCTATTGATCAGCTCCTGAATAGGAGCAACCCTTATTGCATAGACCAACAATAGGGATCTCAGGACTTTGCTTACAGTGGAGTCTTCTATTTTACCACCTGCACTCTTAATTTCTCCAACAACTATTTTGATTCTTATTCCATACTGCTAAATGGTCTCACCTTCAACCATCCGCATATCTCCAAACTTCCCTCTCAGGCTTTCTTCCTTAGCCTGTTTTACATGTTCATCACTACCATAGATATTTTCAAGAGCATCCCATACCTCTTTGGGATTTACCTTGTCCTGAACATCAATAAACTCAATGTCAGATAGACTACTAATAAGGGCTTCCATGACTCACCCATTTTCTTGTATCTCTCTCTTTTGGTCATCAGTGAGAGTTCCGGTAGGGACAACATAGATGTTCTCAACATAACTCTAGTGTTGAGCACCCATGCTTCTGATGAATATCTTCATCCTATCTTTCCATATACCGAAATTTTCCTTGTTAAACTTTGGACCTTCCCTCTTCATCATTTGTTTGGGATCTTTACCTCAAGCGGTTAAGCTTATAACACAGAGGACCTGGAGGATGCTCTGATACCAATTGATAACTCAATGATGAACGAATAGTATCAAACCGGTACTGAGAGGGGGGGGTGAATCAGTATAGAAAAAATACAGACCTAAACCAGTTCAGCAGCAATTACTCTAAATGACTGGCAAACTGTGACACCGGTTTCAAACAGAGTGCAACCAGTAAGACTCAGAACAACTAAAACAATCATAAACCAGTTACTCACTAAGTTTTCCACTCAACTCAAAACTACACTACCATTTCACCCTTATGCATGAATAGGTAATCTATCATCATATCTTCACAATAGCTAGTTCAACATGTTTTATTGACAGGCATAAAACACAGAACCATCATATGCTTAACATGCAATAACAAAGCATCACAAGATAAAAGCATCACACATGACACACATATTTTTCATGTGGAAACCCAACTGGGAAAAACCACGGTGGGGATGAATACCCACAAGCTTGTTGTTGAACTCTTTGGAAGTCCGCTCTGTTAGAAGCCTTGTCCGGTTAAAGACATTACAAAAGGTTATGCTAGGAACCGATCCTATTAGAGATCACCCGGTTAAGGGATGGATACAATACCTGGTTAAGGGTTAAAACCTGTTAAGGGTACCTTGTTAGAGGATTTCAAGAACTCAATAGGTAAAGGATTTCCAAAGCTCTCTAACTTTCTAGATCTCAATAACTTTGAGTTACCCTATTAAGGGATTTACAGCAAGCTGGTTAAGGCTACCCTGTTAGGGGATTTTCCAACTGTTGAGATGGTTAGAGATCAATAGGTATTACAATGATCTGGTAACAACACTCAATGCCAATGCAGATCGGCTTAAGCTTCTCTTCACCTTCTGTACTTACACTCTACAGGTATCACTTCTCTCCTCTAGTTTGGCAAAGATCTCGTATCCCTTCTCTTGGATACACACACACAACTTTTGCCAACAACCTCTGAAAGAATCACAACATCGACCTTATAGGACAATAGACAGGTTGGTAGCATAAACCCTACACCCTAGACCTGTTAGGTTAAGGCATTCAAATAGTTCAATCCTGATCGTTTATCATACTGTATTAAATGCAGCAGATCTTGAATAAATCTCAAGACATTCTCCATCGTTCATTATCCACCGATTTCATGGCGGCTGATAATCCATCACATGTTTTCACCATTTACAAACTTTGCACATTCCCGAGGTAGATAGGGATAGTCTTCTTCATGCAAGATCCTTCACGTGCACAAGGCTGACGTGGCAACACAATCTGTTCATTGTTATACTGCTTACTCATGACACAAAGATCACCGGTTGAGCCATACATGCTTGAAGCACTTCAACCGGAAACCCTGAAGTTGAGACTACCAACGGGTAGTCACACAACGCTTCCATGTGCTGGTTCCCATAACCATATGCCGGTTCACCTTGAACAAGCACACCGCTTCACTTTGGCACAAATGCCGGTTCACAGTGTTATACCAGTTCTCACATATGCTAGTTCACACCTCTTCAACATAGTGACATCAATGACAACATACAATGTCATTATGTCCACATACCGATTCACATAATGCCATATGTGGCCCATAGAAGACTAGAGATAGCAAAAAGGAGTCCAACTCCCAAATTCCAGAGGTTGGGTCCAGGTACCCATATGGGATTTTGAGGCAATAATTAAAAGTCAATAGAATTAATTTTATTTATAAATTTTTATCTTATTAAAACATAAATTTATTATAGAATAGTTATATTTTAAATTTTTTATTTTAATTTATATATACATTTAATTTATTTCTCCATCTCTCTCTATCTATCTATCTTCCCCTGTCCCTCTTCCTCTTCATCTCCCTCTCCATCTCCACATTTTTCTCTCTCTCTGCCCTTTTTCTACCTCCTTACATTTCCATACATCTCTCTCTCTCTCTCTCTCTCTCTCTCTCTCAACCTCAACCTCCCACCATGCCTATCTCTATCACTCCCTCTTTCTATCCCTATATCTCTTTCTCTGTGTATCACTCTCTCTTTCTATATCTCTTTATTTCTCTCTCTTTTGTCTATTTATCTCTCTTCCTCGCTCACACTATTCCTTGTTACTCCCCATCTCTATCTCAATACCTCTCACACTTTCACACATGCTCCTTGTTTCTCGCTCCCTATCTCTATCTCTATCTCTCTCCCCTCTCTCTTCTTATCTGTATTATCTCGTTTATCTTTCTCTTGCTCCCTCTACCTTTATATTCCCATCTCTCCCTCTATCGATATCTCATTATCTATATCTCTCTTTTATTCACTCCATGTCACCCATTCTCTATATCTATATCACTTCTCATCTCTTTATCTTTCTATGTTTCCATCTCTCTACCTTTCCCTTGCCGCCTCACCCCCTCACCCCCTCCCCCCCTCCCTCTCTCTCTCTCTCTCTCTCTCTCTCTCTCTCTCTCTCTATTTTTCTATTGCAAACATGCCATGATCTTATTGGTAATGGAACCTAGTTAACTTCTCAATGCAGAGTTTTTGTTTTAGTCATGTTTGGATCCTACGTCTAGATGTATAGTCGATTTTTAGCTATCACTTCTTGATTGAGTCCTTGGTTGTACAAACAACATTTTTTTTAAATGGCCTATTAATTGAACTTACACACATAATAGATGTATTCAAAATAGAACAAAATTTTCCCTAATTGACCTTCCATGTACCTCATAGCCATTGCAAATCACAATGTGATTGCTAATTTATAATCAATTTGATTCATTCAAATGAGCAACTGCATAAGAACATTTCAGCTCTCGTGACTTCTAAAGGAGGCATTTCTAGAAAGGAACAAGATATAATAATAAGTCAGCACTTTAATTTTTACAATTTAAAGCAACCCTACCACATTTATTCACGCCACACAATTAAATATACGGTTTTATCCATGATAATGTGTCACCGTCGCTATGCTAATTACTGATCATTTACACATTCTTCGTATGTCGACGTAGGAAACACTACTGTGTCCACACACACATGAAGCTATGGTAATTCTCGTCTTATTTTATCACGTGAATAATAGGACGTTGTAAGTATTCAATTTTGTAGGAAACTGTCATTGTAACTGAAACGTACTCTAAATAAACAAAATAAATTTGGCTTCTTTGACTTGAAAACCAATAGTGTGGTGATTTTGACTTATTAATTATCCTAATCACTCTTAAGCCATGAAATGACATGTGAAAGGTATGGCTCTAAAAATTATATTTAAGATCAAACGTTTCTTTTTAATTTATATATTTTGAAGTACATTTGTTGATTGATTATTTTTTACGGTAATAGTTTCACAGGCGGCCTAAATTATTCCAGGAATTTACGACTATGACAAGCTGTGTGTAGTAACCGTTGAATAGGTTGGCTGTTTGAGAGTCACACCATAAGCAATATTTGAATTGGTAGGTTGGTCTGAGGATCACAACCCTAGCAAGATTTGACTTCTAGCAATGACCGCATCTCTGCAATGGTGAGCATGACTCTATCTATACCTTCCAATCCTTTATGTGCTTACTTGGTATACATATCTGCACAGTTCTGTTTCGAACTCATGAATTCAATCCATTGCTGAGATATTCCATAACGCACGCTATAAGAGATAATAAGAATACGTCAAAATTGTTATAGAGTTTGTATTATTTGCAGTAAGAATGGATGAGGAGATCGAAGTCCCTTCCTATTTTGTGTGCCCAATATCGATGCAAATCATGCGGGATCCTGTAACCGTCTGCACGGGCTTTACCTACGAGAGGGAGAGCATCGAGAGATGGATGTATGAGTTGCAGAAGAACACCTGCCCAGCTACAATGCAAGTCCTCGATAATCGAGACCTCACCCCCAACCACACCCTGCGCCGGCTTATTCAGCAGTGGTGCATCGCCATCTCCTCCGCGGGTGTCCCACGCATCGCTACTCCTGACCCGCCCCTGGATAGCAATCACCTCAAGAAATTACTTGGAGAAATTGAGGCCTGCCCGCCGCCGCCATTTCTTGTGAAGGTTTTGAAAAAACTGAGGTCACTGGCAGAGAAAAATGAAGGTAACAGACGGTGCATCGCGTTGTCGGAAGCACCGGCCGTCTTGATCTCCCTCATTGAAAGCCAATTTACAGAATCTGACGAAACGTACGATGTTGCGGTGGCATGCGAAGAAGCCTTGGGGGTTCTCCATGCTCTTCACTTGCCCGACGACACGGTAGAGACGCTCGCCACGGCCAGTTGCCTGGCTTCTCTTGGTTCTATTCTCAAGAGGGGCACCTGCAACGGCCGGCTTCATGCCGCCGTGCTATTACAGAAAGTTTCAACGAAAAGTGTGAAACGGATTGTAATGAATGGCAATGATGATTTGATAGAGGGATTGCTGGAGCTGGTGACGGAGGAGGTATGCCACAAAGCTACAGTGGCTGCCCTGCAAGTGTTGACCACAATGAGCATCAACAGCCGGCGCAGCAGAATGAAAGCCATCGAGGCAGGGGCAGTCTCCATCTTGATTGAAACACTTCCCGAACAGACATCGGAAACGAAGAGCACCTGCGAGTGGATGTTATGTCTTCTTGACGTGTTATGCAGATGTGCCGAAGGTAGGGTTGCCATGGTCGACCACGCCATGGGCATCCCTGTGATCTCTAAGAAAATATTTCGAGTATCTCAGTCGGCTACCGAGAAAGCTGTTCGAATCCTTTGGTCGCTTTGTCAATTCTGTCCGTCTGAGCGTATTTTGAAGGAGATGTTGCATGTCGACGCCGTGACGAAGCTGTGCATGCTTCTCCAGGTCGACTGCACCCCCAAAACTAAGTGCAAAGCAATGGAGATGCTGAAACTCCATGGTAACTGCTGGAGGAACTCATCTTGCGTTCCCTCAAGGATGTATCCTTTGAAATTATGATGATCAATTTGTTAATTTTAATATTAGATCTGTTAAAAAAATATTTAATCACATTGAACACATTTGTTTTGTAAAGTCGTGTCTTATAGAGGAGATACCTGTTATCATGTAGGTTATCTATTTAGAGAACACTGGATCCATTTATTTGACAATAGAGCAAATATATTCAAGATCTCCAATTTCGGCAATTGTTATTAGATCCTGATTGTTGCAATTGTTATTAGATCCTGATTGTTGTAGAAGAATTTTTGAAAGAATGAATGACAGATGTAGCGATTGTTATTAGATCCTGGTTGTTGTAGAAGAATTTGTGAAAGAAAAAATGATAGTTAGAAACTATTGAGAGTGTGGAAGAATAAAAAGCAAGATATGTCAATTTTTTTAAGTTAAAAGATTTATTCACAAAAGATCGATGGGAAATTTTAAAATTGCAAATAATTGAATTGTATGGTTGTTATTCATTTTTATGTCCCTGGAAATCATTTAAATAGTTCCATTAAAATGTTGTTGAAAAGTCACATGCATATATCTATTGTCATATATCAATGGAGCAAATATGGTTCCATCTAATTTGAGTGTGAACTATGTAGATTGTATTGCACAAACTTATGCATATCTATTGTCATATATAAATGGAGCAAATATGGTTCCATCTAATTTGAGTGTGAACTATGTAGATTGTATTGCACCAACCTTGCCTTTTGAGGAGTAAGGCTATGAGAAAAACATCTTGTTGTAGAGATATTAATTGTTGGCAACATGTAATATCGATGTACCTACAATCTCAAAGATATGTGTTCTTGTCATTGATTTTCCTAACATTTGCCTATCATCTATACTTATTATAGTTAGGTATATTTTGGGCATCTCTCTAAATTTCAAAGAAAATATCCTATGTTTCCTTTCAGAAATATCTAATGTTATCATTTAAAGGAAGAAAGAAGATGATATATTTTAGAAGGTAGCATTTCTTTATTTTTCAAGAAAAGGGGTAAGAAGTTATACAAAAAATTTGCTCCAACCTGATGGATAAAATAATGAAGAAAGAAAATAAAAATTGATGGATAAAAAATATTTTGGAAGAAAAATTAATGAAAGTTAAAAAGAAAAAATGATGAATTAGAAGAAAACTTGAAGTGGTATGACAAACAATCTATAATCCTTACAAACGAAAATAGTTTACAAAAGGATGAAATATCAAAATTGAAAGAAGAAAATAATTTGTTGGATCATTTACTTGAAGCATACCTAAAGGAAAATGTGTGCCTCTAAGGTATAAGACTACACTATGTAATGTCTCAAGTGGTACAAATGATTAGTGTTATTCTTTTCATTAATCAATTCATCGTTGTGATATAGCTAAAGATCAAGAGTATTAGGTTCGAGATAATAGTGTTATTGAATCTACAAATCTTCTCATTGTTTATGATAATTAGAAAGGTTGATTTGTACAAGAAATATTAGTTTTTAGATTATTAATAAAATTTATTATAACTAAAAAAGGTTTGAGAATGTACAAGAAAGCAATTAGAGTACCCATTGAAGAAAGTGTGAGGCTAAAGAAAGAAGGTTTTTGATATATTATAAGTGAAAAAACCATAAATAATGTTACAAATAACATAGTTACAAAAAAATCATTTCACATTGTCTAATTTATCTAGTGTTCCCACCATTTAAAGAAAACAAATGTATTGAGATCTTCATCCTTATACTATTTTTGGATTTAAAAGTTATTATTAAAAAAATGTGTTGGAAATGATAGTAGAAGAAACACTCTCAAAAGATAGTATAAAAATTAATTATAAATGAATTCGTGTATCTAATTTTCAAAAATTTTAACAAGCATAAATTCTCATGTGAAACAAAATAGCAATTGACCAAGGTTTAAATGTTTGATTTAATTGACCAGTAATTATTTTTTATGACTCAAATAAAGTAATTATCTTGTTGTATGTTATTAGTGAAGCAAATGTATTGATACTAGGTACCATTTCATCAAGAGAACTAGTGAACAATGGATAATTCTACTTGGAGTTTTATAAATCACAAGATCAATTGGTAGACACATTCAAAAAGGCATTAGAAAAGAATAAATTTGGAAACCTAAGAAATAATTTGTGATGTTGGAGAAACTAGTGCTAAAAATTAAGGGTGTCTTAATATACACTATTAATTTCTTCCATTTATAGTTAGATAATTGACACCATAATTAAATAAAAAGACTAAAACCATTAAATTATTTAAATTCTTGAACTTACTAAAGTGCATCAAATTTGATAACTCTACAAAGTTATAGTCCTAATTGTAAAGATCATTTAGAATAAAAAAAATTATAGCATTGATCATTGGAAACATTAATAAATCTAAAGGACTATAAGATTGATTGCAAATATCATCACTAAATCTAAATAGTTGTAACATTGATTGAGAATATTGTTGCTAATCTAAAAAATTATACTGATTCTTAGACATTTTTTCTCAATCTAAAACATCTAGTTTTGATCAATTGCAAAAAAATTGTGGCATTTTTGTAAAGATCATCATTACATATTTAAATTTATAGTTTTGAACATAGAGATCATAGCTAAGTCTAAAAAAATGTAGTATTAATTGTTAAGATCATAGCTAAATATTAAAATTTGTAGCATTGATCATAGAGATTATTTTAACCTTTGAAGGTTTTGATTGAAAACATCGTTACAAATGACTTCACTTCCTCTATTGGTAGAATAATGAAAGATAGTTTATTCTATATAATGATGAAAAAAGATAATCAATGTTGTTAAGCCCTATGCACAATTGCATAAAAGAAGTAAACTCAGAAAATATAAGCTTATCTCCAATATCATTTTATAAATTAGCAATAAAAATTCTTTGAACATCATGATTAGGCACATGATAAGAAATTTGTGAATGCAAATTTTTCTTTCTACTAATGAAATCACATTTTTTTCTTTAAGTCCTTGCTTACAATGAATCAAATAAGTCAAAGTAATCCTAGGACCAATTTTATTTTGAAAGTGTTGAAAACAAGTGATAGAATAAGGAGACAAAGAACAATACCATTGCAAGGCTTTACCTTTAAATGTTATAGTAAACAATTTGGCCATAAGTCTTTGGTCACAAGAAAAATCACTACACAAAATTTGAAATGTCTTCAAAGGAGTCAAGCGGTCACCTTTTTCATTGTACACCTTAAATTGGGGAATTTTCATATTCTAAGGAGGAACCACATTGACAATGTCATCAGATAGTGGGGTTTTTACATCAAATGTGCGAACATTGGACTTACATTGAACTATGGAAGCCAATTGATATTGTAAGGATGTAATAGTTTGAGCTAGGTTATTGATGGTTGCTTCGATGGATGGATTGAAATTGGACATAATGGACTAGGATGGAGGAGAAACATTGTTGTAAGTAGGTAGAGGTTGAGAATAAGGAAGGGAAACATTTTGGTATGTTAGTATGGGAGATGGTTGTGAAAAATGGAAGACTTGCAATAGAAGGTATCTAAGAATATTGATTAATAGGATTTCCCCCATGAATAACATGTGTAGGATTAACATTTTGTGTGAAAGTGGTCATGATAGAAGATGTAAATGTAGACATATGAATGGAATGATTAACTTGGCTAGTAGGTTGACAATAACCAAGTACTTCAACATAAATCTTGATTGGCACAATATTAGTATCAACAATATGAGAAAGGCCACAGAACAAATCAACAATGTTCTATCTTATTACTTTGCACCATTATTTTCAATACTTCAATCAAGGGGATTGCCTCACTATCCGAGTATTGATGACCAATCCATTGTTGAAGATTTTCAAACTCATTATCAATCTTCTCCAATTGGTCAATAATAACCCTAGCTAGTGATTTTTCCACATCATGAGAAGTATGAGGTGAATGGGGATAAGTGATATTTGTTGGATTAGAGGAAGCACCAAAATTCACGTGGATTAAGTTATCCAACTAGGGCTTCATATCCTTACTATTTAGACCTTGGGAAGCCCTATATCTATAACTTCTCACTAGAATACTATATGTAAGACTAAGGGTAACAAAACTCATGCACAAGGGAGGAAAATTGAATGAAAAGGTTGGAAACTATGATTAAAGAATGCAATTTCTTCGTAAAAATTATTGATTAACCAATGAATTAAACGATGTAAATTATGAAGTTGAACACTAAATGCATCCAAATATAAATATAACATGTCATAGCAATCAAATCTGAAAGACACAACTAAAAAATTATGCAACCCACAAGTCATTTTTAGAAATAATAAATTAGGTTTTCTATGAATTTAACCTGTAAATTTATGCAGTTCAATTGTAAATATGATATATGAGTGAAAATTTGAATGTTAAAGTGCATGTGAACAAGATGGGAAACAATAAATCAGAAATAGGAATGAAGCAGGTCGGGTTCCCCAAAAATGTGTTCGTAGTGGGAAATTAGGGTTTTACCAATTAACATAATAAAACCATTAATCTTAGCTAGGAAACCAATAAATTGAAAGATGGGTAAATAAAATACAGATAGCCACAATTGAATTAGGAAAAGGGTTGAAATTCTTATTAGATTCACTGGTTTAGTTTTCCACCCTCTTTTAGTTGAAATTTGGATTTGAATTATATGATTTAGGATAAAGAAATAGATAATTGAAATAAAATAAAAATAGAAAAGTGCTACAGGCATCAGATAGAGCCAAATATAGGGATTTGAGTAGAACAAGAGAATCAAAACCTATTCTTGAAAGTTTAGGTTGATTTTTTGGGATTGTTTAGCTAGGTTGCCCTAGTCCTTTAACTCTAATGTATATAGGTAGGATCTATTCTAGATCAAGGAGATGCATTAGATCCACTATCATAAGATTGGAAAAAATTTAAGAGATTGAGTAGGTGAGTTGCCTTCGTCCTCTACTTTTTGCTTTGTAAAAATCTGAGCTTGTTCACCATCGTCAACTGTTGGAATATCTAACAAATTCTGAGTCGAATCTTTGTACACAAAAAGAGAAGACAAATATTATGGATAGGGGTTTGCCTTAGATAAAAGCTCAGTTACGAATTAACCTTGAAATTGTAATGTAAATTGTAGCAAGATGCTTTCTTTTTTAGGGAAAGGCCAGATTTCAAATTAAATGCTTGTAATTGAAATATATAACTTGATGAAGCTTGTTTGAATCCTCATGCAAAGGTTCTATGATGTCTTGTAAAATATCTTCATAGAAGGTTGATCATCGAGGTCATCTTGAATGATTAAACTTCATGACTGCACTTCTTCTTCAATGCTTGAAGAATGCTTGATTGCTTGCTCACTTGAATTGAATTTTCTAGAGTGTAATTGAGACCATTTGATGACTTAGGTTTGAAATGAGAGGGGTAGACCTCCTTTTATACCTAACTACTCGAAAACTATTTGAATTTTCTAGGTAGGTTGACATGGGATCTAATTTTCTACTCACTTTATGTGACTATTGTGAGGACCAAATTTTGGTCCTAATTGAGAGGACCGGGGTGTTATGGTACCATGGTCCTGAGCTAGGACTAGCCCTAGTCTTGAGAATTAGGACTCATATTTGGGGTATAGATAGGAGAGAAGGTGGAAATTAAAATTTGTGAAGGGTGTGAGCCGAATCAAAATAGTCATTGGGCATCAAAAGATGAAGCACCAAGGCAAGGTCTAGTTGATGACAAAATTGTATGCAAATTATACAATTTATGACGCTACAGGTACAAATAAATTTTTAAATATATAAAATTGAGCAATAAACATTAGAGTCAATCAATTTATGTCAAATGATAATGGCACTTAATTGCCATTTTTTTTCCTTACTAGAAAAAACAATTGGACCTCACACCTGATGAAAACTTAGTTGCTAGGAAGGGGTTGTATGGTTAGATGCATTGATACCATGTTGATGCACCTAGGATCCTGACCTATAGAGTGAAACAAACCTCCATAAAGACATAGAGAAGTGACAAAGAATAATCTTTATAACTAGTTAGTGAACTATTGCATTGATTAGAATGAGATATTTTACAATGTACAAAGCCCATCCTTATAAAGAAAAAGATGAGAGATGAGAGAACATCCAATTATGGCATGTGTGATGCAGAGCTAGGCAAAAAACCAGGTGATAATCTTCTCTCGCCCACAACTACTATGTCCAAACCAAGTTTTTTTATCTATTGAAGGTGTCAAAAAACACACCTACCAAGTTCTCAACTCACACAACAATTTGTGTGACCAGATCCATAAAGGATTTGTATCTAACACTCCACCCTTCACCTTGACTCAACCCTTGTGTGAATGGTAGACAATCTTTTGGTACCGATGGGAAGGAAACCTATTGGATTATGCCTATTGGTGATCCAACCAACTCAAAACATTGATCAAATATAACGATCAAATGCACTAGGGGGTACTTGTCTCACAACTATCCTATTTGTCTAGTAGCTCTACCGAATGAGTTTTCCCCATACAATTCAATAAACTTCTAAAGGATAAGACAAACTAAGGGAAGATTCAGACACCCTTTAAATCAAGTTACACAATTACCCAAATTCTTAGACTCTAACTCCAAATTTAAAGGTATGTACCCTTATTGTCCTTGCAGACCTAATTAAGCCAATTAGTCCTCATTTACAAAGCAATTACCCCTTTTATTAGTACCTTGACTAAACCAACACTTTTTCAAGGTGGGGTAAGATGTCAAACCACTAAATCCAAGGTTTTAGGACTTGATCCCATCTCCTTTGCCTACTACAAGTGATTTTCACTTTTACTGTTTAGGAGGTCACATAGAGATGCCCGCCTAGGGTCAATTCAATCTCCTCGGGCTTGGAGCCTCCCTGCAAACCAAAACCAAAATATTATGGTACAATTTCCCATCTAACATTTTCCCATAGGTTGTTTGGTCCTCTGGTGAAAATGTCAGATTGAGGGCATTTTTCATTGAAACCCTGGGTGCTAGCAGGGTTTGTGTCCAGTCTGGATAGATTTTGATAGATCTCTACAACCTGATTGTATCTAGACCTCAAACTTGATTCAAATGAAAGTTAAGAGACTTCCCTAACTCATCCAATTGGGTTCAGGCATCCACCAATTTGTATAGATCAAAAATGAACATCAAACACATATTTTTTCAGGAAACTCCAAGTATGTTGTATTACTCTAAAACTCCAAAACATCACCAACTTCAACAACAACCCTGGAATCAATCCAAGTGGGCCTAATATATCCTCCCTAATTTTTTCCAACCACTTTTCAAACTTTGGAATTGTTGGAGGATTAGTTATCCCCTTTTACAACATTTTGGAATGGCAACAAAAGTTGTCAACTTGCAACTTTCAAGTTTAGTGACTCCAAGGTGTATTTGTCCTATTTCAAGGATTGGTCTAATGTTTCTAAGATGAATATTTATTTCCCAACTCATGCCTAGACTCCTACTAACCCACATGGTCATTTGTCCATGGTGGCTTATAAAATGCAACCATAACAGTGCCTTACATCAATTGGGTCTTATTGACTCACAAACCTATCAAGCTACTACATATGATGTCAATGTGACAAGGTCATTACATTTTCACCTCATCAGTGATATTAGGCTCTTTAGGCTTCATTTGTCTCTTTGAGTGCTCATGCACCATACTCCCCGGGTGGTTGAATCTCAAGTCCAATTGAGATGAGTTCTTGCAATGTAGTCCCATGTTTCTTCATCTGGTCTTCATCCATCCATACTATATTTGCCTCGGGGAGTCCTTGCCACTTGAAAATATATTATTTGTAGACCTTGTTCCTAGTTTTCTTCACAACTTTGGTATCCAAGATCCTTTCAAGTTTGGGTGGCCCTTGACTTGGAAAGTCTTTCAGGATGTCTATAGTATCTTCCACCAGGAATGCACCATCTTCCTGCCTTGCACCTTGGAATGGTGTCAGATCTGCAACATTAAAGATTAGGGAATACTTGTATCTGAAGGTAATTTAATTTCATATGCATTGTTCTCAAATTTATTGAGTATTTGACAAGGTCCAACCTTCCTCATCATGAGCTTTGTGTGTTTCCCTTTTGGCAATCTCTCCTTTTTCAGATTTGCCCATACCATGTCTCCAACTTGGAACTGCACATCTCTCTTTCTCTTGTCAACTTGCACCTTGTACTTCTTTGTACTTCTCTGGAATTGCATCCTGACTTGGTCACGAATCTCCTTTATCCCTGTAGAAAATTCTTCTCCACAAGCACTGATATGTTTAGTTGAGGGTAGGTTTCTCAATTCCAACACACCTTTTGGATTCAACCCATAGATAGTTTGGAAAGGGCTTCTTTCTGTACTCCTATTAACAAAGTCATTATAGGCATATTCTGCTTGGGAGATGATGGAATCCCACTTTTCACCATGTTTCTTGGTGAGGCACCTTAACAAGTTTCCAAGTGTCCTATTGACCACTTCTATTTGCCCATCCGTTTGGGGATGATAAGTTGAACTAAAAGACAAGTTTGCGCCCAAATTCCTCCATAAAGTCCTCCAAAAATGCCCTACAAATTTCACATCTCTGTCTAACACAATGTTCAAACGTATACCATGTATTCTCACAACCTCATTAAAGAAAAGGTTTGCAACATATGTAGCATCACTTGTGCTCTTGTATGGCAAGAAATGTGCCATCTTGCTAAACCTGTCAACAACCACAAAAACACTCTAAAAACTTTTTTGAGTTCTTGGCAAACCCATCGCAAAGTCCATGCTCACACTTTCCCAAGGTCTTGAAGGAATGGCCAATGGCTGGTATAGTCCTACGTTTGTTGTTGTCCCCTTGGAATTTTGACACACCACAAATGAATCCACAAATTTTCTCACATCTGTCTACAATTTAGGCTAGTGATAAAGTCTTCTCACCAACTCCAAAGTCTTGTCTAGTCCAAAGTGTCCTCCCATGCAACCACTATGCTTCTCCTTAATTATATCATCCCTTATTGAACATTTTGGGATGAATAGCTGCCATCCTTTGAAAAGAAGACCATCTTGAATCAAATAATTAGAATACTCTAAATGATACCTACTACCAAACTCAATGCATACCTTGTAGATGTCACAAAGCTCTGTCACACTTTTATAAAGAAAATGGTCAATGTTGATTCAACTTTTTAAATTAAATCAATAGAAAGTGAAATATATGTCTTTAATTTTGAAATGATGTAAACTAATAAAATTTATATTCTTTTGTCTATTTTATGTTTTTAAGTTTAACAAAAATTAAAAAAATTATTTGAATGTAGTTTTTAATAAAGTAAACACTATAATTTAGTTGTTGATAAAATGCTGAAATTGAAATTACACAAGCCACCACACTTATTTAGTAAATTTTATCTTTTTTTCTTCAATTTTTTGTGTATATTGATAACTTGAAACTTTAGTGCATGGATATATTTTTAACTATTTTTTATAAACCTATATTTTTCAATAAATTTGAAATGTTGTGTGCTGAAATATAACTCTTTCCAATTCCCACCACCTTTTTTCTTAATTATTTATCCAAATTAGAAAAAAATTATAACATCTTGATATATATTCTTTTCTCTACGACATCATAGTTTTGTCAAAAAAATTAAATAAATTTTAGTATTTTTCCTTGACAAGATAATTAACCTTATATTTAGGCATGTTGGCATTCTACACTCTCATGAGAATAGTTGTTGTTGTCATTGATGTCAACCAACTCGCAACCAACTGGAAATCATCTGGCAACCAACCAGCAAATACCAGCACCGGCAATAGACTTCTGCATACACCGGCGGGCACTTCATCAACATCAACAACAATGCATACTGGCACTCAGGCCGACATGGAATAAAATTTTGATTATTGTTTTGTAATGTAATTATCTTTTGTAAAAGCCGACATGGTACATTGTTATAGACTCATATATGTATGAGATCTTTTAGGTCATTTTTATAAGGATATAGATGAAAAATATAAGGCAATTTTGTATAAGGTGATATAGTTGACAGCGAAGGTTTTGGTTATTGACTAAGCTTAAACCAATACTGACCTTGGCATGAGAGATGTTGTTTTGAAGCAGTACATTGTATTGGATTTTGATAATCCATTTTGTAGTCAGTGTGACTCTTTATTGAGCAGTGTGCTCTAGGTTGTTGGCCTCCCTGCATGTGCAAGCCCCTCATTGTAAGTAGTATTTATTCATTGGGCAGTGAGTAAATATTGTGGGTCACAAATCCCACCAAGGTTTTTCCTACACTGGGTTTCCTCGTTAAATATCTTGTGTTATGGTGTGTTTTCTATATTGTCTCTATTATTCTTATTTGCTATAATAATTCTTATTTACCGGTACACTATTTTGGGGTGCAAAGTTTTAAATAAGTATAAATATTGTTTTAATCGGTTAGACATTGATTCACCCCCCCTCTCAGTGTTTTTGGGACTGTCATTGATTCTAACAATTGGTATCAGAGCCTAGTCCTCTATTTTCAAAAGCCTAACAACTTGAGGAAGGATTTGACACCGGTACAGATGGAGAACTTAAGAAAATAGTTGGAAGGAGCCCTTGAAGATTTTGATGCAGAAAAGTTGAAGAATATCAAACTTGAAGATGATCTAAGGACTGCATAGGAATTCATTAAAGGACTTCAGGAGAAATTTTCTATAGCACAAAATAAAAGAAAATAACTTCATGAGAAGATGCAGAAAGATGATGATGAAAAAGAAACTCTTAGAGACACTACAAACAAGTTGAGAGAAGAAAATAGTAATATGAAGAATGAAATGCAAGATATGACTATGAGGTTATGTAAAGATATTGAAGACTAGAAGAAGAATGAAGAAGACTTGACTAGGAGACTTAATGATGCTGGAAATGAAAATCTGAGACTTAGTCATGAAAATGATATGTTGAAGACAAATCTGATTCACATGCAACATGATAAAATTGAGCTTATGAGACAAGTTGGAATTCTAGAAAATGAGTTGGCTACTGCAAATAAACACAAAGACAAATTCAAGAAAAGTTCAGAGGAGCTTGATGACATGTTGAAAAGTCAGAAGCGTAATGGAGATACTAATGGACTTGGATTTGAAATTGGAGAAAGTTCTGGTACTGCAAACAATCAAGATCAGAACAAACTAGTAAGACAACCTAATGCTTATAAATTTAATGGAAAATTTTTCAATTACAACAAATATGGTCATAGATCAAATCAGTGTAGATTTAGAAATAATCATTTCACAAACTCACCCACCGATCAATGTTCCAAATGCTACAAAGTTGGTCATAATTCAGAAAATTGCAGAATGAATGTGAAATGTTATGTTTGTGGAATATTTGGGCACCTATCTAATCAGTGCAGATCAAAAACCAGTCAAGGATATGGAAAGGCTATTCAAAGGAATAATGTGACTTGTTATGCGTGTAACAAGATTGGAAATATTGCTAAATTCTGTAGAAGCAAGAATGCACCGACAAACAATATGAGATCTAGCTTGAAGGGAAAAGAGAAGGTAGAAGAAGTAAAGGAAGAATTTTCTAAACAGTGGATTAAGAAAAGAGATCAGAGAACTGATGAAACTATATCTTCACCAGTAGAACAGAGTAGTCCTCCACCGATAGGAGATTCTTCATCTAACTGAGGAATAATCCCTTGAGGGTATGGTAGCGAATTGAAAAACATGCATTCTACCCTCAGTTAATGGTGAGAAGATACATTTCTTCTTTACCGATAGGTTTGTTTTTTCACTTGACCGACAAGTATTTAATGATGTTTTGAAGAAATTTTTGGCTATAAAGCACTGAGAAACCCTCATTTCAAACTCACTGAGTATTCAAACTTTTTGTGAGCATGAAATTGAGAAAAGGCATTCAAGGTGAATCTGGGAAGTGTTTTTCAAGCATTCAACAAGCATCTAGATAAGAGGTATTTTTCATAATGGATGCTTCATCTTCTGTTCCTGAATTTATTTTGAACCCTACCATTGAGGAGAATGTAAAATGCCCTAGGCCCGTTTTCAAAATAATTCCCAAGATTGCAAAGCAAGACGACTTTGTAGGAGCTTCTTCAAAAATACCTAAGGGAGTAGCATTTGCAGAAGACCCTAGGATTTACATACATTGTAATATAGAAGATCTAGGATTTGAGGAGTTAATGAAAATGTTTAATAAGGCCATTTGTGATGAACATGGAATTGTTAAACCTGAACACAAGATTGTTGAAACTTTAGGTTTTGTGGAGGTATTGAATATCCCTCAATTTCTAGAGGAAGTGGTAAGGATTGTATTGAGTAGAGCACATGGAGAATTCTTATGGTTGGATTTTGTTTGCAAGATAACCCAACAAACAATTAGGGCAGTTACTGCTGTACCCTCAACCGGTAGTAGACCTAATACGACAAAGAATATTCCCAACAAAATGGTGAAAAGCCTAACCAGAGCAACACCTGACAATAGATCACTTAGAGTAAATGATATTAAGGACATTAATGTGAGATATGTAAGTATGGTTCTTGGATACAAAGCCACACATGCTAACAGGCTCAATTTTGTTTCCAATCTTTGTATTTACAATGCAAATGAAATGATAAACAACAATGCTAAGATAGATATGTGTGAATGGTTAAAAGATGATCTTATTCACAACCTGAAAAAGATTAAGCGAGACAAGAAGGGTACTTTCTGCTTTCGAAACCTTCTTGTATGTTTGATGCTATATTTCACCAAAGAGATCCCCAGTACAGGAGCCAAAGACTTTGGTTATGATATACCAGTAGGAAAACAACTATAGGAAGCTTTTGCCGGCATGGGAACTACTAGAGACAACAACATAACAGATTGCTTTAAAAGTTTCCAATCTAAGATGAGAGCTAGGGAAAGGATTCCTCAAAGCATAGTTGAGAAATATGACAAGGAAATCTGCTTTGTCATCAAAACAAATGAAACCTGGATGGAAAGAGTAAGCCCTAGAACTATTTGGCTTATTGAAATGGGTTATGAGGTTGATGTACATGTTCTAGAAATGTATGCAAAAGCACTGCTAGATGCACCAAGAGAGCCATCTGAAGAATTCTTTGGAAGTGCAGAAACCATAGAGAGTAAAGTGTCTATGCAGAAAAGGACTAAGAGAAGAGAAAAATACATTAGGGATGCATCCAAGAAAGTAAAGGAAATCAAAGAAAATGGGTGAATTCACAATACTGGTTCCCACTTTTTGACCAACTTTGACACTCAGATGAATATTTTGAAAAAAATCTTCACTTTCCGACACCTATAACTTTTAAATCGTTAAGAATTTGAAGATGATATAAAATAGTGAATTTTAGCATCTTGTTTGTAGATTATAAATATGTTTTTTTCAAATTTGTTTGAATAAAATTTTATTGATTTTTCCATCTCCCTCAAAAAGTATTTTTTTAGAGCAAACAACATTTTTTCAAAGTGATGGGTATCCCGAAACGCATAAGTGTTTTTCTATAAATGATAAAAAAATAATTCTTTTGAATTTTGGTTTGTAACATCAATACCCAGGGCATGCAGTTGGTTTGATAGTGATATGTTGAATATTTTTCATTTTATGAAGTTTTGAAGTTCGACTAATTATAATTTAGATATAGGTGTACGTTTGAACACATAACTTGTTCTATATATATCAAAATTCAATTTTCTTTTTCTTTTTAGAAAGAAAACACCAATACCTAGTGCATAGATATTTTTTAGAATTTTTTTGAACTAGTTTACTATTTTTCCCAATGCATTGAACAAAGAAGTTCATGTTCGGTGAAAAACCTACATTCATAAGAAATAAAATAAAAATATATGAATGAAATCAAATATATTAAAAGTTATACTATTTGGAAAGCTTATAATAAGGACTAAACACCTAAAAAAAGAAAAATTTAAAGGAATTAATTTGACCCCTCAAAAGCTAATGTAAAATTGGTTTTTTATCAGCTTTTGATAGATGCAAAGGAGACTCCATTGCAAGTATGATCTAGAAGTAGAGAGGTTCTATCCAAGAAATTTTGATCTAAGAGTCTTTGATTTAACTCTCTTCAATTAATTACTTCAAATGGGACCTCTTAAAGCTTAAATCATTATATTTTCTAAAAAATGTACGATTTTAGCAAAAATCAGGACGTACCAAAAAGTGGGAACCAGCTTTGTGAGTTCACCCAAATTTCATGAACCTTAGTGGCATATCGGCTAGTGAGCTTGAAGGACTTCAACCGTAGGCACATATTTCACCAGTTGACACATCTTCTGGCAGTGACAGTAGTAAGGCAGTTGAATTTAAAAGAGTGGAAAGGAAGAGAAAATCCTCGCCAGTACCCTCTCCTTCTCTGAAGAAAACAAGAACATTAAGGAAGAAACAACAGGCAGTTGGGGAACCAAAGAAGAAACTCACACCTAAGAAGAAAAAGACACTGGTAAAATCCACATTGAGTGAATTACTGAATGAAATAACAGAGGAAGGTAATTTGTCTAATGTGAACAAATGGTATACTTCTTCAAATGATACTGATAGAAACACTATTGAATAAAGCATTATTCTTTATTTAGACATTTATAACAAGTTTTGATTGAAGTTGTTGAGGAGCTACCAAATGATCTCTACATGAGACTAGAAGCTAAAAGGCTATCAGTGATGGAGTTAGAAAAGAAATTGAAGGTTGAAGCACCCTTGGCAGTTCGCCTGGTTAACTCCAAAGAAGAAATAGATGAACTTATTTCTGAGGCTAATTGATCACTATTTGCTAGTGGACACCGACAAGTAAGCCTAATGGCTGGAAGAGTGAAGGAAATTGCAGAAGAAATAACAAACAACTAGGATATATTCTTTGTGGAGAAAGGAAAACAAGAGGAAATGAAAAGACCTAAGAAGCCATTTAAGGTTTATCAAAAGGACAAAGGTAAAGGAAAAATCGGTGGAGTTCCAAACATTAAGATTAGTGACAATCTTCCACCGCCACCTTTGGATACTGCACCGGTACAATCAAAAGATCCACTAGTTATTAGCACTGAAGGAATAAGACATGATGATACTAATCCTGAATCAGAGATACTTTTTACAATGAATGTGGATACTCAAGAGGTAAACATTGTTGTGGATAAGGATAACTTTGAAGTTAAGTCAGACAATGTTGACAGTAGTAACATAGCAGAGAAACCGGTAGAAATAGTTGAAACTAAGACATCAACACAAACAGAGCAACCGACACAGACTGAAAAACCTACTGAAGATAAAGGTACTTGCACAGGGCCACCGAAGACAGAGATATCGACAAAGAAACAAACTAAGGCAGAGGTACAGAGACAAAGAAACCGACAATCACAAAGCCATTGAAACAGTTTGAGAAACCTTTGCAGGTTGATATGCAAACCCAGACTGACCCACTAGAGGAAAATACAAGCAAAATGGATACACCTAATGGAAGCAAAGAGGTAATAAAGATAATTGGTTAGACATCCGGCACATATATAGGTGAATTCAGACCTACCAATGTTACATAGGTAATTTTAGATTCAAACAAGAAGATAATGGATTGCAATGCATTGCCCTACAAGGCAATTGACAACACATTACTAGTTCGTAAGTTGATTGCACCAGATTGTAACATAGATCATATTAAGGATTCTTTAGGTAAATTGGACACATTGTCCAAATTTATTGTTGATAATGTAATAACTATTGATAAGGTGAATGAGGACACAATTAAGGAGAGAATTGAAAAGGAGAAAAATAAATTCTTTGAAGACACTATAAAGAAGTGTACAGGACACTTGAACACATTATTACCAATACTCAACTCTACAATTTTGGAGTACAAGGAGCTATATAGGGAAACATGCAAGCCTCACCTTTTGATAGAGGACATAGATAAGCATATTAGAAAAACACAGAAAGAAATTGATGACATAGATGGTAATATAATTGGCTCATCCGAACATATATCAGTTTTTGAACAGGAAATGATAGTTTTTGAGGATAAGTTAGAGAAACTTGAGAAAGAGAAGGAAAGGATAAGGTCAAATTCTTAGGAACTTAAAAATAAACTTGGTCCTAAGTTGGACAATCTTATCTCTCAAAGAATTGAAATCTCTAAGGCATTAGTTCAAGGTGAGCGATCACCGAAAGAACACATGCATTATCTCACCGACACAATCCAACAGACTGAGGTAAATTTGAATGATAGAAAAAGGTTTATACAGAGTCTAAATTTAGTTTTGGCAGATATTTTTCAGATTGTAACCAGTTGATTATAGACTTTGTAGTGAAATTTTTGCACTCATTTGATTATTTCTCACAAACCTTTGTCATTGATGTCAAAGGGGGAGTAGTGGAGAGAAAAATGCTTATACATAGGAGATCAATTGCTCAAGGGGAGCACATCTTTTTGGAATCTTTTTGGACTTCAGTTTTTGGACTACATTTTTTGGATTTTTCTCATGAGTGTTTCCATCAATGCCAAAGGGGGAGATTGTTGGCATTCTACACTCTAATGAGAATAGTTGATGTTGTCATTGATGGCAACCAACTGGCAACCAATTGGAAACCATCTAGCAATCAATTGGCAGATACTGGCACTGGCAATAGACTTCTACATACACTGCCAGGCACTTCATCGGCATCGACAACAATGCATACCGACACTCATGCCACCTCAGAATAAACCTTTGTTTATTGTTTTGTAATGTAATTATCTTTTGTAAAAGCCGACATGGTACATTGTAATAGACTCATATATGTATGAGATCTTTTAGGTCATTTTTATAAGGATATAGATGAATTTGTATAAGGTGATATAGTTGAGAGCAAAGGTTTTGGTTATTGACTGAGCTTAAACCAGTACTGAACCTGGCATGAGAGATGTTGTTTTGAAGCAATACATTGTATTGAATTTTGATAATCCATTTTGTAGTCAGTGTGTCTCTTTATTGAGTAGTGTGCTCTAGGTTGTTAGCCTCCCTGCATGTGCATGCCCCTCATTACAAGTAGTATTTATTGATTGGCCAATGAGTAAATATTGTGGATCACAAATCCCACCAAGGTTTTTTCCACATCGGGTTTCCTCGTTAAATATCTTGTGTTATGTTGTGTTTTCTATGTTGTCTTTGTTACTCTTATTTGTTGCATTAATTCTTATTTACCAGTACACTGTTTTAGGATGCAAAGTTTTAAATAAGTATAAATATTTTGTTAACTTATTAGACACTAATTCACCCCCCGCCCCCCCTCTCAGTGTCTTCGAGACTGCCATTGATTCTAACATAGTGCCAATGACCTACTTTCAATAAAAATAAAATATTAAATATAAAAAAATAATTACAATATTAAAAGATATATATTTTGGAAAATTCACTCATAGATCTATAAAAGGATATTTTTACATTTCAAAGAAAATATTATTTATAAGAATAGGAGTTGTTGAAACATCGAGTTTTTTTAATTTTAATTTTTTTTTGTTAATTAGACCCAAAGTGGTATAAAATATACATTTCGTAGACATTTCCAATTGGAAAACTTGTGGCCCATATATAACTTAGCTATTATGAATCTATATAGACCATATGTTTTACTAAAATTAATTTTTAGTTAGAATTACTTAAATTCACTTGTGTTGATAAGTTGGCCTGAAACGTGACACGATTTTGTGCTTTTACCCCTAGTTGAAATCTTCATCTGTGACATACGTACCCTTGATGGAATAAACTCCCACACTCTCCAACTAGATTTATGAAATTTTTAGTGCCCTCCTACTAAGAGCATCTGCAACTTTGTTTGAGACACCTTTCTTGTGTTTGATTGTAAATGTGTAGGCCTGAATGGACTCAATCCACTTCATATGTTTATGGCTCAATTTCTCCTGACTATTTAGGAAGCTTAGTGCCAGATTATCTGTATACACAACAAACTCTTTTGGACACAAGTAGTGCCTCCACTTCTTTAGTGCTTGAACTAATGCATACATCTCCAAATCATAGGAAGAACATTTTTTTTTAGCATCATTCAACTTTTCACTAAAAAATGCAATTGGTCTACCTTCCTGGCTGAGTAATACACCTATTGCCAAATGAATTTCATCACATTCAATCTGAAAGATTTTGTCAAAATTAGGTAAGGTAAGAACAAGTTGCTTGGATACATTTTTCTTCAACATGTCAAATGCTTCATCTGCCTCCTTGCTCCATGAAAATTTGCACTTTTGTCCACCCCTAATGGTCTCTAACCTGGGAGCACAAATCTGGCTAAAATTCTTGATAAAATTCCTATAAAAAGTAGCAAGGCCATGAAAACTCCTTACATCACCAATTGTTATAGGATTTGGCCATCTGAGAATGACATTCACGTTATCAGCATCAATTTTTAGATTTCCTCTAGAAATCACAAACCCAAGGTAAGTCAGCTCTTCCTGTAAAAATACACACTTTTCCATGTTTATCATTAGTTTCTCTTCATTCAACCTTCTCAAGACCATATCCAAATATTTTAGGTGCTCCTTCTTTGTCTTGCTAAGAACTAGGATGTCATCTAAATATACTATGACAAACTTACCAATGAACTCCTTCAAGACCTCATTCATAAGTCTCATGAAAGTGCTAGGGGCATTTGATAACCCAAATTGAATCCCCCTCCATTCATAAAATCCTTCATTTGTTTTAAAAGTAGTTTTCCACTCATCACCCGCTCTAATCCTTATTTGGTGATAACCACTTTTTAAATCAATCTTGGAATAATATCTTGCACCTCCTAAACAATCAAGAAAATCTTCTATTCTAGGCATAGGGAATCTATACCTAATGTTATCTTGTTAATGGCCCGAGAATCAGTGCATAATCTCCATTTTCCCTCTTTCTTTGGTGCTAAGACAGTCGAGACAGCACAAGGGCTCAAGCTCTTCCCTATCAAACCTTTATCAAGTAGCTCTTGGATCTGCCTTGTGACTTCCTCATTCTGTTGGGGAGTCATTTTGTAGGTTGTCATGTTTGGTAAGGTGGCACCGAGAATGAAGTCAATGCAATGTCTTATCTCCCTTATTGGTGGTAGGGTCCTTGGCAACTCTCCTGCAACTATGTTCTTGTATTTTCTCAACATTTCCTTCACCTCCTTAGGGACTTTCACCCTTTTCTTTTCTAACTTGCCATCTGCAATGGGCTCCTCTTCTTGCCTTGGTACTGACATCATTGTAAAACAAGGTGATGCTCTACAAAACTGATAGGTTAGATTAAAACCTATGGTATTATAACACACAAAAACAACAAGAAATAGAGTTAATGTTAGTGTTATTCAAACAAAGATTAACCTAAGAAGGCATATCAAAAGAGATACTAAGATCATGCTAACATATTTAACAAATGAAACAAATATAAGAAGGCATCTCCAAATGCCTCTTAACATGTTCTTAGCTCCTTCTCCCTTGTTCCTCTCCTCTCCAAGTTCCAAATTAGTGTAGCTCTCAGCAACTTTTTGCACTATGGATGCTTATGGAGGTTCAAGATTGTAGATGATTACTCTAAATGCTATGAAAATGTAGATACAAGCTAATATTAGATGCTATAATGCTAAAATGATTTATTTTAGGCCAAAATAACAATTATATGAGTTGATTATGCTAAATGCTTGAGAATGCTTGAGGATTCTTGAGGATTCTTGAGAATGCTTGAGGATGCTTGAGGAATGTGAGCTCTATTTATAGGTAAAATGGAGCAATGGATGGTTGAGATTGAGTAATCTCAACAAGGGTCGGGATTGAATGGCTTGAGATCCATGTGAGGGATTTTAACCCAATCCCAAGATGACAAGTGTCAATGTAAGATAGGTTGAGAGGAGATGGAATAAGCATTAAATGCTTGACATGACCTGAAGGTTAACTTGGAAGTTAAGGTCGAGGTTAGGTTGAATGAATAAATTTTTTTATTCAAAGAATAAAGCTTTTATCCAATGGATAAACTCTTGTGCAAAGGCAAAAGGGATAACCATGGTCAAATTAATAAATGCTTGAGGAGACACATGAGTGCAATTTGAAATAACCATAAATGGTTATGTAAGAACCATAAATGGTCATGTAAGAGCCATTAGTGGTTTTGGAAGACTTTGGAGGTTAAATTGTTGAACACACAAAGCATTAAATGCTTTTCAAAGACTTTGAAGTCTTTGAGAAGTGACTCCAAGTTGCTTAGGAATGTGACAATAATTAGGGGATGGATTAGGCTAATTAGGAAGGGGTTAGAAGAATCTAGAAGGGTGTTTAGGAATGCAAGTGGATTTGGTGGGTGAGGGAAAATGGGATTTTTATTTAAAATAAATTAATTTATTTCAATAAATGTGTGCAAGTTGCATTTGTAGGAAAATGCAAGTGGGAGGATAAATGATTTAAATAAATGTTTTATTTAATTTATTTAAAAGAGGAAAATGGGATTTAAATGAAATAAATAGAATTTATTTATTTAATTGATTGTGAATTTGGTATAATGAATTAATTAAAATAAATTGAATAATTTATTTAATTAATAGGATAATGTTTGAGGATGAATTAATTAAATATTAATTTAATTAATTGATGGCTTAGTGGATTTTTAATCAAATAAATACGAAATATTCATTTAATTAAAATGGATAGATTTATGTGACTACACAAGGTTCTCCTTCTTCCTTGATTGCCTTGAGGAACTCTTTTCCTTCCATAATCATGATCTTGGCCTCCTTCTCCTTCTGATCCTCACTGTTATCAAGCTGGGGTATCAACTCAAATCACCTTTTCATCGTTGGTGATGGAGTAGGTGTTCTTGTATCCATCATGATGGGACTTGAGGTCATATTGTCATGGCCTCCCAAAAAGAAGATGACAAGCATCCATCTCAACAATATCAAATATAATTTTGTCTTTGTATGCTCCTATCTGAAATTCAACCCATGATTTCTCCTCTATCAAGGATTGTTTTCCTTTAGTAAGCCAAGAAACTTTATATGGAAATGGATGAGGAATTCTTCTCAATTTTAGTTTCTCTACCATTTCAAAGGATACTAAACTTTCAGTTGAACCTGAATCTATTATAACCCTACATACCTTGCCTCCGGCTTTGCATGTGGTCCAAAAGAGTGTCTTCCTTTGTGGGGGTTTAGTATTGCTTGGTACCTTCAACAATGTTATCCTCATTATCAAGGCTTCTCCTCTCTTTGGGAGTCCATAGGAATCAGGTGAATTGACACTTTGATAATCAGTGTCTGGAACCAAATATGTTCTCCTCTCTCCTCAGGATCTTGATCTGGTCTTCTTAGGGCACTTGGCTGTGGTATGACCTACTTGATTTCAGTTATAGCATCTGAAAGGCTCTGAGCTTCTTCCACCAAATCTACCTCTATGATTGGTCTCTCCTTGTGGCCAAGGACTCTATCCTCTTCCATTCATATGGCCTCTACCTCTGAAGTTTTTTCCCCCTCTACCTCTGTTATTCCGATCATTCTTTCTCTTTAGCTTCTCCTCTACCCTTAGTTCTAGTTGAAAGCACTTGTTTACTCCCTCAGGTGCTAGTATGTTGATCTCATCTTGGATACTATATTTCAATCCACTAAGATGTCTTGCCACTTTCTCTGGTTCCTCCTCATGGTGTTTGGTCCTTAGATTCAACCTATGTAACTCCTCGTTATATGCACTCACATCAAGGTATTTTTGTCTCAAACTTTGTAGCTTCGTGTAGACTTGGACTTCATAGTCCACTAGGATGAATTGTGCCTTCACTTTTTCCAGCATTCTATCCCATGAGGTTATCATACCTCTACCTTCCTTCATTCTCTCATCTTGGAGGTAATTCCACCAAGTGAGTGTTTCTCCTCTCATCTTAGACTTAGCAAAGATAACCTTCTTATTCTCAGGGGTCTCCTTGCATTCAAAATGGTTGTTTAATGCCTCAATCCAATCCATCACTTCTTTTGCATTCATTTCCCCACTAAACATAAGAATTCCATCTTTACTTGATGAGGATTCTCTGCCAATGAACTTTAGGACCTCAATAAATTCTCTCAGATCTACAGGTAACTCAACTTCCTACCTTGGGGTTTCATCTTCTCCTTGTTCTTCTTCTCCATAAAAGTCACATTCACCCTCCTTTCCTTTTCCCTTGGCCTTCTCTAACTCCCTCACTCTGTTTTCAAGCATCTCCTCAAACAACTTCTTGATGGCATCTTGAGACATAGTCTTTGGAGGCATGTTGCCAACGTCTCCCTCACTTCCTTCGGTGAACATACACAAAAAATCACTTTCCTAAAGTGATCCAACTTGATCTGATACCAATGTGATGCAAAGCCAGGCAACAAACTAGGTGATAATCTTCTCTCGCCCACAACTACTATGTCCAAACCAAGTTTTTTTGTTTTTTCAAGGTGTCAAACAACACACCTACCAAGTTCTCAACTCACACAACAATTTGTGTCACTGGATCTATTGGTGTAAATAATTATTCATCTTAGATATTATTAGACCTTACTTAAGTTTACTTAGGAAATTCATTTCATAGTAGGTTGGGTATGAGACACTTGGGTTTTTGTGCCACATTGGGATAGTGTGTGTAGGAGAACTTCCACCTTTTGTGGACTTATCTTGTTGTTACATTCCACATTCAGTGGGTGATCCACCTCATATGAAATATTATATTGTTTCTCCAACATACCCACACCTATTCTCTGCCTACCCTTGTTTCTTATTGAGCCACATGTCATGTTTGTGTGCTCACATATCCATATAGCCTTGCCTATATAACGAGGCTCATATTCATTGTATGTAACGATTGGTGATCTAGTTGATCAGTATTTTCATCTTGATAGAATACAATTTATTCCTATCATCTATTTTGTTCTCTCTTATTTGTGCTTTCCATTACCTCTATATCTTCGCAAAAACTCACATGCTATCAAAGCCATTAGAGTGCCATTGGTTGGCCAATAGAGAGAAATTTGGGGTTTTGCATTTTGGAGCTTTCTATTGTAGGTTATTATTGGAGATTGATGGGCCAAACCTGAGGTCACCATTGGATTGAGGATGTCCAATAAAGTTAGTTTTTCCTTTTGTTTCATCGAAATCAGACTTTGGAGGCCAAATTCAGAGACATTTAAATTTTGAAGCTGTAGCAGAAATTTTTGAGAAACTATAATTTTCCAGGCAATTTTCAAATAGCGATATCTCACTCATCCGGACTCCTTTTTTCAAGAAATTCTTTTTATTTTGGGGTAGAATTTCTTGATCTATACAGTGGTGTAGAATTTTTCTATTTTTCGGATATAGGGTTTTTGAAAATCATGAAATCCCAATTTTTACAACTTTGGAGGCTTCGTTAGGGGTCATACAACCTCCTTTTCGTGTGCCATTTTTTTTGAAAGTGCATATTTTTTAGTCTACTTTCATAATCTGCCATTTGTTTGTAGTGATTTTTAGTAGAAGTTGTACTTTTAGTATTTGGTCATTTTTGGCCTATTTGGTACTTGCATTTTGCTTGGATCTCAGTTTAGATCAATAGCAGTATTTGTTGAAGTCTTTTATATGTCATTTCGAGAAGTTGTAAATTGAAATCAAAAGTCCACTTTGCCTTGTTTTGCAAGTAGCCCATTGTATACGCACTAAGTATAAAGTGCCAAATCACCATTTTGGAGGGGGGTTTCTTGATTGAGTATTTTGAGGGGGGTGTCTTGTGTGATTGTGCCTCTCTCTATCTTGTGTTTTTTCATTTTGGTGCTATGGGTTTTCCTAAATTTCACCTTTTAACTCCTCATAATTATGCATCATGGAAGATTAAGGCATGGAGTAAACTAATGGAAAAAGGACTCATTCATTATGTAGCTGGAACTATTATAGCACCACCTGATCCAAAGGCTAATCCTAATGCTCAACTTGAATGGCTCACTAAAAATGCTATGGAAATTGGAACTCTTAGAAAGTATGTATTAGATGACCTCATTTTTCACATTGAAAAGTGTACAACAATTATAGAGGCTTGGGATATTTTTAAGAAATTGTATGGACAAGTTGATGAGATTAAGGGCTACAAGCTTGATAGTGAACTCACAACTTTGGATCCAAAGGATTTTGATACAATCCAAGATTATGTCACAAAAGCAAATGAGCTAAGAGCAAAGCTAAAGGATTGTGGAGTCGACAAAAAAGATTCTCAATTGGTTTATAACTTGTTGGAAAAGCTTCCTTCAAAGTATGCAGCCTTTGTATCTAGCTTTCACACCCATAGGTTAGCTCAAAGTTCCTCATAAACTTCTCCCTCATTTGATTCATTCACAAAGATGTTGATACTTGAGCAATCTAAGTTGACCAAGATGGGGATTCTAAAATCTTCAAAGTCACAAGATTTGGTGGCTAACAAAGGGAATCAAAGCAATCAAGGAGAAGACAAGAATCAAAAGCAACCTAAGTCAAAACCACAACAAGGTGATTCACCATTCTCATCTAAGAGGAAATCATATAAGGATAATCCTTTTTGTGGATATTGCAAGAAGTCAAGACATCATGAACATCATTGTTATAAGAAGGATATTAATGAGTTAAATAATCTTCTTGAGAAGAATAAAATCAACCTACCTTATAGAATGTCTACTTCGACTTCTTCTTCCAAGGATAAAGGAAAGGATCTCTCTTTTGGGATAGAAAAAAGAACGAGACAAGCTCTTTGTGCTACTACAAGTCATGATTAAGGGAGATGGCTTCTAGATTCAGGGGCTTCTCATCATATGACATCTTCTCAAGTCTATTTTTTCTACATTTGAACCTTGCCACAAGCCAGAAATTTTGATGGGCATTCATACATACATGGATGTTATTGGGAAAGGATCTATTGCCATTGAGGATAACTCCTTCAAGGATGTGTTGTGTGTACCCCACTTGATAAACAATCTTCTTTCCATCTATCAAATCACACATGGGGCAACTAGGAAAACTGTGGAGTTCACACCTAATTCAGTTATCATTAGAGACTTGGAAAGTGGAGCTATGATTGTGACTGGGGTGGTTGATCATGCATCTTAGTTGTACTCTTTTTCACATTTTGGTCCTATTGATGAGGTTGATTCTTCCTATGTTGATGATTCAGATTTTGAGGAGAACTTTGGGCATTTGAACTTGGGGATTCTCACATGTGACCCCATTCTTGAGCCTTGCATGTCATCTCCTTCTATTGACATCACACCACCTATTGCACCTGATGATGTAGCTAGTGTGACAGTTTTGCCTTCTTGTGATTCAGTGCAGCAGGATATTTCATATCTTCCAACTTCGGTTCATTGGGATGACTACTTGACAGACATTGTGGGTTTGTTTGTGGAGTCCGACATTGCAGATTTGGGAGACATCATTGATGACGTTCATCTTCTCTTTGATGAAGATGATCCTTCTTCAATTTTTGCGAGGGTCACTGGATACTTTTGTCTAGCAGTTGGAGGGGGTCTCTTTATCTTTTGAGGAGACATGTGAGTCTTTGGATATTATTCTACATTTTTTTCCACTAGATCTTGGAGTACCTTTTTCAATTGTGTGGTGCAACTTACCACCTTTGTAGGGGGTAACTTTCAGCATCGACATGTGGACACTTGAGCAGTTTTTAGAGATTCCTTTTATCATGAGTATTTTTCCTACATCCTCCCTTCATGGTTGGGGAGACTTCATGGATAAACATTTGGTTTTGTTTCTTCCTAAGGGGAGGAACGTGGTTCAATGTTCGTGGAGTAGTTTCTTCATTCATCATTGAGCTTCTATCATTGGTGCAGATTCCACATTGAGGGGGAGGCTTCCTAGTCTCTCTTATTCTTCTTCTCTCATATGGGGGGGACTTTTTCCTTACATGGGGTTTTGGCCTTCACATACTTCTATGAGAGTTCTTTGTATCTAGTTTTCATCTCTCTTTTTGGGGAGGGTTTTTTCCCATTGAGTTTTTCTCTCTTTCCCGAATTTGTGAGAGATTTCATTGCATTGGTTTGCATGCATTTGCATTTGTACATGGGTACCTAACATGGCCTTGTAGCTAGGAGCCATCTTGTATTTCTTAGTTGCATTGTAGACTTAAGTGCATTCCCCTAAGTTGCACTTAAGGGGGGGTGTTGGTGTAAATAATTATTCATCTTGGATATTATTAAACCTTACTTAAGTATACTTAGGAAATACATTTCATAGTAGTTTGGGTATGAGACACTTGGGTGTTTGTGCCACATTGGGATAGTGTGTGTAGGAGAATTTCCACCTTTTGTGGACTTATCTTGTTGTTACATTCCACATTCAGTGGGCGATCCACCTCATATGGAATATTATATTGTTTCTCCTACCTACCCACACCTATTTCCTACCTACCCTTATTTCTTATTGAGCCACATGTCATGTTTGAGTGCTCACATATCCATATAGCCTTGCCTATATAAGGAGGCTCATATTCATTATATGTAACGATTGGTGATCCAGTTGATCAATATTTTCATCTTGATAGAATACAATTTATTCCTATCGTCTATTTTGTTCTCTCTTATTTGTGCTTTCCATTGCCTCTAGATCTTGGCAAAATCTCATAGGATCCATAAAGGATTTGTATCTAACACTCTACCCTTCACCTTGACTCAACACTTGTGTGAATGGTAGACAATCTTCCAACACCAGTGGGATGGAAACCTATTGGAATATGTCTATTGGTGGTCTAACCAGCTCAAAACATCCATCAGATCTAACAGTCAAATGCAGTAGGGGATACTTGTCTCACAACTGTCCTATTTGTCTAGTAGCCCTACCAGTTGAGTTTTCTCCATATAGTTTAATAAAATTCCAAAGGACAAGACAAACTAAGGGCATATTCAGATACTCTTTATCAAGTTACACAACTCCCCAAAGGCTTAGACTCTAACTCCAAATTTAAATTTTTGTACCCTTACTATCCTTACAGACCTAATTAAGCCAATTAGGCCTAATTTAGAAAGCAAGTAGCCCTTGTATTAGTCCCCTAACTAAAAAACACTTTTTAAAGGTGGGGTAAGATTTCAAACCACAAAATCCAAGGTTTTAGGACTTGATCCCATCTCCTTTTCCTACTGCAAGTGATTTTCACTTCTATAGTTCAGGCGGTCACATAGAGATGCCCACCTAGGGTCAATTCAATCTCCTCAAGCTTGGAGCCTCCCTGAAAAAAAACCAAAATATTATGGTACAATTTTACCTCTAACATTTTCCCATAGGTTGTTTGGTCCTCTAGTGAAAATATCATATTAAGGGTATTTTTTCAGTGAAACCTTGGGTGTCGGCAGGGTTTGTGACCAGTCCGGATAGATTTTGATGGATCTCTACAACCCGATTGTCTCAAGACCTCAAACTTGATTAAAATGAAATTTAAGAGACTTTAATAACTCATCCAATTGGGTTTAGGCATCCACCAATCCATACATATCCGAAATGAACATCAAATACACATATTTTCTGTAAACTCCAAGTATGTTGTGTTACTCCAAAACTTCAAAACATCACCAACTTAAAAAAAAACCCTCGAATCGATCCAAGTGGGCCTAAAATAGATTCCCTAATGATTTTCAACCACTTTTCAAACTTTGGAACCGTTGGAGGATTAGTTACCCCTTTTTAAAGCATTTTGCAATGACAACAAAAGTTGTCAAGTTGCAACTTTCAAATTTGGCAACTCCAAGATGTATTCAGCCTATTCCAAGGATTGGTTTGATGTTTCTAAGACCAATATTTATTTCCTGAATCATGCTTAGGCTCCTACTGACCCACGTGGTCATTTGTCCATGGTGGCTTATAAAATGCAACCATGACAATGTTGTACATCAATTGGGTCTTATTGACTCACAAACCTATGAACCTACTACATATGATGTCAATGTGACAAGGTCATTACATTTTCACCTCATGGGTGATATTAGACTCTTTAGGATTTATTTGTGTCTTTGGGTGCTCCTGCCCATCCTTATAAAGCAAAAGATGGGAGATGAGAGAACATCCAATTAGGGCATGTGTCCCAATCACAAAGGAGAGTATTTATAACCACTCATCAACAAAAAATAATGCACATGATGTTATTAGCTAATGTATAGTTGTATGCAACTAAAATACTTTACCTAATTAAACTGAAGAAAATGTGCACAAAATTTACATGTACACCAACAACTTATTACAAGTGCGGTTTCCATTGCACCAAAAGATCGAACTATTAATGCCTGATACAACCACTAGACTTATAGAATCCATAGGAGGCAGTTAAGCCATACCACAAACCTAAGCGTTGTGCTACACAACAAAAGGATACCAAGGGCACACACCTTGCAAAAATCCCCCCCCAATGCAAGTGAGGGGTTTGAACCTGTGACCAAGCTATGATAGCACTTGTTACAAGTGTGGTTGTCGTTGCACCAAAAGATCAACCTATTAATGCCCGATACAACCACTAGACTTATAGAATCCACAGGAGGCAGTTAAGCCATGTCATAAACTAGAGTGTTGCACTGCATAGTACAAGGAGACCAAGGGTGCACACCTTTCAACACAACTATCATCCTAGTATTACCAAATAGGGTTCAAATTTTGGGTATTATGAGTGTAATATTCATATTTCATGATTTAGTCTTGATCATTGCATTTGATAGTTATTTGTTAGCCTATACATGAAATAACCTTGTGATCCCTATATAAAGAATACTTTTTATCTTTCATGATATAATTTAATTTAATCCAATCTAGATAAATGATATAAGGATAAATAAGATACAAGCATTTTCAGATTTTTAATATCATTTTAACAAAGCTACACTCAATTATTGATTTATATTTTTTATTCATTGTTATTATCATGGCATATTGGTGCAGAAGCACCTAGTTGAGTAAAACTCTCATTTTTGAGTATTTAATGCTTTCATGTTTGTAATGTCTTGTGTCAAGTTTTTAATGTTTTTTTAGGTTTTTGTGTGTCTTATCTAGTGGTTTTGATCTCATTTTGGGCTCAAGAGGTCAAGTTTTGCCTTTTAGGCTTTGAGTTGATAATTTTTGGCGAAAATGTGCAAAAATGCCTAAATGGTCTCCAAATGCTTTCCAAAGCATTGAAACATGTTTACTGAGTGTTTTTAATCATGTATAAGTTTTTTAGACAAGTTTATAAGGTTAGAGTGTCAAAAATGTCTTTTGGAGCAAGAAATGTTGTCATTCGGGCTTGTCAAAGTTGTAAAAGTTGTCATTTTTGGGTTTTACTAGCAAAATATAGTTGTGGAAGCCTCATGTCCATACAAGGATTGGTAACTAATTATAAATGCTATAAAAATACCTCCCTTTTCCTATAGAAAGGTTGGTGATTTTATGAGCAAGAGATTCCTAATAAAAATTATGAAATTTTGGATTTTATGACTGGTTTTTCCTTCCTTGGAGTAACAGTCCATGCTGTAGCTTTCATAGTCTATACTGTACCTTTGGAAAGTGTGCATAATATTTTTACAATTCTCTCTAAGTGATTTTTGTATTGGTTTCCTTTGGCAATTTGTTTGTACAAAATTATTTTACTTCTGTGTGCTCACTGCCCTGTCAAGGGTTTGAGGTTCCAAAATGCCACCACTTGACTAATCCAGGTCTAGGATCCCACAAAATGGATTTATTCAAGTTGGTAGTCATTTATATAGTGTACATATTCTTTACTTTATGCCAAAATTTTGTTTGGAAGGAGGACTTGAGTGAATACTAGGCAAGTATTGATTACTCGGCTAGTAGCATGATAAAAAACTCAAGATTTGCACCCAAAAGAAATTTGGAGTGAACAAATGTATGAGGCAAAGGTCTAGACATATGGCTAAGGGTGTTGAAGATCACCTTGTTTTGTTAGAGTAGCTTGTTCCTATTAAACATTCTCACTTTGTAAGCAAAACAGTGAGTTCACTATTTTTGTGAATTGTGTTTGTCAAATGCTCATGGAATGCTTCAAAAGCATCATCCAAGCCTTGTAACTGAGAAGGAAATGTAATAGGAAGATTCTCTAGTGTTTTGTGGACCTCATTGAGGTATATTTCCAATTCAAACTATTCATTATGCAGGTCCAAAGAAGTAGCAGCAGTTGACTGGTAGAAGGGCAGCATTTTAATAGTCACAGTGGCATTTCTCTTCATTTTTCTCAGTTGTTTGCCAAATGTTTGGCATAATAATTAACTATCAAAGGTAGGGGAAGCTTTAATTTGTTGTGGCAGAGGTCTCCTAGTAGTGTGGGAGTTTGAATCAAGTTTGGTAGAGAGAATCTATGGTGGAAGCACCCAAACCCTCACTAAACCCTATGTTTAAGCCTAAATTTGTGGACAGTCACTAAACCAGGTTGAGGGAGCCTAAAACCACAAAAATATCTTTTCTAAGACCCATTCCGCACTATCCAAAACTTCTCCCATGGTCAAGAAGCCCATCGTTGGGCAGGGTGAGCAAAATTAGGCCAATTAGGCCTCCACGGGCTAGTAGCCCTTTTGACTGCATAACACACATTTGACTGTTTTTGTCAAAATGCATAAACCCAATTATAAGGAGGAGTTTGGGGTTTTTGAAACCTTATGAGATCACTCTAGAACAATGAAACAAGTAACTTTTGAGACCTTGGACAGTGTGAAGACAGTTTTGGGGGTTTGACCTTTTGGTTGATGTATTGAGCAAGCTAAGGGCTATGAGCCTTAAACTAAGTTGGTTGTCAAACTTGAACAAAACCTTGCTGCCCCTACATGACTATGTTGGAACTGCCTAATGCACCTAGAAACAATAAGTTGAATGTCCAGTAAGCCAGGGATTGAGCAATGTGTAGATGGGTGAAGTGAGGAGTTGGAGTAAGCTAGAGAAAGGGTATGAATTACCACCAAGAAGGGAGGTTGATGGTGAAGACTTGTAGAGAGACCTATCAAGTGTAACTAAACTTTTTATTGCAAACATCAGGAGCAGACACAAACAATACCTCTTGTTTCCTTTTATGGCCTTTTGACTCAAATTGGCCTTTTGAGCACTTACCTAGCAACCTCCCTATCACATATACTAACATTTTACATGACTTTAAGGAACACTAGATCAAGCCTTTATGTGAAACTTCTTGAGAGGATTTCATACCTAGGGTAAGCTTGTCATTTAAACATTTATCATTTCTTCAACCTGTGTCCTTGTGAGGGAACATATGTTATCTCATCATTGTTCTTGTGAATGTTTGAATACAAAAATTCAATTTGACATATGTAATCCACTATATAGTACAACCATGTTTCCCCATTTTTTGTGTATTTAGATATATAGCTAATAGTGGGAAAGTTACAGATGAGTCTAGAGAAAATAGTGAGAGACATTGCTAGACTTTTAAGAGATTAAAACCCTTATACTAGGGAAACTAATAGCATTGTCTTATTACTTTGACCTATTTTTTTACCTGAGACAAATGTGTATAGCTTCCAAATTTTATTTTTAGACATCTTCCAAAACCCATGTGACATTCAAATTGGGGCACTCAATGCTTTGTAAAGAATATTTGGCTCAATATTTTAATATTAGATTCTTATCTATGCTGTCATTCTTGATTTTCCTTACCTTTTCTTGTTTCATGATGTTTTTACTATATTTTATCAAATTTTATCATTTCACCATAGTTGACCTAGTTCATATAGACACACAATCAATTCTGATCACATGCAATCAATGAAAGTGTGAGTCTAGGATATCATGGATCTTTTTTATGGATAGCAAGCTAAGCCCACTCATACCTATAATGTTGTATGAAAGGAGTAATTGATACTAGGTCAATGAACATTCGTATTAGATCACATTTCCTATATTACATTATCATCATCAAGAAGAATGTGGAAACAATAATTAAAAAAATTCTCATTGATAAATTGGTTTGATGAATTAGATAAGGCAAAAATTTGAGAATATTCTAAGAGACTACACTAGAAAACTGACATCCAAACCCTTTCATAGTGGGAACACAAATTATGATAGCTAAATGGAAACCCTAGAGAAAAGACCAAAAATGTATAGCTAGTTTATATAAACAATTGCTCATGATAAATGTTAGGGTAAACTAATGAATAATATTTATGAAAAAAATTAAGTATAGCCCAAAGAAAAAAACTTAAAGTATGAAAAGAATAAGTGGACATCCAATACAATCATAAGCCTTCATGACATCAATTTTGGGAAAAAATACATGTTTCTAAGAACATCAAGTTCATTTCATCCATTTGAAAATAGAAATACTATTATTGAGGATGAAATGTTACTTGATAAAATAAATTTAATCAAGATAATCTAGAAGTGGAAGGAGTTACCTTAACATAAGAGAATTATTTTTGGTAAAGATCTTGTAGAATACATTTATTAAGGTAGCAAGATGTTAGTTTCATGTTTCCTCTAGTTTGATAAATAGAGGTATGAACTTAATATTTATTTATTTATTATGGTTATGTAATAATTATTCTGGAAAATTTTTAAGTATACCTTCTGAAGGTTTTCACCCACACTATCCAATTTTTTTTAATAGAACTCATATTAGAATCCAGCCAAGCGAGGGTATTTGTCTTTAGGAATTGTGAAGGAAACCTCATGTAAATCTTCCTTGGTGAGAATTTGATTGCAAATAATGATTTCAGATGTAGAATCTTGACAAGAAAATATGCACACTTTTGTAGAGAAATGTTTGAGTAGGAGAAATATTGAGGAGTAAAATATTTCTTATCATCCTAAATAAACTCTTTAAGAATATTTTGTCTCTATAAGGAGATGCTGCCCCTCAATTTTTTTGATGGCCTTGAGATGTATGAAAAGATTATAGATATTTGAAAAAAAAAATAGAGTCCTTATCTGTAACCTTAATCCAATGATGTTGATCTTTAATTTATGAGTAGAGTGGGCATCTTTAAACTAGTTTTGTTCATAAAGAATAGATATTACAAATTGATCTCCTAAATCAAAATATTATGAATCCAAAATGTTTTCCTTGGAAGAAAAGTAACAAAATAGGCAAGATAAAACATATAAATGTAGAGGAAGAGGGAACTGTAGTTTGTTGCATGTCATTCCACAAGGTAATCCAACCTATTTAATTTGTAAGGGTAAAAGCAAAAAATTGTGTTAAACTTTAGGCTAACTTATCATCAAAAGTGAATTTAACTATTCCCAGCTAAAAATAAATTTTGGTCAAACATATGAGCTAGCTATAAACATTTAAGCTAAGCTAGATATATCTAATAATTTTTTAATTAATATTATTCACTAAATGCATATTTAGCACTGTGTTAAGGACAATTTACTAAAAAATAATTATTTAAAAACATTCATGTTTCAACAACGCTATTATAGCGCAAGGGACCAGGAATATGAGCAACACTAGGAGAGAAAGAGAAAGTGCTAAGGTTTGTGGAGGAGGCGATGATGTTGAGGAGGTGGATCCTATTTTGGGTCCTTGGGATTTTGGTCTCATCAACTCTATTTTTTCCTGCTCTAGTTGGGTGTTGGGGTTAGGTTTCTGCTCTCTCCAAGCCATAATCTTGGTGTTATCAGCAAGGTTTCTACTTTACGTGGTCCTTTATGGGTTGTGGTCTTTTCCATGGTGCGTATTTGGGTTGTGTTTGTTGCCCCGTTTGGGTTGTTGACTCCCTATTTTAGAGTCACATGTTGTGGCTCATGGGTTTTTGTTGTGTGGGGATTTCCCCAATTCTTGGTATCAGAGAAATTATCTTTGTTGTGAATATCTTATTTGTCATTGGTTGTTTCCTTGGTTGTTGATGCTATTTTCAAATCCACTTCTATGGTGGGGATCATGGTTTGGATATTTGTCTTCTCTAGGGTCTACGTTAGAGGTTTGCCTCTTTCTCCCAATGGGGTCTCCTCTTTGAGTTTTGATGAGACTTTATGGTTGTATGAACATTTTTGTTGCTTGTGGGAGATGCCCATAACTTGTTATGTGTTGTCTTGGAGGTGCTCTTATATTACCTTGCCTATTGAGGTGCGGGGTTTTAGTTTGGGCACCCTCTTGACCTTGGGTGGTCCCTTTGTGGAGTTCATAGACTATTACCTTGTTACTAATGGGATTTTTGAGGCAACCGTAAAGCTTGTATTTACAAGGTTATTTGTGGTTAGGGATTCTACTGTTAGAGGACCTATGGAGCTAGTCCTTATGTGGGTAGTTTTATTTGTTTCTTGGTTTAGGTATTCCTACCAAAACCTTGTGAGTCTGATGGTTTATTCCATTCTTGTCCCTATTGAGGTGGGGATTTCTTCTATTGAGGTGAAGACATCTTCTATAGAGGTGGAGATGAGCATTTCAGGTGAGGAAGGGACATGATGTAAGGGGGATTTGATATCTCTTTTTCTTATGGTTATGGGAGTCATGTTAAAACCCTTGGAGATGGTTTAGGGTCTCTATCAAAACCATCAGTTGTTTCTCCTCTTCTTGTTCTTGGTTGCTTGGGTGGAGAAGTTGCTGATATTATTCCAAAGGTTGTGGAAGCCTTTTAAAAATCCATTTTCCTAAATGATTCATGTTTCTAATGTTCTTATTTCTTTGGGTATTAAGATTATGGGAGCATTGCAAAACCATCTTTCTATGTTTTTCTAATCTTTCTCACTTGATATCTTTGTCCTTTTGTGTGGATCAACTGGTACTTTGATGCTTATTTTCTAGTGATTAGCTAATGGTTGGTTATTGGATGGCTATTCCTTGTCATTGATGCTTCTCTATGTAGCGTTTTGTTTTTGGGTTTTGGACTTTATAAAATCCACCTGTAAAGGGTTTTAGTTCCCCTCAAAAGCTATTTGACCCTTAATCAGAAACAACTCTGTCAAGTAGAAGCATCCACGTTTCACAAGCAATTGTACATCACAAAAATATATTTTCCTTTTCATGTTCAATTTTTGCTTTTTTTTTTATAGGTTTGAGATTCAAGAGTACCTTTTCAAGTGTTGCAATGATTAAATATACATTGACCAAGACTTGGCTTCCATTCCAAAAACCAAAAGAAACTAGATTATTTAATACATGTGACTATATTACACAAAATTTCAAGGTTTCAATATTTGAAGGAGTCCATTGGAATAGTACAAAAAACTTATAAATAAAATAATATAAAAAATAATTAATTTTGATGTATATGGAAGTGTTCATAATTAAAGTGACCTTTGGCATTCCATTCTTGTTTTATTCTTTCAATTTAGGTGTCTAAATGGTGCGAAAAGCTAGTGATATCTAGAAATAATTAATGAATCTTCAATTTCCAAAGGGGAAAAACTTATTTCTTGTTTTTATTTATACTTGAAAGTAATCTATAATATTAAGTAAATTTATATGGTTCAACAAATTTTTGAAGAAAAGAGTATATTTTATTTCATAGTTTAGAAAGAATTTGAGAGGTCAAATTGAGGGAAATGAGAGAGAAGATTTGGGTGACTCACAAAGGTATTATCCTCTATTAAATGTAGCCTTTAATTTTTTTCTGAGATAATGATCAACATCAGAAAAGTTGGACAGAGAAATTGTAGGTTGCTCCAATTAATCACATAAGAAAGAATGTAGGCAATTTGCTTGCCAAGAAGAGAAAGAAGAAGTTGTAGGTGTTTTTGTGGGGTTAAAGGCTGCCATGAGATATTTAAGATGAAGTTAATATCAGATTTTTAAAAAGGAGTGGAGCCAAGAAGGTGCAAAGGCATGAATATTTGAAGATTTGCAAGCATGAGGTGTCTAGAAAGGCTTGTGAAATTTCTGAATTGTGTTTCTTGTTGAAATTCTCAATATATGTAATTGTTCATGAGTTATTTTGATGTATAAATATACAGATGAGAGTTGAAATAAATACATGTTTCAGATTTGCTGCTATATATAGTGGATTGGTGACATGTTAAGGCCACAAGATAGGGTTGTTTGATAAGATGATCCCCAAATCTTCACTACATCAAACTCCCATTCATGTAAATAATATATTTTTGTTAAATATAAAATATACCCTTTTGTAGATATATAAACGTATTTTTCAAAAAGAAATATTGTTTACCACTTTAGTTATTATTTATATTTAATTTTTATGACAAGTAGGTTATAAACACTAGAATATAATGTTTGTTGTCATGTAAAGTAACACAATTTAAAAAAATTAAAAAATAATGATGCACTAGATAAAACATTTCATGTCAAGATGGTATATGTTTTCTACTTAAAATAAATTGTAAAGTCAAAAAATGATGTCGAATAGAAATAATTTCTATTATAAATACAAAAAAAAATGAAAGAAAAATAAATAACTATATTATAAAGAGCCACATTCCATGTAGCTTTAATTTTTAGCATGTTATTAGCAACTATAGTGCCAATTTCATAAAATACTATATTATAATATTTTTAATTTTTTTCAAAAAATTCAAACATAAAATACACCAAAAAAATATAAATTTTATTAGCTTACACCATTTTAAAATTTGATAAAAATATATATCATTTTTTATTAATTCAAGTTAAAAAGTTGGATTAGTGTTGGTCATTTCCTTTATAAAAGTGTGACTTATCTTTGTAGTTTTATCCATGAATGTTTAGTTTCTAATTACAATCATGTTGACTCAGTGTGGCTATGTGAGTGAGTAGCAGTGCATTTAGAAATGAACTAAATCTTCATGGTCTTAGGTTTAGCAAGCCATCACTCAATATAAAACTATATTATAAAGTAGTCTAAAAAGAAAACATCTACTGAAGTCTCCACAGAAAAAGAAGAATTGTAGAAAAGAGAAAAGATATATTGATCTAATATAATGGCTTCATTGATACACTTAAGTACTTTTTCAACTCTTCCTCTAAGGTTACTATTAATTTACCACGTTCTCTAGTTATGTGCACAAGCAAGATTCTTTTAAGATTAAATTTTTAATGTTATGTCACTCTATGGGCCAACTTGTTACCATCAGTAAATTTAAGCATTTTTAATCAAAAGTCAAATTTGGTCAAACATATGATCTAGTTGGTTTCATTCTACCTAAATTAGATATTGGACAAAAAATTCCCTATTAATAAATACACATGTACAGTCACTTTAGAGTCAATTTAATGCAAAAACAAAATTATTCAAAAAACCTAAATATTTCATAACTCCTATACATGCAAATAATATTTTTAAGAAATCTAATTATATTGTTTCATAGATATATAAGTTTAATTCTAAAAATATTACTTTTAAAATATTTTTATTTATTTATTTTTTAGTAAAATTAGGTCATTAGCATCCAAATACAATGTTGCTTGTCTTATCAATAAAAAATACTAAAGTTTATTAAAACATGAACAAATTATTATGCACTAGAGAAGAGATTACATGATAAGATTATATAATTTTTTTATTTTTTGATAAATAGTTAAAACAAAATATGACTTTCAATTAATAGAATTTTTATTTTGTACATGTAAATTCATATCATCTTGACATGTAAATAGAGTTATTTTCTTTACTTTAACACACACATAGGTATATGTATGTCACACACACACACACACACACTCACACACACAAAAACAAAATATTAAATTTACTAACCTCATTTTTTTAGCATTTATCAGCACCTGAGTTGTGATGTCAACTTTATTAAATGTATTCAAATGCTCAATAACTAAATCACCATTTATTCAGGCAAGTAAACTCTTTGTTTTCTTTGCCCATAGTAAACTTGTTCTCATTTTCTGTTTGCTTTTGTCAATTATGTTTTGGTTTTGAAAGGCTTTGTTTATATGCCTGATACTTTAAACTTCTATGGGAGTATTTCCTAGCAGGCTCCCCTGTTTCATCTTGTTTTTCTTAAAAATCTATGATGACTATTTTTTATAATATTTAATAGATATTTTAGTTTCAGTCTTTTATTAAGCAAAAAAAAAAATTAACTAACTCAGCATTAGTCATCCTAAAATTTTATAGTTTTCTCTATAAAAAAATATGTGTTCACCAAGGATTTAGTTTGGTATTATTTTTTCATTTTTTCCTAAAGAGCGTTAGAATTAGTTTCTTCTTAAACATTTAAATTTATTATATTTACTAAAAAACACTAAATGAGGCTTTTTTTTTTTCTTTCACATGCCAACTTTCTTCCTTGATTTGTATATGTTTATTTCTATAAAATACTAGCAATAAATCTTATTCTACCAACACATACTCTATCTTGGACTTCCATAGCTCAAATTGTGTGCTAATAAACCATTCCATCTCCAAATATGATGTACATAACATTTTTCTTGAATACAACATTTTTGTATGAATTTCTTACAAACCAACATCAGTGTAAATTATCTTTGTCTAAGTACCTAGGAAATAGTGTCAATCAAGGTTTAGTATCAAATTAAGGGAAGCATATATTGAAGACACTTCCAAAATCAGTCATTAAGAAGATAAATGAATGCAAAATATGATCTAATAGTTTTAAAATAGATTTTACATTTAAGAATAATATAACAATGACACAATTGTTATCTTGGGAAAAACTTTTAAAAAAATAACTTAGCATCAAAATATTAACCAATGTATTCATAGTATCGATCTAGTTAAAATATATAAACAAGATTAAGTCCCCATTGAATAACAACCAACACAAGTCTAAAATAACTTTGGCAACATAACCCCTTACAAAAATTATATCATATGCATCTTCATCCTAGGCACTAGTATAAAGAAGATATAAAAAATACAAAAATAAAAAATGGTAAATCATAAAGTATGAAATAATACTAACCATAAAAATGGTGCCCAAATCCCAATGAATAACTCCAAAGCCAAACTCCTATGATGAGTCAAAATGCTAATATTAGAAGAACCTCATATTGTTGTGATTCAGCATACAAAATTACTAACTTTGGCAATCCATTTTGAGTGGACCATCTTCATTCAAAAATGTCTTATGATGAAATATAAAATTTGTCATAATGTTCATCAAGGTTTTAATGTAACCCTCCTTTAATTATACTTATATGCATCATAATCCATCATAAGTAATTCTCATCTTACAATATCATAAGGTGCTTTTAAACATCATGACAACATTTGATGCTCTTACAACTTCGTACGCACATTAGAAAATATGGACATGTGGTCAAGAATTCCACCTTAAAGTGGGATGCCCTCTTTCTCATGTGATAGTAAAATAAATAATAAATTGAACTATTAAATAAACATGAAACAGTAGGCTGTAAGGTTGATTCACCTTTCCGAACATATTTAAAAAAATTCCTCGATAATTTATTTAGGTTTTTTCATCATTAATTAGATACAAAAGGCTAATAAATTTTGTCACGTTTAGTGAATGGAGGAAAATTTGAAAAAATGTGATGCAATGATATATACAAAATATTTATTATGTTGTCTAAAGTATTGTTTATTTCACTTTATATCAGATTATGGTAGACTAATTTTTTTAATAGAAATGAATAATTAAACTCATGCCATATTGGTGATTGAAACATTATTTTAAAAGATTGGTTATCTGAGAACCAAAATATCTATATAATAAATAGATTATTAAAAAATCTTCTACAAACCGATTCAAAAATAATAATATATAATTAATTATGAACGATTTTCTCACTCATAAGATGATTACATTATTATTATATCATAGATAACCATTACAGCCCACATAACCTGCTAATTTATCATACATTGACGTGTTGAATTGCTTATAACTTCACCCATATTCAGTATTTTTAATATTTTAACTAAATATCTCACTCCAAAATAATTATAAAAACAAAATTTGACGTTTTATCTTTATATATAAACTGACGTATTAAAAAAAAAGTCACCGTATAATAATATTTTAACAATCACTTGGGAAAGGTGTAAAGTTGACCCGCAAGAATAGTTCATTTTTAAATAGTCGTAGACTACAGTAATACTACTAAAAATGGAGAAAACTCAGGTTGCCTAACATGAGAAGCATTACAGTTCAGAGATTTTATCTTTGGTTTGCCGTGTTTAATCAGATTCATATGTAAGAAGGCACTAAAAACATATATAGTATATAAAGGTTACAGCACTGGGGGCGACATCTGAGGATTCAAAATGTGGACGGCGCAGCAGGGAGCGCCAGCGCAGCTTTGCTTCGCTAGATGGAACCATTATTTTATATTTGCACAGCGTGTTGACTTTGCAACCATTTTTGATGCGCAAGCAACACAGCACTAACCAATACCAACGAGAACATATTCTAATCAATCGTTGACATTGATCTGTCTCTATTAAGCGAATCTATTAAAGCGTCTGTATCCACCACAACATGTATTATCTCCATAACTCTTTCGCCTTCAGACGTGTTATCAATAGCCTTTACTATATCGTTTGTGTTTTGTTCGGAACGGGATGGATTCTGAGGAGATAGAAATCCCTTCGTATTTTCTGTGCCCGATATCGTTGCAGCTGATGAAAGACCCTGTCACGCTCTGCACGGGAGTCACCTATGACAGGCAGAGCATTGAGAAGTGGATGTTTACAGTGGGGAACAACACCTGTCCTCTCACAAGGCAACACATTCACAACTCCGAGCTCACACCCAACCACACGCTGTGGCGGCTCATCCAGCAGTGGTGCGACCTCAATTCTTCCAAGGGCGTCCATCGGATCTCCACGCCCCCGCTGCCACTTGACACCGATCAACTTCATAAGTTGCTCCGTGACATCGAGTCATCCCTGGCTTCGGCCTTTCAAGTGAAGTCGTTGAAGAAATTCAGATCTGTAGCGGGCGAGAGCGAGAGCAACAGACGGCTTATCGCTTTTTCCGATGCACCGGCTGTCTTGGTCTGTCTTATTGAGAACCCTAGCGCCGAAACTGACGAGGCAGGTTGCTGCTATGAAGTTGCAGCAGCCTGTGAGGAAGCGTTGGGGATCCTTTATTCTCTTACTTTGCCTGATGGAACATTGGATTCACTCGCAACAGCCAATTGCCTGGCCTCCGTGGCCTCAATTCTAAAGAGAGGTACCTCCAATGCCCGGTTTCATGCCGTCATGCTCTTACAGACGGTGTCAAAAAAAGTCCTCGAAAGGTTTGTTATGAATGCCAACGATGATCTAATTGAAGGACTTCTGGAAGTGTTGACGGAGGAGGTGTGCCACAAGGCAACCGTAGCCGCCCTCGAGGTTTTGACCGCAGTGAGCTCCAGCAGCAGGCGCAGCAGAATAAAGGCAATCCAGGCGGGCACCATATCTGCGTTGATTGAATTGCTTCCTGATCAGAGTGTCGAGAAAAAAAACATCTGCGAGAGGATGTTATGTCTTCTCGATGTGTTGTGTGGATGCGCAGAAGGAAGGGCTGCCTTGGTCGACCATGCCATGGGTATCCCTTTGGTCTCTAAGAAAATAATGAGAGTGTCGGCCTTGGCAACAGAAAAGGCCGTTCGGATCCTGTGGTCTATTTGTAAATTTTCTCCGTCTCAGCTAATATTGAACGAAATGGTGCAGATTGGTGCAGTCGCGAAGCTGTGCATGCTAGTGCACAGCGAGTGCACGGCCAAGACGAATAGAAAGGCAAAAGAGATGCTTAGATTGCACGATAAGTGCTGGAGGAGCTCGCCTTGTGTTCCCTCCATCATTTATCCGAGATCCGTTCAGTAAATAAGGCAACCTGGAATACTCTTGAAACATTTTCCGGCATCTATATCTCTGTCATGGGATCATCCTCTGTTATTCAAGAAAAGTAATGAATTGAATATGAGTATGGTAAAAGTGGAAGGGCATCTCGATTCGTGGAAGACGATGGCTTCTAATGAATGCCGTATACTCGAAATTGAGCAGAGGGACAACATTTACAATCCAGAGGAGGATAAATTGGGAAATCCAAAGTAGAATAGGATGAGGACATGAAATTACGTGTGTTTTTTTGTTTAGGTGAATTTGTAATGCTTAGATTTGGTCTTTAGCTAACATTCACATTACCATTTCCGGTTTTTGTAAGACACTGAATTCTGTTTGCTTGCGCTCGTTACTGTAAAGTTTCAAAAATACACTCGTATCAATTTCCAAGAAAGTGACCTGTTTTGATGTTGAGAAAAGAAAAATGTAAAATCTAAAATCTTACACTATTGTAAGGACAAAAGTGTAACCCATATACATTCTAATATTTTATGTATCTTTGAATACTTTTTATATTTTAGAATACAGTTACTCTTAGAATTGTATCTTGAACATATTAACTATTTTAAGTTTCATGTCACATCTTTCTCTTCAAAATGTGTCTAATTTAATGTGAATGATTCAAAAATCTAACCGTTATGTATTTCTGTGCATATTAATATTTTATATTGGGGTCTAAATTTGTATCTATAAAGATATTATTTTAGTACATTTTCATATAATAAATTAATCCTGAAATAGAGATTGGAAAAAAAGTATATATTTTCTTATATGTAATTTGTTGCTAGTCATTTGTTGTTTAGGATTAGAATCATTCAATCTCTTAACACACAACAAATGAAAACCGTTGTCAAATTATATTTTGGGTACATTCTCCAACACATTCACATTTTGATTTTTATTAAGATTTGGGAAAGAATAATTCAATTAGTTCAATAGCATTCATTTCCAATAAACATTAATATATATTGCCACCTCTTTCACTTTTTACTATTATCGTGAAGTAAGTTATGAGGCATGGTTAAGGTGCACAAAATCCTTGAACTTTAACCCTTGCATAGAAAGCCTCATAATGCTCCTTATCACTTCCATAATTTTCTTAATTAAAACAATATCATGACAACAAATTTAAGATGTACTAAAAGTTGATTTGTTTTTAGATCAAAGTTAGAAAATTTGAGAGGTGATTGCATCCATGGAAAATATGTCAACCATGATTACATCTCAAAGCCATACTCTTTGTAACAACTTGATTGTAAGTAAAGTTTGCTTTCAATTGACTTCAACATACAAAACTACTTTCCATCTTATATTATTTTAACACATGTATAATTATAATCTCACTTATCCCATTTCACTTGATTTATCATGCTCAACCCTTTTATTTGACATTCCAAATGACCACCACGTGGACTTCAATAGCTAGGCAATATTATATCACATGCATTCATATTGGGGGGTTTAATATCCCAAAAATGAGGGTGCAATATATTGCCTATCAGTGAAAATAGGGGGCTTTTTAATTCAGACTATGAAAAAATACAATATATCTCGTGAAAATAGGGGGGCTTTTAATTCAGGCCATGTATTAGGAGGGGGTGACAAAAAAAGAATTTAGAGCAATATTTTTTGAAAATAGGGGGATTCTTTAGTATGAAATGAATGCACGTGCTATAACCCAGGGTCACTAAGTGAAGCCCCTGTGACAATCACAAACCTTATAGGAGTTGATCTCAATAAGTTAAAGTTTTCATATGAAAGATAAGGCTCTTATCAATTTGAAAATATCTATAATATTCATAGATAATCAAATATGAAGCACTTCTAATTGATATATCATCTCTCACAACCATACTACTTCATGTAATTTTTAAGAAAGTCTAATGTACTCTATCAAGTGGTGAAATATTCATATCCAAGGTACGACCATGTTTCGTATTACCAAGAAGCTATCCAATGTCAAGTCCAATATTCGACGTTGGAACAGGTCCTCTTTTGGTAATATTTTCAAAATTAAAGATAAGCTCAAGCTATATCTTGAGGAGGTTCAAAAGCATATCCAAGATTTTGGGTTTGATCATGACGTCTCAAACAAAGAAATTGAGATTTTGACTAAACTGCATGATATCATTTCCAAAGAGGAGGAATACTAGAAGCAAAGATCTAGAGCCTTATGGATAAAAAGTGGTGACAAAAATACTAATTTTTTTCATATGACGACCCTCAAGCATAGGGCTGCTAATAGAATTTGTAAAATTCAGGTTGGCCAGAGATGGATTGATAATCGTGAAGAGATTTGCTAGGAAGCCATCAGCTACTTCACTAATCTCTTATCGGTTGAAGATCCTCTTAATGCTTTCGCCCAAGATGAGATCTTGTAGGAAATTCCCAACATTGTCTCTTAGGATATGAACTTGGAGCTAACCAGAATCCCCACTCATGATGAAGTTTGCAATGCGGTATTCTCTTTTGAAGGTAACAAATTCCCTAGCCCTGATGGCTTCCCTCTATTCTTCTTTCAAAACTTTTGGCAGATCTTAAGCTCTGATGTGGTCAATGTTGCGCAAGAGTTTTTTGGGTCCCGTTCACTTCTGAAGGAGCTGAACGCCACCTTCTTTGTCCTCATTCCCAAGAAACCTGATGCCTATTCTTTTCAGGATTTTAGACCTATTAGTCTTTGCAATTCTATCTATAAAATTTTCACCAAGATTCTGGTGCTAAGGCTTAGGAAATACCTCCCCTCTTTAATTTCAAAACACTAGAATGGGTTTGTTCCTGGGAGGCAAATTTTGGATTCCTTTATTGTGGTGCATGAGAACATTCACTCCTTATCTATCAATAAAAAAATAGGTTTTTTTTTTAAATTGGATCTATTGAAAGCTTTTGATAGAGTCAATTGGAGTTTTCTTCTCAGGATTCTTAGGGTATTTGGATTTGGAAATAACTTCATCTAGATTATTGATCAATGTGTGTCCACTCCCAAATTTTATGTCTTGATCAATGGTGTTGCCTCTGGTTTCTTCTCTGCATCAAGGGGAATTCGACAAGGGTATCCTTTATCTCCTTTCCTCTTCATTCTGATGAGTGAAGCTCTCAGTAAAATTATCCAAAGGGAAGTTAGAAAAGGTAATCTTTTGGGCTTACGGCCCTCTTCTCAGGCCTCTACCTGCTCTCACCAACAATTTGTGGATGATAATTTGTTGATGGGGGAAAGTTCGGTTAAAGAAGCTAAGAATTTATAAAATACTCTGGATACTTATGAGCAAGGCACTAGACAAAAAATTAGCCTGGCTAAAAGCTCAAATTTTTTCTTTAACTCCCCAGAGCACAAGAAAATTAAGATTGCCATGATTCTTGGGTGTAAAGTTGGGGTTCTGCTTGACTCTTACTTAGTTCTACCCCTCTGCCATAGCCTGGCCCTAGATTTATTTTGGGTGAATCTTATTGATAGATTCCAGAATAAGTTGGCTAGGTGGAAAGGTGCTTTGTTAAGCCAAGTTGGTAAGCTCTAGCTGCTCAAAGCCACACTACAGAGCCTCCTGGTTTATGCTATGAGTTTATTCAAAATTCACACCAAAATTGTTGATAGACTGGAAAGAATTCAAAACAAAAATTTATGGACCAGGATTGAAATTAAGAATAAGTTGCATCTTGTGGCTTGGAAAGAAATTTGCCTTCCCAAGTCCATGGGGGAAATAGACATTAGAAATCTGAGAGGTTTCAATAAAACCTTGATGGCCAAGCAACTGTGGAGATGTCTTAAAGAGAATAAAGAATGGATTGACATTTTCGAACATAAATACCATATCCAAGGTATCCAAAACACGCTGGAATTTTATGACCTTCCCAACCCTATCTCTAATTTATGGAGCAATTTCTTTGGTTCCACCAATATTATTTTGCATGGTTGTAGATGGGTGCTAGGGAATGGTACTAAAATCAGATTTTGGGAGGACTAGTGGATTGGTGATGGCCCCCTTTCAGATTCTGTTTGGGATCCTCCTTTCAAAGAATTATGTCTCAGAAAAATTGGCTCTTGGGTGGGTGATTATATTAGGGATGGAGCCTGGTTAGATCTCAAATCAGTGGACAATGTTTGGATACCTTTGCAACCTGGTTAAACTATATTCATATCCCTTTCTCCCATCTGGAGGATGAAGTGTTCTAATTTCTCCTCTTCATAGAAATTCAAGGTTGTTGATGCCTACAAGTTCATCTCTAGAAATTTTTCTCTGTCCCCCTTCTGGGCTGGTATATGGAATAATCTTTTAATTCCAAAAATTAACATCTTTTTTTGGCTTTTCATGCAGGGTAAGATATCTACCATTGACAACTTCTGTAAAAGAGGTCTCCCTATTACTACCAGATGCTTTCTATGCAAAGAAGCGAAGGAAAATTTTGGTCATCTATTGCTGCAATGCTCTTTTGCCATGGATATCTGGAGTTTCTTCCTTGATATCTAGAACACTAATTGGGTCTTCCCTAATTCTATTCAAAGGTTGTACTTTGAATGGAAGTGTTCCTTTGACAATCAGGCTTTGGGAGTCCTCTGGAACATGTCTCTTCCTCATATTGCTTGGGGTATTTGGAAAGAAAGAAACAATAGAGTTTTTAGAGATTTGGAATCTCCTGCGCTTGTTGTGGCTATTAGAATCAGAAATGCTATCAAGGAGAATTTAATTTACTCCTGCCCCAGTAGAAGGAATGATCATCCCCTCCCTACTCTCCAGGAGGAGTGGGATACTATCAAACGATGGCAAATTAGCTGGAATATATCCATTCCTGTGCACAAAATTAAATAATGCAGATAAAATGTTCTATGGCGTCCCCCCTTGTGGGATGGATCAAAATCAATGTGGACAGGGTAGATAAAGGTAATCCTGGGCCGACTGGGTATGGGGGAGTGGCCAGGAATCATATCGGTCTGCTGGTTTCCGTGGTGGCGCTCCCTTTGGGCACTCGGTCTAACCATTTTGTGGAGGCGAGCACTACCCATTTTGGGTTACACATGTCTAAAAGGGAAGGGTTCAGAAAGGTTTGGCTAGAATCTGACTCACTCAACATTATCAATTCTTTGAAAGGGTGTATGGATCCTAGTTGGACTATTGCCAACTTGTTCAAAGATTGTGTTGATATGATTAAAGAGTTGGATGAATTTAAAATTTCTCATTTTTCGGGAAGGCAATAAAGTGGTGGATTTATTGGCCAATATGGCGATGGGCTAGGTGGTGGCAAAATGGTGGAGCAATCAGGACTCTTTCCCAAAAAGCTTGTGCGACCTGGCTTATGATGATACCATCCACTTGTGGTAACCAATGAAGAATAATCATGACTTGATTAAGTTGTTGAGGAAATGGCATCCTTTTGATTTCCCTTTCTAAAGATCTAGAAACTTCCCTTGTGCCTAGATTTTACGTCTTCTTATGTGGCCCCTATCTTGCTTCTATTTGGAGACTTGTCTAGTGTGGCCCATTTCCTATTTCTATTTGGTGACCCCAACCATCATGGGTGGGGACAAGAATAGGCAAGAACCGTCCACTTTCGATAAATGGAAGAAAAATAAGGAAGTGTGGCAAGAAATTGTTGATGGGGGAATGTTTCCCTTCTTGGAAAGAATCCATGGCCCTTCTCCTCTGCTCATGGAAATGTTTGTCAATGTGTGGGAGAAAGGGGTTTTGAGGGCCCCATGGTGTTGATTATCAGCTGGATGAAACCCTGGTAGCTACGGTTATGGGTTTGGCTATGAATGGCAGAAGGTTTCACAAAGATAGAAAAACAAGGGAGGAAGAAATGGCAATTTTTTTTGATAAAGACAAGGAGTGTTCAAGAGTTAATAAAATAGTTGATGGTGGCTACAACATAGAGGATCTTATGTCTCCCTAGGTGGACATGCCCAAGTTTATCATGAGGTCCATTACGCTTGATGACAGATATGTCAATATCTTTTCTTATCATTTTACCATCTTGCATCACCTTAGGCATGGAAAAGTTATTTCGATTCCTTTCTATCTCGTTTCTTCTTTGGAGAATAGTCTTGAAAAACATGCCAAGAATCCCAATAATTTGGTCCTCCATGAAGGGATTATTGTGCTAATTATGGAGTATGCCAAAGCCCTTGAAGTTGTGCCCTCTCTCTCTGAGAAAGGCCAAATCCCTAATACTAATGTTCAAGATGTCTCTGATTTGGACATGGAGATGGAGGATAGTGGGAGCACCAAACCCCTTGTTGACCTTTATTATGAGCCAGTTGAAGAGGGTGAGATGTTGGTCAATCCTCGAAACCCATAGTAGAAAGAACCCCCCAGATGGGCTGCAAGTAAATATAAATCGACCAGCAAGATGATTTCAAAAACTAATCCTTATTCCAGAAAGAAGAAGTCAGTTTCTAAAGACTATGCTCCTAAGACCTTGGACCAGGAAATAAAATTAGACATTCCTCTTAATGTCCCGAAGGAGAAGTAGGGAACTCTAGCTAAAGATGTGGATAGTGGTTTACAGAAGGATAGTTCTCAGATAAATCTGGTGATGGAAGTGACTAGAAGCCAAGTGAACTGTTGGAAGTGGGTGGGGAAGGAGATTGATACCTACAAAGAGGGGATTAAGGAGATAATTGATATCTTCACTCATTGGCCTGAGCCTAGCAAATTTGAAAAGCTCATGATCATGACTCAGAAGCTTTCCCATGATGTTGAGGTTATGAAATGTAAACATGAGAAAATAATTGAGAAGGTTGAGCAATCTATGGAGGAGATCAAGAATAATATTAAGAATTTGGTTGACATTAGTAAGAAGGTCATGAATAATAGTATGGAGGGGCTAGAAATGATCAATGCCATGGTGGCATAGTACATATCCAATCCTATTGATAGCGACCTTGACGACAATAACAGAAAGAAAGATTTGGGCGGTGAAGAATCTACTATTGGTGGCAATAAAACTACGAGCCCTAATTCCAGGACTAGAAGCAGTAGCAACAATAAGGGTACCTCCAGGTTCATTATGGAGGAATTGGAGGAAATCAAATGAGCTGGTGCACTCGTTTAATTGAGTGTCTGTCTATGTTTTGTTGGTTGTTGTTTCTTTTTTCTTTTGTGTTCAGTCTAGGGTGTTCCCCTGTTTTGCTATTGGTTTCTATTTTATTGGCTAATGGCTAGGTTTTGTATAACTTTTGGTTTCGGGTCCATGTAAAACTTGTTTATCTTTATCAAAAACTAGAGATTTGAAATTAATATCTTACTTTTCAAAAGTTAAGGATATTGATGAATCCCCCAACATGAAGATATATAAAGTAGACATACTTTCACTAGGATTTCTTCACATTATTTGAATTACTATAAATTGAACATATCATCTCACCCCGTATCCTAAGTTCTAGACCAAAATCTAAAATTTCCTTGATGTATCCTAATATGCACCATGTAAATTTTATGTGAGCATTATGTGGCCTTTACACGAACATGATCACTAATCTAACAAACAATGATATATAAGGTAGGTGTATGTGACATACAAAATAAATCCAACCAGCCTTTGATATTTTATTTATTTAAATTTATTTCGGTAATGATAGGGGTATCCCCGCGACCTAGCCTAGCGCCCAACCTGCCTTACCTTGGACTTACTTTATTGCCAAGTTGGGGTCGAGGAAAGGGCAAGTTGAGGTGAGACTAGTCCCCTATAGGGAGGATCCACAACTCACAACCAATCCCCACTCTTAAACCAGGGAGGGAGTTGAACCCGAGACCAATGGGGAACAAACCCATGGACCAAGCAAACCCACCTACCTATGCAGAATAAATAGCCTTTGATATTTTATAGGACCGATCAATTCCATCAATGTATTCTTTTTAAACATGGTTTTATACTAACATAAAGTTTGACTTCAACCTTTGCATCTTCATTCTTAAATTTTATCAACACCTAGTTGCGATAACTTGGTTGATACAAAGCATATCTATCTTGTGCCTACTAAAATTTTATAGTAAAAAAATATCAAGCTAACTTATTTTTTCATTTAAATAATTAAATTTATATTTCTCTTTTTAAAATTATAAAATAGATAGTGCATAATAATGACAATATCAAGACTAGTCATCTTAAAACATACAAACTAGGGTCCTCGACAATTTTTAAAACTAATCAATCCTTTCATTCAAACCATGACCTATTCCAAATTCTTTGGTTTAAAATAAATGTATGCTCCATAAAATGCTCCTCATTTAAATCACCATGAAAAAATATAGTTTTCATAATCAACAATAGCATCAAAAAAAGCATCAACTGATGATGCTTTTCTATAAATTCAAGAATAACTTGAATTATAATAAACTTTGTACCTAGGCTGAATATCCCATTGTATTTAATTCCATCATTTTGTCAATACCCCTTAGCTAAAAGTATATATTTATTCTTGCCAACATGTCCCCTTAGAGTTGAAAGTGGTTTTATAAAGTTGATATAAAAGAAATAAACTTCTTATCTTTCGATAACTATAATCACAGTGTCCGTTTCATCATGAAAGAATCATATTCATCATGCATTCTTATTTTTGAATACAAATCTCTCTTGGTTTCCATTTATATTCTCTGAGTAGTCAACCATGTATCCTAACCTTCAAATGATCCTTTTACAAATTTATCATTTTTCCATCTACCATCTAATACATCTACCTCTAACCGCATTATGATTGGTTCACTTAGCCCAAGGATGAAACTTTATGACTTATGTTGAAGATTTTAATCTCTTTAATGTATTCTATCATGCTGAATTTACTTTCTAACTAATGTCACTTGCATTCCCCCTTCCTCTATATTCCTCAAATTTAACACTAGTAGACTAAAAATATTATTAGGAACATGACAACTCAATGGATAAAACTGAATAGAGTTGTAATTTAATTATAAGTTGATTATGTTGTAATGAGTGTGAATGATCAATTCAAAAAAAATATGAGTATAAAATCAGGATAAAGAGAAACTAGTTAGTGTAAACAACAAGGAGAATTAGAATGTGAGAAATCAAATAATATTTAAATAAATATTATTATAATTATTTATTATTAATTAGATTTATAATTGAAATTTTAGCAAATGGAAAATTCTAAATATTTTGATTAATATGAGTGTAAAACATTTGGTGTGAAGTTATAGCATGTCTTTTCAATGAGAGTAGAAGGTTTTACTAAAATATAACTCAATAATTTGTTGTATTTTCATACATTTTTTACATAATATAATTTAAAATAGGCCTTCTTTTAAGTGATAAATAAAAAAATTGATTATTCAATGACACTTTAACCATGGATCAGGTATGTGACTTTATACATGGAGAGTTGGTTGGTTCAACCAACACAACTACACAATTGTTCAACATTTAGAATAACCACTATCTAACAAACATAACAATGTAATAGAATACATTTTAACATTTATTAACATTCTGCCCTCATCACATTATTCTTGCATGTGTATCCTTGAAACCTCAAACTTTACCTTGCTAAGGGACACCCTTGAAGATTTATATAACAAAATTTATTCAATACATAAAATACAAACATATTCTCAAGAAGATCTTTATTTGAATAAATAAATCCTAAATTAGGTTCAATTCTCAATCAAGCTACCTTATGAGCCTCAGAAGGGTGGAGCTTCGAGTTGAATTCTCAAGTTTTCAATGCTAAACTCTCAAATCACAAATTATTGAATTATTCAACAATAATCCACATTGAGATATAACTTCATCAAGTTGTCTCATGACCCTCAAAAGGGTATACTTTCTTAATAGTAGTCTCATAAACTCACTAGACAAATATTAATATTGATCTCAACACCAAATCCCTTACATGTCTCCAAAATTAAACTTCACAATACATGTATTCTTGAAATGCATGAGCAATAAAAGAAATAAAGAAAGAAAAATAGAAAGCAAAAATCCTTCTCATGTAAATCACCATCTCAGAGAGAGAAACTAACTTGAAGTAATGGAAATTCCTCCATCCTCTAGTATTTTGATTAAAGGGGAAAACTGGTTTTAAAAGGACCAAAAACCCAAAGTGAACAATAAAGAAATAAAAATAGTCTTAAACAACAACCATTGAGGACCCAACAAGAAAGAAGATGTGAACCAACCTACAAAACAATAGCCAAGATCAAAATAGAACTCCTAAACAACAAAACTACAATATTTTGACCAATTTATCATTCTTATGAATGATATATTCATTGATATTATTTAACTTTCTTAATGATGATATCAATAGGGGCCATATCCTTGTCCTTGGTTCAGAGCCTCGTCACTGGACTAGGAAGGGACTTCTCGTTCACATCCAAATCCGCATCTACGTCCTTCAAGGGAGCACTATATTTCTTATGGGTACCTGCATCCACAACCTTAGATTTTTTGACCATCTTAGTGCTACCAGTCAGGGAATTGTGTTGAGAAATAACATGAAGAACTTCGGCCTACTCATTGAGTCTATGGAGACCATCGCTAGTATTGCCCATGGTGGACATACTCACCTCCACCACAACAGTCAAAATCTGATAGAGTTTTTTAAAGTCATTTTACAGAGCCTTAATGCACTCTTTGTGGTCCTCCTTGAGGTCTTTAATCCCATTATCTAGGGTATGCGTATTAGCAAGAATACTATCCAGGTTCCCATTGGGTAGATTGGCCTTCTCCTTAAGATCATTGATCTCCTAAAAGATCAAGGTGAACAAGGCATTTTGGTTATCCTGTAAATTCCCCAAATTAATATTAGTAATTGTGTTCTCAGGGACCGAGGAGCCCATCTCCTTAGGGGTAACCATGTCACCATCAGTAGGCATAAAAAAATTGGCATCCCAATCCTCCATAGGGCCATCCAAATAAATCTGAGAGGCATCCATCCACTTATTAGATTTATTGTTGACATTGATAGATGAGGGCCCAAAGATTTTGGTTTTTCCCTTAAGACTCGACATAGAAATCCTAGTCACCCTTTTACCCTTCACATCAATACTAGGGTCCATCGAATTAGGGACATATTCAAGGTCTTCATCCTCATCATATAAAACAATTCCTTTTCTACCAGTGGGGTTAGGGATTTTAGATTTGGATGATGAGGGGCCCTATTTATTATATATATGAAAGACCTCATCCCCATCAGATTCCACCTCCTCATCAAAAGAGGTGTCCCCATAATGAACATAGACATTCTTCTTAAATTCAATACCAATTTTTTCCCCATGATTCCTCTCAACATGAAGAGACTTGGCATACTCGATAATCAACAAATTAAGCCCTCATGGAGAACAAAGGAGGATACACTTTTATCATGAGCTCTAATGCTATTATTTAAAGATGAGACTAAATAAAAGGGAAAATAAAATGCACTTGCTATGTCAAAAGTGATTCAGAATGATGAAGTGATAGCTAAATAAGGTGTGTAATTTACCGTCAAGGATGAGGTAGCACATCATAATCTCTGAGACCTCCCGCCATGGCTTCGGAAGCTTGGTTCTCTCCCACACACAATTAGTATTCTTCCTCGCCTTCTCCCTTTCTTTTGGTGGGAAAAAAATTTCCATCACCTGGATCACACATTTCTTATCCCTATATAAGTTGGTTCCCTCAATCAAAGCGTTGGACACCTTAGCCACCAACTCCTCATTGACCTCTAGCTCGATACCATAGGCACAGAGCACACTGGCCCTCCACCCATGAACAAAGGCCTTAGTAACAAGAGCATCTGCACTATGAATCTTCTCGATATATCTAGCCTAGCCTCCTGTCGAGAGCTCGTTTCACATTGCTTCCTTATTTTGCCATTTTTTGTAGACTATGTACTCTGAACAGTTGTTGTCTCCCCACATCCAACAAAAATCCCAATTCACTACAAACTACAACACAGATAGAGCCGAGCTAAACTAGATAGAAACAATTAAAAAAGCCACAAGAAATTTTTGCTTTCCCCACATAAATGATGTCCTTCCTAGGAAACCTTGGAGCACATCATCCTCCATCATTTTTTAAAACCCCATGTACTTCGCATGCATCATAATCATTGTGGAGTAAGATATGGAGATTTACTGGGATCCAGTCATAAATTTTCCAAACTTTCCTAATTGGCAAGCCAACTCCAATGTTGGCCAAATTATTTGCAACCTTATTACCTTCATGGTAAAAATGTGAAATTTAAAATTCATCAAATTCTCTAAGAAGCATTAGGCAATCTTTAATTATATATTTAATTGACCAACTAGGGCAGGGTGTGGGAACCCATTAAATAATTAATGATGTTTAGGGAGTCACATTTCAACAAGACCCTTCTCAAACCTTTCTCTTTAGCCAATTTGATCCTGGCATAGGCTGCGAAGGCTCAATCCTCCAGTGTTACTAGCCTCCAAATTGACAATTGTTACTCCTTATCCTCCAAACATAGCACTGGGGTAAGTACTACAACCTCTAATAAAGAGTAACAACAAGCCTATACTTCAAAGCTTCATGAGTTTTAAACATATTATTGTGTTGCAAATAATTTTTTATTCTTTTAAAATGGTTTCTATTTCTTCAATATCATCTACCTAATCTTTGTAAATTCATTTTATTTGGTATGGATTTACCTATGTGTTATCATGAAAAAATTGTCAAGGTGTGTGGATTCAACTGACAATATACTTTTTACAATGTGTTTCACATATAATTAAACATTTGATCTATTGACTATAGCAATACATGTCAAATAGGATCCCTTCTCCTTAAAACTTATTAAAAATTTATACACATACCTTAAATAAATCACAATTATATATTTATTCCAGCCACATATAAACACTACTAATGCCAAACATCCATACCAATCAATTGTTGGAAGGCTAAGCACCTATAGTATCCCCTAGATAATCACATGTTAATTGTCAAACTTCTATATACAACAAATCTACTAAATTAGACTTCAACCCAAATAACTGATAGAGTTAGAAGTGATGCCCACAAAAAATAACAAAGATGATGCCAAAATGGCTCTAATGTTTCTATCTTTTGGAGAGAGCGAAGCATGAACCAATGAAGATGCTCAAAATTTAGCTGATCAAGAGGACTAGCACTAGGAGGTAGCTTATGCACTGGTTAGTTTCATATGGATAGATAATATTGTAGGCTAAAGAGGGTGATGGGGTTTATTATATAAAATAGAATAGAAAGTGAGACTTCTGCAATAGGTTTAGTATGTATAGATATATTTAGTGTAATTTCACTTGCATAAATCCTTCTAACATCTTACAAAACTATGCATAGATAAAATAAATTGGAAATTAACTCCACCAATAACCTACTTATTATAGTTAGACAATGCATCACCACAATCTCAAAATGACAACACCTTCCTCATGTAGATCCCTTATCATAGCAATTAAAATATTATCAAATAGTCTCACTCACCTAGTCACTTTCAATGAGGATGTATCTAGGGAAAAGGCCACTCATTCCAAACATAATCCATCTATGTGATTTCTCAACCCATCATCAATAACTATCTTAATGGTCAATAAGAAGCTTGTAATCTACTTTTTTTAAAATATCTTAGCATCGAATCATTCAACTTGACTACATGTTTCATTTTTTCATTATAACATGAATGGTTAGTCTTAGAGTGATACCAATCCTTGACTTCACCAAGTCCAAAGGACTCATTCATACAACAAAAATGTAGAATCCCTAAAGTTGACTTATGTCCTCCTTTCCAACACTTCACCGACTTTATCTCAAGAATTAACTTCCTTCATTTCACATAGATGTTGATTGCATTAATGCCATTATTGTGTTTATATTTGTTTATGATGACATTCTTCATGCCCACACCTTCCAAAGCCTAGAGATGCTATATAGATCATGCTATTGCAAACTATCTACATTCTTGTTCACCTACTCTAATACCATATGGTAGATAAAAAGTTTGATTATTCAATGATACTTTGATCATGCACAAGGAAGGTGACTTTATACAAGGAGAGTTGATTAGTTTAACACACACGACTACATAATTGCTCAACATTCACCATAATCTTTATCTAAGCAACATAACAATGTACGACTCCATTCTAACAGTTACTAACATTAAGAAACAACACATGTACTATTCCACTTAGAAAATCAAGCTTAATATGTGAAAAATTAAACTCCACTCTTAACCAATAATTTTTTTTATCATAGAAACACACCAAAAAAGACAAACTAGATTTTATTTCAAAATGTAAAAGACCCAAACCTATGGAGTACAAACGTTAAATGCAACAACATTTATAGAGATTGAATTTTATGATGCTCTTGACAATAGAGACGAGAATGAAAGAATATTTGTTTTGAAAGTTACATAAAAACATAGTAATTTTCATCCTACCTAGTTGTCTTTTTATTGATTGTGAAGTTACAAATTCATAGGTACAATTAATTTTTTTCAGTTATGCACTCTACTAATTTTGGTTTAAAGGATGATTCTAATCATGAGAGTAAAGGTATAAATAATCACTTAATAATGGAATCAAATATTTTAAAGAAAAGGGGAAGAGATAAGAATATAATTTTTTCTAAGATGAAATTCATTGTTTTTAAGTACCATGTAAGGAATATTATGTATATATCATACAAATTTTCTAAATGTACATTCATTTAAAAGAAATATTATCCTTGTAAAGAAAGACAAAAATAATCATGCCCATGATAAACATAGAATGGAGAGGAAGAGAAAATAAATGGTTACAAAATAATTTATAACATTTACAGTTTGGTTCTATAATATGGAAATGATAGTAGAAATGGGAAGTATGAGAGTTGGTACATGGTCATGGTAGATGAAACCCTTGATGAGCAAGGTTATGGTGAAGGGGATGGGATTGACAAATCCTCAAGTGTTGTTGATGATGGTGGTGGGTCTGTATCCTTGGCTTACCTTGTAGACACGTGCTTTGAAGCCTCTATTTTCTCTTGGAAGAGGCTTATTTGTGGTGAATGATGGTGTTGGTCTTGACTATTCTATGGTTGTGTTTTCCCAAACTAGGTTTGAAGCACCTTCTCTTTCTTGTGCAACGTCTTTGGTTGAGGAAGGCATATGTGTTGAAGATGAAATTGGCAGTCTAGATGGTGAGCATGAGGTTTTGTGGAAAGAGGAAAATGATTTTCCTTCTTCCCCGTCTTCATTTCATTCTTTATTTCTTGATAAGGATGACCCAGATGAAGTGGATGAGATCATCCACAATTTCCTCTTAAAAGCCTATTTCAAAGTAAATAAGATGGTCAAGGTGCCCATTGTTGAGGTTATGGATAGTGATCAATTTTTGGGTTTGAGAAAAGGGTTCATACCCCCTTCTCTAGGTCTTTTGTCTTCATTAAATTGAATGCAAAGTTCCAAATCTTCCAAAACCTTTTTATTCTACTAAGGGAAAAAGGTAATTCCCACTCGAGGTTGTTGAGGATGTTGTTTCACTTTTTGATAAGTTGGAAGATTGTGTTGGGAAGGCTATTGAGGATGTTGTTTCTCCTATAGAGTGTGTGAAGATAGTTATGAATTTTTTGTTCAAGTATAGATTTTGCTTCTACCCCTTTGGTTTTTGTTGTTAATCCAGCCCAATTTGTTAGTTTTGTTGTCTTTGTGAGTATACTTCTTCTCAGATGGTTGTAATTTTTTATGAAACTCCTGATGCTAGCTCTAAAATTCTTGTGGATGTTTCTTCTTCTCTAGTAGTATCTATTATTGATCTTAATCCTAAGGTTGCAAAGGAGATATGTATCGTTCGAATCTTATTATGAACATTTCTCTTATGTTTACAGAGGATGCTCAAATTTACATTGATGTTCCTAATTCTATTCTTGCCAAATTGTCTGCTCAAAAATTGGGAGATTCTATGGGATTCAACCAAATATTGATATTGTTAGAAGATGGATCCTTTGGGTTTGGAAACTTCACGATAAAAGATTGCAGCACTGGGGGCGATATTTGGGGAGGCAAAATGTGGACAGTGCATCAGGGAGCGCCAGCGCAGCTTTCCTTTGCTAACTTTGTGCGTGCTAGACGGAACAATTATTTTATATTTCCAGAGCGTGTTGACTTTGCAAACATTTTTTATGCCCAAGCAACACAGCACTAACCAATGCCAACGAGAACAATATTCTAATCAATCATTGACATTTATCTGTCTCTACTAAACGAATCTATTAAAGCGTCTGTATCCTCCACAACGTGTATTATCTCCATAACTCTTTCGCCTTCAGACGTGTTATCAAAAGCCTCTACGGTATCGTTTCTGTTTTGTGCGGAACGGGATGGATTCTGCAGAGATAGAAATCCCTTCGTATTCCCTGTGCCCGATATCGATGCAGCTCATGAAAGACCCTGTCACGCTCTGCACGGGAGTCACCTACGACAGGCAGAGCATTGAGAAGTGGATGTTCACACTGGGGAACAAGACCTGCCCTATCACAAGGCAACACATTCACAACTCCGAGCTCACACCCAACCACACGCTGTGGCGGCTCATCCAACAGTGGTGCGACCTCAATTCTTCCAAGGGCGTCCATCGGATCTCCACGCCCCCGCCGCCACTTGACACCGATCAACTTCATAAGTTGCTCCGTGACAGCGAGTCATCCCCGGCCTCGGCCTTTCAAGTGAAGGCGTTGAAGAAATTCAGATCTGTAGCGGGCGAGAGCGAGAGCAACAGACGGCTTATGGCTTTTTCCGATGCACCGGCTGTCTTGGTCTGTCTAATTGAAAACCCTAGCGCCGAAACTGACGAGGCCGGTTGCTGCTATGAAGTTACTGCAGCCTGTGAGGACGCGTTGGGGATCCTTTATTCTCTTCCCTTGCCTGAAGAGACCTTCGATTCACTCGCCACCGCCAATTGCCTGGCCTCCGTGGCATCCATTCTTAAGAGAGGCACCTCCAACGCCCGGTTTCATGCCGCCGTGCTCTTACAGAAGGTGTCAAAAAAAGTCCTCGAGCGGTTTGTTATGAATGCCAACGATGATCTAATTGAAGGACTTCTGGAAGTGTTGACGGAGGAGGTGTGCCACAAGGCAACTGTTGCCGCGCTCGAGGTTTTGACTGCAATGAGCTCGACCAGCAGGCGCAGCAGAATAAAAGCCATCCAGGCTGGCGCAGTCTCCGCGTTGATTGAATCACTTCCTGATCAGAGTGTTGAGAAAAAAAAAATCTGCGAGAGGATGTTATGTCTTCTCGACGTGTTGTGTGGATGTGCAGAAGGGCGGGCCGCCTTGGTCGACCACGCCATGGGTGTCCCTTCGGTGTCTAAGAAAATAATGAGAATTTCGGCCTTGGCAACAGAAAAGGCCGTTCGGATCCTGTGGTCTATTTGTAAATTTTCTCCGTCTCAGCGAATATTGAACGAAATGGTGCAGATTGGTGCAGTTGCGAAGTTGTGCATGCTAGTGCACAGCGATTGCACGCCCAAGACGAATAGAAAGGCATAAGAGATGCTTAGATTGCACGATAAGTTCTGGAGGAGCTCGCCTTGTGTTCCCTCCATCATTTATCTGAGATCTGTTCAGTAAATAAGGCAACCTGGAATACTCTTAAAACATTTTCTTGCATCTATATCTCTGTCGTGGGAGCATCCTCTGTTATTCAAGAAAATAAATGAATTGAATATGAGTATGGTAAAAGTGGAAGGGCATCTCGATTCCTGGAAGACGAAGGCTTCCAATGAACGCCGCATTCTCGAAATTGAGCAGAGGGACAACATTTACAATCCAGAGGAGCATAAATTGGGAAATCCAAAGTAGAATAGGATGAGGACATGAAATTACGTACGTTTATTTGTTTAAGTGGATTTGTGTTTCTTAGATTTGGTCTTTAGCTAACATTCACATTATCGTTTCCGGTTTTAGTAAGACTCTGAATTCTGCTCGCTTGCGCTCGTTATTGTAAAGTTTCAACAATGCACTCCTATCAATTTCCAAGAAAGTGGCCTGTTTTGCTGTTGACAAAAGAAAAATGTAACATCTAAAATCTTACACTATTGTAAGCAGAAAAGTGTAACCCTTAATTATAATGTTCTAGCCATGCATTTTAATGTCACATCTTTCTCTTCAAAATGTGTCTACTTTAATGTGAATGATTTAAAAATCTAATCATTAACATTTTACATTGGAGTCTAAATTAATATCTATAAAGATATTATCTTAGTACATTTTCATATAATAAAATAATCATAAAATAGAAATTAGAAAAAAAGTATATATGTTCTTATATGTAATTTGTTACTATGCATTTGTTGTTTAGCATTAAAAGCATTCAATCTCTTAACAAATGAAAAACATTATCAAATTAGATTTTGGCTACATTCTCCAACACGTTCGCAAATTGATTTTTATTAAGATTTGGGAAATGATAATTCATTTAATTCAATATAATTCATTTCCAATAAACATTAATACATAGTGCCACCCCTTTCACTTTATTTCTTTCTTTTGATAATTAAATCACTAGAAGGGACAGAAGAAAAGCCACCCCTTTCACTTTTACTATTATTGGGAAGTAAGTTATGAGGCATGGTCAAGGTGTGCAAAAATCTTGAACATTAACCCTTACATAGAAAGCCTCGTAATGCGCCTTATCACTTCCATAATTTTCTTAATTAAAACAATACCATGAGATCAAATTTAAGATGTACTAAGAGTTGAATTGTTTTTGAAACAAAGTTAGAAAATTGAGAGGTGATTGCATCCATGGAAAATATCTCAACCATGATTACATCTCAAACCCATACTCTTTGTAACAACTTTATTGTAAATAAATTTTACTTTCAATATTTGACTTCAATGTTAAAAACTACTATTCCATCTTATTGTATTTTAACACATGTCTAATTATAATCTCACTCATCCCATTTCACTTGATTTATCATGCTCAATCCTTTTATTTGACATTCCAAACAATCACAACCCTTATGGGAGTTGATTTCAATAAGTTAAAGTTCTCATATGAAAGATAAGGCTCTTATCAATTTGAAAACATCTATAATATTCACGGATAATCAAATATCAAACATTTCTAGTTGATATATCATCTCTTGCAACCACACTACTTCATGGAATTATTAAGAAAGTCTAATCTAATCTATCTTAACTAAAAATTTGAAATTACAATCTTACTTTTGAAAAGTCAAAGATATTGATCAATCCCCTAACATGAAGATATATAAATAGGTAGATATACTTTCACTAGGATTTCTTTGCATGATTTGAATTACTTTAAAATTGAACACAACAACCCTATATCCTAAGTTCTAGATGAAAATCTAAAATTTCCTTCATGTATCCTAATATACACCCTGTAAATTTTATCTGAACATTAAGTGGCCTTTAAATTCAAACAATGATATATAATGTAGGTGTATATGAGATATAGAATAAATACAACTAGCCTTTGATATTTTATGGGACCTATTAGTTCCATCCTTGTATCCTTTGTTAACATGGTTTTAGAAAAACATGAAGTTTTAGTTCAGCCTTTGCATCTTCCTTCCTAAATTTTAACATCACTTATTTTCGATATGTTGCTTGATACAAAGCATATCGATCTTGTGCCTACTAAAATTTAATAGTAAAAATATCAAACTAACTTATTTTTTCATTTCAATAATAAAATTTATATTTCTCTTTTTAGAATTATAACACAAACATAGTGCATAGTAATGACAATATCAACACTAGTCATCTTTAAACATACAAACTACGATCCTCGACAATTTTAAAAAAAATCAATCTTTTCATTCCAACCATAGTTATCTAATTCTTTAGTTTATAATAAGTGTATGCTCCATAAAGAGATCCTCATTCAAATCACCATGAAAAAATACACTTTTCATTGTCAACAAAAGCATCAAGTAGTGATGCTTCTCTATAAATTCTAGAATAGCTTGAATTATAATAAATTTTGTACCTGGGTTGAATATCCCATTGTATTTAATTCCATCAATTTTTCAAAACCCTTTAGCTAAAAGTATAGCTTTTATTCTTGCCAACATGTCCCCTTAGAGGTGAAAGCAGTTTTATAGAGTCACTTAAAATAAATAAAATTCTTATCTTTGAATAACTATAATCATTACTTCATTATGAAAGAATCATGTTCATCATGCATTCTTATTTGCCAATACAACTCTCTCTTGATTTCCTTTTCTACTCTTTAAATAGTCAACCATGTATCCTAGCCTTCAAAGCATCCTTTACAGATTTACTTTTCATCCATCTAGCATCTAATACATCTAACTCTAATTGCATTATGAATGGTTTACTTATCCCAAGGAAGAAACTTTATAACTTGTATTGAAGATTTTAATCTCTCTAATGTATTAAATCATGCTTAAGTAACTTGCTAACTAATGTCACTTGCATTCCTCCTTCCTCTATATTCCTCAAATTTAACACTAATGGACAAAAAAAAAAAAAATTATTAGGAACAATGAAATTCAATGGATTAAATTAAATAGAGTGGAAATTTAAATTTCATGCACATATTTTTAATTTAATTATAAGTTGATTATGTTGTAATGAGTGTGAATGATCAATTCAAAAAATGTATGAGCATAAAATAAGGATAAAGGTCAGTTAGTTAGTGTGAAAAACAAGGAGAATTAGAATGTGAGAAAACAAAAGATAATATTTAAATAAATATTTTTATTATAAATTATATTTATAATTGTTGAATTTTTAAAAAATGGAAAATTCTAAATATTTTGATTTTAATATAAGTGTGAAACATCTAGTGTGAAGTTATAACATGTCTTCTCAGTGAGGGTGGAAGGTTTTAGTAAAAAATAATTCAAAAATTTGTTGTATTTTCATACATTTTTTACCATAATAAAATTTAAAATAGACCTTATTTTAAGTTACAAATAAAAAATTTGATTATTTAATGATAATTCAACCATGGATTGGGTAGGTGACTTTATATGAGAGTTGGTTGGTTCAACCAACACAGTTGCACAATTGTTCAGCATTTAGCATAACCACTATCTAGAACAAACATAACAATGTAATAGAATCTATTCTAACATTTGTTAACATTCCCCCCTCATTACATTATTCTTGCATGTGTATCCTTGAAACCTCAAACTTTACCTTGTTAAGGGATAGCCCTTAATATTTAAATAACAAAATTTACTAGCTATATAAAATAAATACACATTTTCAAGAAGATGTTTATTTGAAGAAAGAAATTGGAAATCAGGTTCAAAGATCCATTAAGCTACCCTATGACCCTCAGAAGGGTGTAGCTTCGAGTTGAATTCTTGAGTTCTCAGTCATAAACTCTCAAATAACAGATTCTTGAATTATTCAACAACAATCCAAATTAAGATATGACACTCGAAAAGGTATAATTTTTTGATTAATATTGAGCTCAACACCAAATCCCTTACATGTACCCAAAAAATTAAACTTGACAATACATGTATTCTTCAAATGCATGAGCAACAAAAGAAAGAAAAATAGGAAGCAACAATCCTTCTCATGTAAATCACCATTTCAGAGTGAGAAGCTAACTTGAAATAATGGGAATTCCTCCATCCTCTAGTGTTACTAGCCTCCAAATTTACAATTGTTATTCCTTATCCTCCAAACATAGGACTAGGGTAAGTACTACAACCTCTAATAAAGATTAACAATAAGCCCATACCTTAAAGCTTCATGAGTTTTAAACATCTTATGGTGTTGCAAATATTTGTTTTTCTTTTCAAATGGTTCCTCTTTCTTCAATATCATCTACCTAATACTTGTAAATTCATTTTATTTGGTATGGATTTACGTATGTGTTATCGTGATAAAATTATCAAGGTGTGTGGATTCAATTGACAATATACTTTTTACAATGTGTTTCACATATATTTAAACTTTTGATATATTGACTATAAAAATAAATGTCAAATAGGTTCCCTTCTCCTTAAAACTTCTTAAAAATTTAATCACATATCTTAAATAAATCACAATTACATATTTATTCCCACCACATATAAACACTACTAATGCAAAATACCCATACCAATCAATTGTTGGAAGGTTAATCAGTTATAGTATCTATTAGATATTGGCTGATATGCTACCATTGATGTCAACATATGTGGAGATTGTTGATGAGGAGTTTGTAACTCAGAGATTACTTTAGTGGTGAATATTCGCCAATGGCAAATTTTTCATGTCGGTGACATGGGAAATAACGAATAGTTTGAACCGACTGGGGGTGGCCATGTCGCCAGAACATTATCAATTTCCGTCAAATTCACAGCCCGATCACCATATGTTTTATGTAATTAAATGTTTCTATGCGAGGATTTCACCAATACAATATATGGTGGACACATGGTAAATTTAATTTTTTCTCCTACACTCTTCGAGGTTGCCTTAATAGATGACCATAATTCTCCTATAGGCATATGAAGACCTTTTAGCCACAAGGACCCAATTCGTCTGACATTTTGCTGATGCATGTATCCATTCACCCCAACTTTCGCCAACTATATTTTATTTGCCAATTATTTGGACGACCCATAATCGCCTCAAAAATTACATGTCGTGTTATAGTTACATGGGACTCACCAAGTATTTGTATAACATATAAAATTCCTATGGAATTCACCATATAAGGATTCTTATAAATACATTCAAAGATCAAATCTATCTCTACACAATCTGGTGGGTTCTAAGCTTTGAATTCTTATCAATAGTGAAGTTTCAGACCAAGGAAAATCATTGTTGTTGACTGCATTAGCGAGTGCTAGTGACCTAAAGGTGAGCAATCATATTTTTCAAGTGTTATAATATTATTCTGAATTTATCTATATTTGTTTTCACTATTGATTTCAATCTTATTTAGTGGGGACCCATCAATGTCAAGTGGTTAGCCAGGAGATTCAGACCTCAGACATCTAGATTGTAGGTCGTAGGGCCAATGAAACAAATATTATACTTTATAGTCTATTATTTCTTCTTCAACAAATTGATATTTTTTTGGCATCCTTTATTTCATTGGAGATGTCAAATAGGAAGAAGGGTAGGAAACCTGAATGTGGGGAAGGCCATGAGAGGCCAACAAAAAGCAAAATGTTGTCTTTGTACTTTGGCTTTGGAAAAGATTATGGTGAAAATTAGGAAGGTACATCATCACAAGTACAAGTACAAAATTCACAACCTACACCGCATGTTGAAGATGACGGCGAACCTGATATCTCAGATCAGGATGATCTTGAAGAAGATTATCTAGTAGATGCCCAAGTTAACCGGAATGATATAATCGACTTGGGTGATAATACCATTGATGATAATGCACGAAAGGGGAAAAGAAAAGCCAGATCAAAAAAGGATCAGGAGTGGGATATGTAAGTGACGAATTTTCAAACTATTTGGACATCAAAGTATCCATTCATTGAGCCAGTGGAGAATCCAATTGAAGGTGAGCCTCCAATAGAATGTAGGTGTAAGATTTGCACTTGGAAACATAACAAGGAAATTAGGTTACAGCAAAAATTTGACACCATAGAAAAGCTTATGGGTAAAGTTTATGAAAAACAAATGATAAACGAAGTTGAAAATTCAGTGATAAGATGGAAAACAAAGGAGGAATGTAAGCATGTGAGGAATGCCAAAGAGTATTATTTTCATGAGGAAATACAGGCAAATCCTGCTGAAGTTAAAGGTTCTATTGAAGCTAGTTTTGGAAATTCAATGCAAATAGAACAACTAGGAAAAGTTGTTCAATTAAGCGTTATTTTTTATATTTTGAGCAAAGGGCATGCTATGAAATATTTCCCATCAATTAGTGGTTTATTACACATTTTAAAAGTTCCTAACTATCTTAATAGATACTGGGCAGTAAATAGTGCATGGGAATGGGAAAGTTGTCTTGCTAGGGTTGAAAAATAATATGTAAAGGAAAAAATAAGAGAGTCAAACTTTATTGTATATTTTTAGACAAAGTTACGATAGTAGACTATACTTCATGGGTATGCATGCATGTTTATACTATACATAATCATACCCGCCAACCTCATCTACTATCTATTGCTAAAATGAAGGAGAGTGCGATAGCGGAAAATTTATTTCAACTAGTAAAGAGAAGTTTAATTGAATATGGAGGCATGGATGACATGACAGTTGCCAAAATATTGATGTATGTTGGAGTAGATGGAGCTTCAGCAATGCAAGGTCACAGGAACAATCTTTGTACAAAGATTAAAACTTAATTTGCACTGTACATTACTTCAATTCACTGCATGACTCACAGAATGAATTTAGCTTTTGGAATTGTGAGCAAGTATGCTTCGGTAAAAAAAATTGAAATTTTTATCAAAGAGCTCTAATCATACTTCTGTTGAAGTCCCAAGTGATTTATGGAATTTCAACACTTTGTTGATGTAATAACTAATGGGAACAAGCTTCTCAAGGATAATGATACCAAATGGATCTCTTTGGATGGTCTAGTGCATCATGTTTTTTCAAAATATCCATCCTTGATTGGACTATTTCACACAACTCACAATGAATCAGAGCAACTGAAATTTCTTGACCTTCTTCAAAGGTTAAGTAATCTAGAGACACTCTTAACTTTAGCATCTCTTCTGTCCATTCTAGAGGAAATGAGGAATATTATGAAGGCTACCCAAAAAGAGCTCTATATATTGCATAATATGCTATGCTACATAAGATGACATGCGTGACCCTCAATAATCTCTATTGAAATCAACCAACTCTATCAAATGAAAAATTTGTTAAGTGGCGGACACTCACAGATTTGAACAATCCTAATATTTTTTTATAAATCAATGCAAATGGGGAGGTATGTGCCAATGTATGGGGAGTTGAGATACCAATGCACTTCTATGCCACGGTCGATCCCAAGGAACCAGGAAAGCGCCCCAAGAAGCAACTAGCAAGAGTTACAAGGGAAGATTTCGACAAGATTGTTTAGTCTGTAACTACTTCTATGAAGAAAATTGCCAATCATATTTCCTCACAAATTAGAAACAGATTCCATCCTGACAACCTACTCGAAGGCATGTCTATTGTGTTTCCTCAATATTGGAGCCTCAACAGTGCATATGATTTTTGAAGTAAGGTACTAACTTTGATAAAATAATTTTGCATATATAGAGAATAAAATGAAGTAACTATAATTGGATTATTAGATGAAACTCATCTTATAGAGCAATCATCTTGTTTTGCATACACTATGAGGGAACAATATGGAACAATGGAGAACCCCCGTGAAGAGGGATCATTAACAAGGCTTTGGAAATATATAGTTGAGAACGCAGTGTTGCATGATTCAATGCCAGAATATTTGAAGCTTGTTGATTTATGTCTTACCATGATATTGGGTTCAGTGGAAGATGAGAGAGTTTTCAGTGCTTTGGGGTTCCTAAAATCAAAGCTAAGAAACAAACTAGACAAAAATTTGGAAAATTGCTTGAGGCTCTATACATCTAGGTATGATGTCCACACTTTTCCTTATGATAGGGCACTGTAAATCTGGAGATCTAAATGTGAAAGAAGAGGTTTGGGAAACACTTCAAACCAAAGTACTAGTGGAACTACTGACTCATGTACTTGACCTAGTCGTAGCATTGAGATGCAGTTCAACGAAGGTATGCAGACTTAGAGTGAAGAAAACACAAACAAGAATCAAGAAAGCTCTGAATTTGGTGAGGATGAATGGCAACTATAAGAGATTGGTATTTATTAATTTTATTACTGTATCTCATTGTTCATATTACAGAAGCATATTATTATGGTTGATAACTTGATGATATTTTATGAGTCTATCAACTATTTGCAATTAGAATCTAATATTAATTTGTAATTGTATTTTTCAAATTTCTATTTCCAAATTTATAATAGCATAATAAAATACCATAATGTGTTTATTGATACAGAGATGTTTATTTAGACATGTTGAGAACTTAGATTTTCATTAATTATTTTAAAATATAGCCATATGATATAATTCATTCAATACACCACTCTATGTGATTCTCCATGCAAAAGTCAATAAAAAGTTTCAAAACCCTTTGCAAATGACCCCGAATTCACTTTTATAGAAACAAGGAAGCAACAAAATCCAAGGAAGCAACAAAATCTTCAAGTCGATTTGCAACATGTGAAGACTCAACATCAAAACCACAAACTCAACACAAATTTACATGGCCATCACAAGCCGGATTAACAATTTAAAAATAGCTACATGACTGATGTCTCCTGTTCAAAAAATAGAGTTCAAAATTAAATATTAATTGAAGCCATGAAAAATTAAATATAGATAATAGCAATGCCCAAAACCTAGTAATCAGAAATAGAGAAATGCGGAAATGTTGAAACTTAGGAGAATTTGAGAATACAAATTTGCAGGCTGAAGGTTTGCATTGTGCATCATATATTCATAGGCTAGATTAGCAATAGAGAGTGCTGATTTTTTCCTATTCATAAAACAAAGTTATTTCAAGCGATGCCAAATTCCAAACAGAAAAAACATAAAACCTTGAAATTAAGAGTAAAAGCAGAAAACTGTGCAATATATACTATGATTCTTAAGATTTATGTGCTAGTTTTTGTAGGGTGCTCCACTCTTCATCTAATGGAAGGTCAATATTATTTAAACTATGGAAATTAAACTACAACTTTGTCAAAAAATCATATTTAGAAGAGTGACTTGACATCATTGTTTCACCCAATACCACATTTAGAGTTGTAAATGGTTGGATGAATTCTAGAAAGCTTTGGGGAGTTGTGTTCTTAGGAAGCAAGTCTAAATCAGACTATTTTTATCTCCATGTTTTTTCTGTAAGCTTATTTTCCAATGAATTTATTTGATGGGCCAATGGTCTTAGGAAAACCAAGTTTAATCAAAGTATTTATTTTTTCTTGCAGCGTCAATATCTTTTTGCCGTATTTATCCATAACTTTTGATGTTTCCCTTAGTTTCTGGCATTTTTTGAAGGATAGATGATCTTAACTGTGGCATCAATGTGGCTCTTAATTCCCTTGGATGCCAAATAGCTGTCACTCATACTATAGACTACTTGAAAAATCTATTTTGCCATATCCTCTTTTGAATAAACATGTATGCTCTTCTCAATGTGCCCTTTGATTTTCATATAAATTAATCTTAGAATTTCATTCAATTCAAACCATTCACACAACTTGTCACTCCTATGCATTATTTGCCCCCAAATGTTTTCTTCTATATACTTCATTGTATTTTTCATATTATCTTTCAATCTATCCTTCAAAGTTTTCATTTTATCATTTGCATTGTGCAGGTCCTCTTTCATTTGTGCACATTTTTTTCTTTCTTCCTCTACTTCCTCTTCCAAATGTTTTTCTTTTTCCTTCTCATGATCCAATAGGTCTTATATTTTTCTTATTTCGGCAGCAGCAAACTCATAACTTTTGTATAATTTTTGAAAACTGGCTCTTTCCTCATCAATTTTTTTACTGCTTTTAACCAGTTTTTCTCTCAAGTCCTTCAATTCTCCATCCATCTTTTCCTACTCTGCAATTTCTATTGCAGAGCCCAAATTTTTTATCCTTTTTAGTAAATCATTGCACATTTTATCTATTGCTTTCCTCTTTGATTTTTCGTTTTCTAGGTCTGCCTGTAAATTTTCTATTTGTTTCTCCAGTTTATTTTTTTCTCTCCACCTTTAACAGTGAAGTGTAGACCACTTTGTTAGTCCTTTTTGACACACTAATTTTTTCCACATTATGTACTTTGGAAAAATCCATTTGGAGGGTGCTAACTTGATATTCAGAGGGATCTATCTGACTGTCTGGTGGATTTTTATCTTTAGTTGGGGGCATAACAACCATGAACTCCATCATATATTTGTGTGGGTCATATGTTGGAAATACCCTGTTCCTTGCAGGTTGTTCATCTAAAACTTCAGTTAGGGCAACCCTATGAAATTCTCTCTGTTTTTCTTTATTTGCATTTGTTGTGTGTTCAAATTTTTCATAGTAATCACAAAATTGAAACTTTGGGCTTGCTAAAGCAATTGACTGTTTGAAAGGTGAAATAGGAGTAGCAGAGGCTCTAGTTCCACCTATGCCTATGGTTTTAACTAATGCATTACAAGGATTACCAACAACCATTTCTGATCTTGTCCCACTATCACTTTCATGTCTATTTTTAATGGTCTTTTGAGGGGTCTTATCTGAAGCTGCAAATGATAGATTTATAGTGTCAGTGGCAATTGATATAGGATTGTGAACAATATGAGTATCTACCACTAGTGGCCTCTTATGAGAAATATTTTGTTGTTTCCCTTGTCCAACACCAAGACAACTAATATTAGTAGTAGTACCCATGCCAACTCCACCAATCGTAGTGGCACTTGACTGAACACTAATAGGAATACTATCCCCAGATTCCCCACCAATAGTAGTGGAATTTGATTCACCACCAATGGGAATACCATGATGTGGTGGTGGTTATGGATTTGAACCTGAAACAAATGCAGGTGGACCCTTAGGTTAATGAGTAGTACCTTTTCGTGATGAATCAAAAGAATCAAGTCCAATAACTAGTTTAACAAGATCTTTTGATCTTGAATTTGATGGAATTTGTACCTTAAGTGGATACCAAATGCCTTCTCCTCTGGGACCTAGACCACCACCTTCAAAACCCATTTTTTCCACAATGTTTTCCCCTTTGCTATATTTTTCTTTCATGGACTCATTGACTCCACCTATTTTAGGGACTATAGTAGTTGTTGGAGTGGGCTCAACCTCATACTCATTTTCATCTTCACTCATGTCATATGGTGTTGTGGGATGCTCCATATTCCACAATTTGCTAAACTCTTCATCCTCATTGATGGACTCAAATTATTCACTAGTTTTTGGTTCATCGAGATTATTCCTCATAGTCCAAAAATCATTTATTTTGGTTTGAGTCCAATAACTGTCTTTACATTCTTGCAGAATTGTTTTGGGAATAGATTTGTTAGATGGATTAGTAGATATTTGGTAGAAATTATAGGACCTCCTATTTTGGATGCCTTGACCCTCCTTTGTTGTCCTCTGTGTGTGCAATGCCATAATTTGTGATGACATTTCTTCTTTTGAAATGTTATTATCAGCAAAAAATTTCTCCATCTCTTTTTTTACCTCATCCCAGGAGTCCATGTTTCTAAACTTTTTGAGCAATGGTTTACTTTCATGTTGACATAATGCTGAAGAGTTCCGATTTTTCTTAAGCATTGCTTGAACTACACTGATTGGATCATACTGCCAGAGACCCTCATCACCAAAGCTAAAAAACTGTCAAAAAATCATGTGCCACATTGAATGCTTTTCTCTCAAATGTGAATCCTCCACATGAGAAAGGCAAGGAAGGAAATATGCTCTTCTTTTGCTAACCATGGAAGTGCCTATCTATGCTCTCCAACTTTCATACATATTCCAATGCAAATACCCTCTATGTCACATGTATTAGAAGTCTGTAGGGTTTTACTGTTGATCCATAAAACCTTAACATAGTGTATTCATTCATGAAGAACCAGTCAACCAATTGTATTTGACTTCCGAGTTGAATGCAATCTCTACAAGACACAGGCAATCTAAGCACTGAAGTGCTTGTAATTTCATCATACATTGATGCCAAAAATAAGTCTACAAATTGGTTGTAGTTCTTTCTATTATCATGCATCCTTATCTTTGGTGTCCAATCATATATTGGACACTCTATATTCTGGTCTGAGTCTTCTCATCAATCTTATAGTTCACAATGTGAAGATTGTTGGTCTTGAATATTGCATGATACTTGGATAGAAGGAGATAACACAAGTAGGATGAGAACCTAAATGTCTTACATGAACCTTTTTTTATCATTAGTAATTGTTTTTGCATGGATCGAACAACGTGCTAAACAAAATTATATCTTATTGGCTCAGTTAGACAATGGATATTAAAAATCATTTCAAGAAGGCTAGCACCCACTTCCCTATCATTTTCCAATCCCAGGCAAAATCTCAGCAAGGAAATAGTATCCCGTGATAGTTTTGATACTTAATGTAAGTATAGATCTAATAGCCAACAAGATGAGAGGGGGAGGGGGGTGAATCATACAAACTTAATCTTCCATAAAAACATCAGATTCAACCTCGGTAACATATACTTCAGTAATATAGCCTAAACTACTAAACATGTAAACTCAAAAGCATATAAACATCATAAACCCCATAACACCAGATTTAATGTAGAAACCCAAATGGGGAAAAACCACTATGGGATTTCGGACCCACTAAGAAATATACTCTTCTAGAGTATGCTCGGTTAAAAGCAAATCCTGTTAAAGATTACAAACCACATTGTTAGATGTGACTTGGTTAAGGGATTTCCCTCAGATCTATTCAGATCTTCACCTTGTTAGAAGTGACCTTGTTAAAGGATTTCAAACACTCAATCAGAATGTCACCTTGCTAGAGGGTTTTAAAAATAAGACTATTAAGTCCACTCGGTTAAGAGATTTTATCACTTCACAAAATAACAGTAATAAAAATCTATCTGCAACTTCACATCTAAAATGCTAAAGCAGATTCTTATTTGCTCAATACAATCTAGACATAGAACTAATCTTGTCCATCTGCTGGGCTTCTATACTCTGTTATTCAAATAGGTCTTCAAGCTTCTGTGCTCGGTAATCACTATGTAGCATCCCTGTGCATACATTTGCTTGCATGCATTGTTTATCAACAGTTCCCTATTTATAAACAATTAGCTAACCGCTTAATCTCCTTGATCACATTTCCCATGATCAATCATAGCCATCAGATCTTCAAACTTTGACTAGGTTCAATGTATCCTTCGATCTGAAAATGTTTTACCTCGCCTTGGAACTTGCATACATTTCTTGGAACTTGTGCTAGGGTATTGCGGTTCAATCTGAGCTGTAGATCTTCATGCCAATTTTCCTTTGCCATAGATTCATTAACAAACTTCATGCATGGCATACCAGTCATCTAATCAGTTCCAGCTCATCAGCTTCCTTCATTAAATAACACATGTAACCATTTAATGTATTTTGTTATAGCTCAGTTACAACTCGGTAATAACTTGGTGAATACTAAACTTCACTCGCTAGACATTCTACCTTCATTAACTGATAGCGATAACCTTAGGGTTTATCGACTAGGTTCCTTAGGGTTTACCGACTAGGTTCTTTAGGGTTTACCGACTAGGTTCTTTGCTCGGTAACATAGTATAGTATTAACCTTACAATTTACAACATATGTATGATGTTAAAACAATCTAAACATCATGATCTCATCATTGTCTGACTTGGTAATAGTTGCCCATTGAATACCTTATTCATCCCCTTATTCATGATATTCTTTCTGTGTCTTTTACCGACATCTTTATACTCTTTAAATCATACTTCTCAAGATATGGCAACATCATACTGAATTAGAAAATCAATTTCTTGACATCAATGACAAAATAATAATATCAAGACAATAAACATCCTTAATCAGTTATATCCATAATCATCAACAACCTTCTCAATATCCTTATTGAAATTCCAACAATCTCCCATTGTCTGTTATAATGCCAAATGCTAACAATCTCCCCCTTTGGCATTGATGGCAAAACCAATTGATTTGACCTTAAAAAGATTTGGATTGTTGTGATTCTGAAATGCTGAAATGCTCTCTTGTTGTCAACAGACTTCTCCTATTTTCTTTAGTCTTCTCCCTCCTTTTTTTTAATCATCAGTTTCAGTCTTTTCAATCAGTCTTCTCCCCCTTATATTAGTCTTCTCCCCCTTTGACAACAATGCCAAAAAGTAAAAACTAAAACATAATTTCTTCCTATATGAAGTGATTTCCTATTGTTATGTGTTAACTTAGTCTCGGTTAGAGAATTTATGTCTTCAATTCCTATTCCCTATATTATTTCCTGTATTGTTTCTTGTACACCTTTAGAAAACATCCTAAAGTGTGTAAATCTGCATCAACTCCTAAAAATATATTCTGTAGAGTCATCGAATTGATGCTTTCACCGAACTCGGTCAGTGAGTAGAAGATAGGGGTAGGACCCCTAACTTACTTTTGAGATATTCAAAAGTGTCCCTTGGTAGTGGCTTGGTAAAGATATCTACTATTTGTTCCTTTGTGCTAACATACTGCAACACCACTTTCTTCTCTTGAGCTTCTTCTCTAAGATAATGATATTTGATAGAGATGTGCTTTGTCTTAGAGTGCATAATAGGATTCTTTGAAATGTTAATGGCACTAGTATTATCACAAAATATAGTTACTAGCTTGGTAACTTTCTCATTTATACCTTCCAATAGTTGTTTGATCCATGCTATGTTGGTACAATTCAATCCTGCAGCAACGTATTCAGCTTCTGTTGTTGACTGTGAAACACATCCTTGTTTCTTGCTAAGCCAACTCACTAGTCTTTCTCCTAAGAAGAAAGCTCCTCCACTTGTGCTTTTTCTGTCATCAATGTTGCCTGCCCAATCAGCATCAGTATAAACTTTTAAATCAAAATCATTTCCTTTCTGATATACTAAGCCATAATCCTCTGTGCCTTTCAAGTATCTAAAAATTCTTTTGATTGCTGTCATGTGTGTTTTCTTAGGATCTGTAGAGAATCTTGCAACTATACCTACTGCATGTGCTATGTCTGGTCTGCTATGAATAACATATTGTAGCTTACTAATCATGGATCGATAAAGTGTCTCATCAGTAGATGCAGATTCATCATTCTTTGATAGTTTACAATTGGTAGTCATAGGAGTACTTATTGGTTTTGAATCCTCCATTCCAAATTTCTTCAAGATTTCCTTTATGTACTTGGATTGAGTAATGAGAATCTCATTGTTCATTTGCAGCATCTGTAAACCTATAAAATACTTTATCTCACCGATTAATGTCATCTCAAATTCTTTGCTCATTTCATTTCCAAAGTTCTTGCATAGAGAGTCATTTCCACAAAAAAATAATATCATCAACAAATATGGCTAAGATTAGTATTCCATTTTCATCATTCTTCATGTACATATTGCTATTCTCACTTGTCCTTATAAAACCAATCTTAATCAAATAAGAGTGCAATCTTTCATACCATGCTCTAGGTGCTTGTTTCAGACAATATAAAGCTTTGTTCAATTTACATACCTGATCTTTATTATTGTCTTCAACAAATCCTTCAGGTTGTTCAATAGAAACTTCTTCTTCTAATACTCCATTCAGAAACGCAGATTTGATATCCATTTGATATATCTTGAAGTTTTTGAAAGCAGCATATGCCAACAATGTTCTTACTCCTTAAAGTCTTGCTACAGGTGCAAAAGTCTCACCATAATCAATTCCTTCTTCTTGGGCATAACCTTTGCAAACTAGTCTTGCTTTATTTCAAATGACCTCACCTTTTTCATTTAACTTGTTTCTGAAAATCCACTTTGTACCGATTACATTTTTGTCCTTCGGTCTTGGGATTAGTTTTCGTGTGTCATTCTTCTTGATTTGATCAATCTCCTCTGTTATAGCATTTATCCAATCTTCACTGTTAAATGTCTCTTTCACTATTCTCGGTTCAAATTTAGATATCAGACATGTGTTATGTCTTAGTTTGTTCCTTGTCATCACTAGATCATCCTTATCTCCTATAATCTGACTTGGTGCATGATGTCTTCTGACATACTTGGCTAATACATGCTCGATAGGCTCTGTATGATCTTCTTCATCACTCGATAACTAGATATTCTCTTCATTTTCTTCAACAGTTTTCTCGGTAAAACTTGTCGGTTGAACATAGACAAATTCATCATAATCTTCTGGTTCTTCGGAATTTCCTTCATCATTTCTTTCTGCAAATTCATCAATTTTCACATTTGCACTTTCTACTATTTTGTTAGATGATTTGATCAGACATTTAAATGCTTTGCTTCTAGAAGAATAACCTAGAAATGTCCCTTCTTCATTTTTCTGATCAAACTTGCCATTTCTATCATCTTTGTGTACATAGCATCTACTTCCAAAGATTTTAAAATAACTTACATTAGGTTCCTTATCATACCAGATTTCATGTGGTGTCTTCAAAGTACCTTTCTTCAGTTGTACTCAGTTCAGGGTGTAAACTACTATGCTTATTGCTTCTCTCCAAAATGTTTGTGGCACTTTCTTTTCAATCATCAGGGTTCTAGCACAATCCACAATAGATCTGTTTCTTCTCTTAGCTATTCCATTCTGCTGTGGAGTTCTCAGTGCAGAGACTTGTCTTTTAATACCATGATCATTGCAGAATAAGTTGAACTCATCAGATGTGAACTCTCCTCCTGTATCTGATCTAAGAAATTTCAGTTGTCTTCCTATTTCATTTTCAACTCTTGCCTTGTACCATTTAAACATTTGAAAAGCTTCTTCTTTTTCTTTTAAAAACATAACTAACTTCATCCTTGAATAGTCATCCACAAATAATATGAAATATTTATCACCATAATAACTTTGAACTTTCATAGGACCACAAAGATCAGTGTGCACAAGATCTAAAAGACTTACTTGTAAAGCTTGATCTTGTCATCTTACCCATCTGGCATCCTCGGCACATAGCATTCTCAGGTTTTTCAAGACTCGGTAGACCTCTTACTCGGTGCTTCTTACTTATTTTGATCAGATTATCAAAATTTACATGACAAAACCTTTTATGCCATAACCAGGTATCATCTATCTTTGCATACAGACACTTGTTCTGAGTTGAGTCAAAGTGAAATGTGTTACCTTTTGTTTGTGTCCTGGTAGCAGCTAACTTTCCATTCTTGTCATGAACTTTGACAATTCCTTTCTGAAATTCTATTCGGTAACCTGTATTGTTTAGCTGTGCTACACTCAACAAATTGTATTTCAAACCTTCAACCCAATAAACATCATTGCATCTTACATTGTCAACAAGTGTTATAGATCCTTTACCTTTCACCAGACATGGTGCATCATTACCAAATCTAACATAGCCTCGATCATAATCTTCTAACATAACAAACTTGTGTTTATCACTTATCATATGATGTGAGCATCCACTATCTATGATCCAAGAATCATTAGTGTTTATGTGAGATATTAGGGCTTTTTCTTCATACCTTTCTTCATCTGAACCATCTTTGATAGCCACATAAACTACTTCCTCTATATCAGTTTCATCTGATTTATCATCATTGGATTCCTCATCAGCTATTAAGCATGTCTTTCTATCTCTTCTTCTGAAGTCTCGGTGTCCTCTGTAATGATTGTCTTTCTATCTGTCATCTCGGTAATCTCTCTTTTCAGTAGAATCCTTGTTAGGACAGTTAGAAGCCATATGTCCTATCTTATCACAATTGAAACATTTCAGAGGTAATTTTCCTTTGTACTTACCTTTGCCTCTCGGTAACCTTTTGGCTAATAGCGCTTCAAACTCTTCCTGCTTTCTGGTTTCCTCATACAGTTTGTGTACTTCTTCCATGTTCTTACGAAATCTTTCACTTGCTCCACTATGATCTCCTTCAGAGTACTTGTACTTTCTTTCATTGTAATCATTAGATTCATCAAGATGAAAAGAACTAAATGCAGATTCAACTTTATTTACCGAAGATGCACTGTTATCAAAGTTACTTAACTCAAATGCATGTAGCTTACCAATAGTAGCATCTAAAGAAACTGGCATATTATGTACATACCTCAATTCATTGATTGCAAAGACTCAGATTGCATAAGCCGGTAGAAGGGTTCTTAACAACTTACTTGTTATATCCTTTTCTTCAATAGTTCCACTTGCTCCTTTGATTTGATTGACAATCTCCTTTAGTCTTGTACTGTACTGAGTTATATTCTCACCTTCATTCATCCTCATAGATTCAAGTTGTCCTCTTAGACTATCTACTTTTTCTCTTTGAACATGTTCATCTCCTCCATATACTGATATGAGCTTATCCCACATAGCCTTGGCATCATTGCAGCCTTCTAGTTCATTAAACTCTGAGTCGGTCAATGCAGATGTTATTTCAATCATTGCTTGGATAAGTTCTTGCTTTGCCTTTATCTCTTCCATTGTCAATCGATAGGTACTCAGTGTGATGAAATCATTCTCCAGATAATATACAACATATTCTCCAACTCCTAATAGGTGCATCTTCATCCTTTTCTGCCATGTAGAGAAACTTGACTTGTTCAGCTTCGGTGCATCCATCTTATACATCTTCGGATCTTTGCCTCAAGTACCTTTAAACTTTTCTTCCAGAGTCCAAAGCTCTGATACCAATTGATATTTCTGATACTTAATGTAAGTACAGATCCAATAGCCAACAAGATGAGAGGGGGGGGGGTGAATCATACAAACTTAATCTTCCATAGAAACATCAGATTCAACTTCGGTAACATATACTTCAGTAATATAACCAGAACTACTAAACATGTAAACTCAAAAGCATATAAACATCATAAACCTCATAACACCAGATTTAACATGGAAACCCAAATAGGGAAAAACCACTATGGGATTTCGGACCCACTAAGAAATATACTCTTCTAGAGTATGCTCGGTTAAAAGAAAATCCTGTTAAAGATTACAAACCACATTTCTAGATGTGACCCGGTTAAGAGATTTCCCTCAGATCTGTTAGGATCTTCACCTTGTTAGAAGTGACCTTGTTAAAGGATTTCAAACGCTCAATCAGAATGTCACCTTCCTAGAGGGTTTTAAAAATAAGACTGTTAAGTCCACTCGGTTAAGAGATTTTCTGTCACTTCAGAAAATAACAGTAATAAAAATCTATCTACAACTTCACATCTAAAATGCTAAAGCAAATTTTTATTTGCTCTATACAATCTAGACATAGAACTAATCTTGTCCATCTGCTGGGCTTCTATACTATGTTATTCAAACAGGTCTTCAAGCTTATGTGCTCGATAATCACTATGTAGCATCCCTGTGCATACATTTGCCCGCATGCATTGTTTATCAATAGTTCCCTATTTATAAACAATTAGCTAACCACTTAATCTCCTTGATCACATTTCCCATGATCAATCATAGCCATCAGATCTTCAAACTTTGAGCAGGTTCAATGTATTCTTCGATCTGAAAATGTTTTACCCCACCTTGGAACTTGCATACATTTTTTGGAACTTGTGCTAGGGTATTGCAGTTAAATCTGAGTTCTAGATCTTCATGCCAATTTTCCTTTGCCATAAATTCATTAACAAACTTCATGCACGACATACCAATCATCTAATCAGTTCCAACTCATCAGCTTCCTTCATTAAATAACACATGTAACCATTTAATGTATTCTGTTACAGCTCAGTTAAAACTCGGTAATAACTTGGTGAATACTAAACTTCACTCAGTAGACATTCTGCTTTCATTAACCGATAGTGATAACCTTAGGGTTTACTGACTAGGTTCTTTTCTCGGTAACATAGCATAGTATTAACCTTACAATTTACAACGTATGTATGATGTTAAAACAATCTAAACATCATGATCTCATCATTGTCTGACTCGGTAATAGTTGCCCATTGAATACCTTATTCATCCCCTTATTCATCATATTATTTTTGTGTCTTTTACTGACATCTTTATACTCTTTAAATCATACTTCTCAAGATATGGCAACATCATACTGAATTAGAAAATCAATTTCTTGACATCAATGACAAAATAATAATATCAAGATAGTAAACATCCTTAATCAGTTATATCCATAATCATCAACGAAGTTCTCAATATCCTTATTGAAATTCCAACAATCTCCCATTGTCTGATATAATGCCAAATGCTAACATCCCGAACCCATAGAACAAAAATGTTAGAATCATCATAAGGAGCCTTATGATTCGGATCCAACGAAGTACCACACATTATTAAATCTATGATAAATGAATCTCTATGACTTGGAGCGAGACTCTCATAATTCTCTGCTAGCTTTCGTAGGTCAATGTGGATGTTTGAGTTTTGTGCTTCAAACCCTTGGTTCAACAAATGAGAAAATTCGCCCACATTTATGGATAGAATTTACTCTTTTGTATTTTTATTGATAATTGATTTTTTATCTTCATCATAATTTTTGGTGTAGACCATGATAAAATCAGGGCAAGGGAATACTTCAAGTAACACCATGCTTCCCAATCTAGCATCCCACGATGCGATTTTATTTGTTCTTTGTTTTAATATTGTGTTGAAAATAGTAGATTTTTTCCTGCTTGGATCTACCACCTTATTAGACAATGCATATCTAATATCTATGATACTCTTTTCACCATGGATAGTAGGGTCATAAATATCATGGTATTCATCACTGAAACTTGGTGTTTTGACTAGTTCGGTTAGGTACATTTTTTTTCACTTGGGTTCCTGTTGAACTACTACTTCCTATTTTCCCCATCATTCTTATTGTTAATAATTCAAAATAATGCTAGATACAAGCCTAAAAATGCTAACCCTCAAATTGAACCACGAGATTAAAAAAAGTAAAAAATGCAGGATGTAGGTGTTCTAGATTTTACCCAAAATTTCTATTTCACTAGATTGGCATAGGCAGACTCTGTTGCAACTTGCATTCCTCAATCTAGTAGCCATTTTTGAATCTCCCTTGATTTCCAGGTTTGTCCATGAAATGAAAAATGATTATGGCTTATGAGTCACTTATTTTAAAAACATTGAAAAGTACAAAAGGAATACCTAAAGGGAAAAACATCTAAAATCCTGTTGTAATTTTATTAATAATTATCAATATCTATTCGTCATAGAAGGACAAAACATTCATTGCTTCAGTCTAAATTTTGAGGATAGTGAGCATGTCACTAGACTCGAGGGACGAGTCACTTTTTCGGACTTTTTTTGAAGTCTTTTTAATCATTTTCAACTTATGCCCGAAATAGAGCTTAATTATAGATAATTAAATATAAAACATTCAATTCCAGGTCAAGTTCTCAAAAATGTGTTTACTTCCCACATTCGGGCCGAGTTCTACCCTAAGTCATTGATCTGTGCTCATCCAACGAATGATGGTATCTGTTGTCAGTTGTCATGGGTCCCATGACTTTTTCCATTTTTCGGGACGTCACCACACTCGAGTCACTTTTCCCAACTATTTTTTAAGTCTTTTTAATCCTTCAACTTCCGCCCGAAATAGAGCATTATAAATCTAATTATATTTAATTAAATGTAAAACATTCAACTCCAGGCGAAGTTCTCACAAATGTGTTTATTTCCCACATTCGGGCCAAAATCCACCCTAAGTCGTTGATCTGTGCTCATCCAACAAACGATGGTATTTGTTGTCAGTTGTTGTGGGTCCCATGACTTTTTCCATTTTTCGGGCATGTCACCACACTTGAGTCACTTTTTCGGACTATTTTTTAAGTCTTTTTAATCCTTCAACTTTTGCCCAAAATAGAGCTTTATAGACTTGATTATATTTAATTAAATGTAAAATGTTCAATTATGGGCGAAGTTCTCACAAATGTGTTTACTTCCCACATTCGGGCCGAAATCCACCCTAAGTCATTGATTTGTGCTCATACAATGGACGATGGTATTTGTTGTCAGTTTTCATGGGTCCCATGAATTTTTACATTTTTTGGGCATGTCACCACACTCGAGTCACTTTTCTGGACTGTTTTTTATGTCTTTTTAATCCTTTTCAACTTCTGCCCGAAATAGAGCTTTATAGACTTAATTATAGTTAATTAAATGTAAAACATTCAATTTTGGGCGAAGTTCAAATAAATGTGTTTACGGGATGTGCAAGATCATGGGGGGCCAAAAGGTGGCAATGGAAAAAAAAAAGTGTTTTAAACCTTTCCAAACACGCCAAAATCCGCTTTGACTTTTTGTTTGGGTCGGCCAAAATTTGAATTTGGTTTGGTAATACCAAACCAAATTGAATATCCGTTAATATCGGATATCAGATTTGTGATGTCACTATTGTGATTTCACCATTGTGATGTCACTATTATGATCTCATACTTTTTCAAATCAGATATCTGTTTTTCTCAACATAAAAAATATAGTTTAGTAAAATGGGCATAACATTTGTGTTTCTTATCGAAATTTTGATTTTTTACAAGCGTTGGAAAGGTAATTCAGAGACCTATCAAATGGATGAGGTAGTTTGATGATACTATAAAGAAAATATTAATTATAATTATTTGAATTTAGTCCTTCAATTTTAAAACTTTAAATACTCACACATTTTGCATACAAAGTCTCATTTTGTTCCTATCACCTCCTTTATCTACCACTTGTCTATCTATACTTATATAATATATTTTATGTATCTCTTTCTTCTCTACTTATGTCACTTGTTTTCTCATCCCATCTAGATAAATAAATTCCCAAGTTACATAATCTCTTCATATATCTTCTTTCTAACAAAAAAACAAAATTAAATTTTGATATATATAGAACAAGTTATGTGTTCAAACGTACACCTATATCTAAATTATAATTAGTCATACTTCAAAACTTAATAAAATAAAAAATATTCAACATATCACTATCAAACCAACTGTATGCCCTGGGTATTGATGTTACAAGCCAAAATTTAAAAGAGATAAGTTTTTATCATTTATAGAAAAAAAATTATACGTTTGGGACGCACATCACTCTTAAAAAATATGGTTTGCTATAAAAAAAATAATTTTGAGGGGGATGGAAAAATCAATTAAATTTTATTCAAAAAAAATTGAAAAATCTATATTTAGAATCTACAAAAAAGATGTTACAAATCACTAGTTTATATTATCTTCAAATTCTTAATGGTTTAAAAGTTATAGGTGTTAGAAAGTGAAGGTTTTTTGCAAAATGTTCATCTAAGGGTCAAAGTTGGTCAAAAAGTGGGAACCAGTATTGTGAGTTCACCCTTCTATATTTCTCTCTAATAATCTCTCTTATCTCTCTTTATCTCCCTCCTCTACCTTTTCCTACCTATACTTATATATTACTTATCTCTGTCCCCTCCTTTCTCTCCCTATCTTGTCCCCTCTATCTCTATATCCCTATAGATCTGTCTTCATGTATATTTATATCTCATTATCTCTAAATCTCACTTATTCACTCCATCTCTCCCTCTATTTGTCTTACTCTCTCTATTACTTTCTATCCATATCTATCTCTATCTCCATCTTCACATCTCCATCTCTTTCCCTATCAATCTCTCTTTTTATATGTTCCTCTATCTTTATATATCTTCCTCTATACATGATTAATCTACTTCTCTGTCTCTTCCTCTATCGCCCTTTTGAAGTATCTTTCCCTTTCTCTACCTTTATCGCTTTATTTTCTCCATGTTTATATATCTCTAGCTCTCTCCCCACATCCTTCTCTATAGTGCCTTTATATATCTCTATATCTTCCTCTTTCTTTCTCTCCCTCTCTATCTATCCCTAATTATAATCTCCATGTCTCTTTCTCACTCTCTTGCACTATCTATATCTCTCTATCTCTTCATTTTTTTTTATCTCTATCCATTTTTCTCCATCTCTTCATATATTTATCTTTGTTTTTAGCTCTCTCTTTCTCTATATCTATTCATCTCCCTCTCCTTTTATCTTCATTTTTTATCTCTATCATCCTCTCTCCTTTTTAATATCTAGATATGTCTACCTCTTTCTATCCATCCTTGTCATTTTTTTTTTCTCCCTCTCACTTCATACTCCTTAATATCTATATCTCTATTTATGTCCTTGTCCTTTAGTTCTTTTCCCTCTTTTTAGTTCGTCCTCTCTCTTCACCCTTATATCTCTCATGATTTGAAACTTAGTATATATGGTCTCCTAATGGGTTAGATCATGTCCTAAGGGGTCATATAACATCATATGACCCGTTAGGATATAATATGACCCCTAACGACACAATATGGTCACCTAAGGGGTCATATGGTGTCCTAAGGGGTCATAAAACATCATATGACCCCTTAAGACATAATAAGACCCCTAGTGACACCATATGGTGTCCTAAGGGGTCATAAGACACCAACTAGCCCCTTAGGACACCATAGAACCCCTAATGACACAATGTGGCATCCTAAATGGTCATATGGTATCCTAAGGGGTCATAGGACACCATATGACCCCTTAGGGCACCATATGACCCATAGAACCATATAGTGTCCCAAGGGGTCATATGGTGTGCTAAGGGGTCACAGAATGCCATATGACCCATTAGGACACAATACGACCCATGGCGACACCTAAGGGGTCATAGGACACCATATGACCCCTTAGAACACCATACGACCCCTTACGACACCATATGGTGTCCTAAGGGGTCATATAACACAAAAAGACCCATAACGACTTGATATCATGTCCTAAGGGGTCATATGGTGTCAATAGATACCATATGACCCCTTAGGACACAATATGACCCCTAATGATACCTAAGGGGTCATATGATGTCCTAAAGGGTTATATGATGTCCTACGAACCTTTATAACCCAATATGACCTCTTAGCACACCATACAACACCTAACAACACCATATGGTGTCCTAAGGGGTCGTAGGACACCATATGACCCGTTAAGACACAATATGACCCCTAAGAACACCTAAGGGGTCATATTGTGTCCTAAGGGGTAATAGGACACCATATGACCCCTAACAACACAAAATGACACCTAACGGGTCATATGGTGTTTTAAGGGGTCATAGAACACCATATGACCCCTTAGCACACCATACGACCCCTAATGACACCATATGGTTTCTTAAGGGGTCATAGAACGCCATATGACCCCTTAAGACACCATACAATGCATAATGACACTATATGGTGTCCTAAGGGACATAGGACACCATATGACCCCTTAGAGGACCATACAACCCATAACAAAATAATATGGTGTCTTAGAGGGTCATAGAACACCATATGACCCTTGAGAACACCATATGACCCATAATGATACCATGTGGTGTCTTAAGGGGTCATAAGACACAATATTACCCCTTAGGACATAATATGACCCCTAACAACGTTATATAGTGTCCTAGGGGGTCATAGGACACCATATGACCCCTTAGGACACCATAAAACCCCTTACAACACCATACCACCCTTTACGACACCATATGGTTTTCTAAGGGGTCATATGGTATCCTAAGGGATCAAATAACACTATATCACCCCTTAGAACACAACAAGACCCATAATGACATGATTTGGTGTCCTAAGGGGTCGTAGGTGTCATTTTGACACCATATGACTCCCTAGGACACAATATGACCTGTTAGGACACAATATGAACCCTAAGAACACCTAAGGGGTCACATTGTGTCCTAAAGGGTCATAGGACACCATATGACCCCTAACGACAGTGTATGGTATCCTAAGGGGTCATATTGTGGCCTAAAGGGTCATAGGACACCATATGACCCCTAACGACACTCTATAGTGTCCTAAGGGGTCATATTGTGTCCTAAGGGGTCGTAGGACACCATATGACCCCTAACGACACAAAATGACACCTAACGATACCTAAGGGGTCATAAGATACCATATGAGCCCTTAGCATACCATACAACCCCTAATGACACCATATGGTGTCCTAAGGGGTCATATAGTGTCCTAAGGGGTCATAGAACACCATACGACCCCTTAGGACACCATACAATGCATAGTGATAGAATATGGTGTCCTAAGGGGTCATAAGACACCATATGACCCCTTAGGAGACTATATGACCCATAACAACATAATATGGTGTCCTGAGGGGTTATAGAACACCATATGACCCCTTTGAACACCATACGACCCATAACAACACCATGTGGTATCCTAAGGCATCATAAGACACAATATGACCCCTTAGGACATAATATGACTCCTAACGATGTCATATAGTGTCCTAAGGAGTCATAGGACACCATATGACCCCTTAGGACATAATACAACCCCTTAGGACACAAAATAAACCCTAACGAAACCTAAGGGACAATATAGTTTCCTAAGGGATCATAGGACACCATATTACTCCTTAGCACACTATATTGCCCCTAACGGCACCATATGACCCCTTAGGACACCATATAATGCATAACAACACCAAATGGTGTCCTAAGAGGTCATATGGTGTCCTAAGGGGTCATAGGACACCATTTGACCCCTTAGGACATAATACAACCCCTTAGGACACAAAAAAACCCTAACAACACCTAAGGGGTCATATAGTTTCTTAAGGGGCCATAGGACACCATATGACTTCTTAGCACACCATATGACCCATAATGACACCATATGGTGTCCTAATGGGTCATATGGTGTCGTAAGGGGTCATAGAACACCATATGACCCCTTAGGACACCATACGACACATAACAACACCAAATGGTGTCCTAAGGGGTCATATGGTCTCCTAAGGGGTCATAGGACACCATATGACCCCTTAGGAGATCATATGACCCATAACAACACCATATAGTATCCTAAGGGATCATAGAACACCATATGACCCATAACAACACCATATGGTGTCCTAAGGGGTCATAGAACACCATATGACCCCTCAGGACACCATATGACCCCTTATGACACAATATGACCCCTAACAACGTCATATACTATCCTAAGGAGTCATATGGTGTCCTAAGGGGTTATAGAACACCATATTACCCCTTAGGACACCATAAAACCCATAACGACACCATATGATGTCCTAAGGGGTCATATGGTGTCCTAAAGGGTCATGAGACACCATATGACCTCTCAGGACATAGTATGACCCCTAACAAAACCTAATGGATCATATGGTGTCTAAGGGGTCATACGATGTCTTGTGACCCTTTAGGACACAATATGACCCCTTAGCACACCATACAACCCCCAACGACACCATATGACGCATTCGGACACAATATGACCGCTAACAATACCTAAGGGGTCATAGGATACCATATAACCCCTTAACACACCATATGACCCCTAATGACACCATATGGTGTCCTAAAGGCTCATAGAACACCATATGACCCCTTAGGACACCATAAGACTTATAACAACATCATATGGTATCCTAAGGTGTCATATGGTGTCCTAAAGGTTCATGAGACACCATATGACCCCTAATGACACCTGAGGGGTCATATGGTGTCCTGATGAGTCATATGATGTCTTATGGCCCTTTAAGATACAATATGACCCCTTAGCACAAAGGGGTTATATGGTATCCTAAGGAGTTATAAGATACCATATGACCTGTTAGGAAACAATATGACCCCTAAGAACACCTAAGGGGTCATAGGACACCATGTGAACCCTTAGGACACAATATAACCCTAACGACACCTAATGGGTTATATGGTGTCCTAAGTGGTCATATGATGTCCTATGACCCTTTAAGACACAATATGACCCCTTAGCACACCATACAACCCCTAATGACACCATATGGTATCCTAAGGGGTCATAGGACACCATATGACCCGTTAGGACATAATATCACCCCAAACGATACCTAAAGGATCATATGTTGTCCTAAGGGGTCATATGGTGTTCTAAGGGGTCATATGGTATCCTAAGGGGTCATATGGTGTCCTAAGGGGTCATAGGACACCATATGATAGCATACATGACCCCTTAGGACATAGTATGACCCCTAACAACACCTTAGGGGTCATATAGTGTCCTTAGTGGTCATATGATATCTTATGACCCCTTAGCACACCATAAAAACCCTAACGAAACCATATGGTGTCCTAAGGGGTCATAGGATACCATATGACCCCTTAAGACACCATACGATCTATAACAACACCATATAGTGTTTTAAGGAGTCATATGGTGTCCTAAGAGGTCATACGACACCATATGACCCTTTAAGACACAATATGAACCCTTAGCTCACCATCTGACCCCTAACAACATCAAATGGTGTCCGAAGGGTTCATAGGACACTATATGACTCATTAGGACACAATATGACCCCTAACGACACCTAAGGGTCCATATGGTAAAGTTCGAGGTAAGGATAGGTATGACAGAGATATGACATTTGGGGAAGAGAGAATTAGATAGAGCTGGGGGTAATTAGGTGTTGGGAGGAGAGGAAGGATGGGAAAGTATCAACAAAGGGAGAGAGGGAGAGATGAGGAGAGAGGGTAATCTCAAACTCTCCCTCTCATTCTCTCTTCACCCCAATCACCCCCTCCCTCTCTCTCTTCTACTTCCACCTAATTAGCTATAGCTCTCTCTCTTACACTCTCTCTTCCCCTTAATTTATCTCTCCTTCTCACCTCTCTCCCCCTCTCCTTTTTTTGATACTTGCCTACGCCTCTCCTTGTACCCTCTGAATTTTGTTGCTAGAGATGAGAAGGAAATGCAGAGAGACTAGTCTAGATCTTAGGGAAGAGAGAGTGACATAGAGGAGTAAATTATGAATAGGTAGAAATATAAGAACCTTGTAGAGCTTGAGAGATTGAATGAGGTATTCATTGACAGTTAGAGATATAGGTCTAGAGAGAGATGTATAAATATGGACAAAAAGAGGGAGGAAGAAACAAATAAGTAGAGTGATAGGTTTAGAAGAGAGAGGTGGAGAAAGGAACAAACATAGATAACATGGTTTATCAAAATTTATCAAACTCAATAAAGTTCATAAATTTTTTATTATTAATTAATTACTTATTTAGTTTATTTTGAGATGATTGTTACAAAAATTCATGCAATAGGGAAATCATATGAAAAAGCCATGAGTTTTTTATGTTTTAAAAATTAAGGATGAATTTAAGTGAATTATAATTATTAAAAAAAATAATAATTAAAAATCTACCTATTCCATATTATAGAGCTCTTAATTACCGTTCCAATGCATGCAAAAAAATCAAATTTCGATATAAAACACAAAAGTTATGCCCAATTTACTTAAATATATTTTTTTTATTTTTTCAAAAATGGATATCCAATTTTAAAACATAATTTTTTCCCTCCATCTTTTGGTTTGGGTTTGGTTTGGGATTTGGCTTGGAAAGTCACTTGAAAAAATGTGTTTTTCAGTACTCCTTGATTTTTTAGACTTTACACTGGTGGTTGATGACTTATTTTATAGCCAAAATTGATAAAACGAAAAGGGTTTTTTAAGGACGTTCTCAATTTTCCAACAATATAAGTCTTTTCTTATTTCAACTTTAATAAATTATTATTATTTATTTTCTAATTGAATTCTGACAAAAGTCCTGATTGATAGACTGATTGAAAAATACTCATAACTTTCAAACCACATTACATTTTTTTAATCTGAAACATGTGTCACATCCTATGCTTCGTCTACTATAGGGAAAAATGAAAAAAAATGAATTTCATAAGGTTTTGACCAAGTTAAGGTGGTCAGAGAGAGGGGTTTCTTAATTTTTGAAAAGCTATAGTAAAATATTCATAAATAATTATTTACTTTATAAAAAAATTATAAAAAAAATATGTGTCACATCCAGACATGAGTCTAATACTTATATTATAAATCTTACTAAAAAATATTATGATTTGATTGTGATTAGGGTGGTCAGACATACACCTACTTCTTATCTTTTTCCTGAAATTTTTGTGCCACTGCATTGAAATTTGAAATTTTCATCAAATAGAATTTTTTTTTTCAAAAAACAACTAGTAGCTTAGAAACTACATTCAATTTTCTATAGATTCTCTTCTTACATATTTTAAAATTAATGTTCATAACTTATTCAATTTTTCATGTCAAGTTGAATAACTCTGATTTTTTGAAATTTCATTGCCACTTAAGGGCTTGCTTTGGCACATCATGATCCTGCACATACCCTTACTTCCCACATTCGGGATGAAATCCACCCTAAGCCGTTGATCTATGCTCATCAAACAGACAATGGTATTTGTTGTCAGTTGTCATTGGTCCCATGGCTTTTTCCATTTTTCGGACTTGTCACCAAACTCGAGTCACTTTTCTAGATTATTTTTGAAGTCTTTTTAATCCTTTTCAACTTCCACCCAAAATAGAGCTTTATAGACTTAATTATAGTTAATTAAATGTATCACATTCAATTCTAGGCATAGTTCTCACAAATATGTTTACTTCCCGCATTTGGGCCGAAATCCACCCTAAGTCATTGATCTAATTGAGTCTAATTTTGTTCTCTAATTGACTATGAGAATCTTGAATTTTATTCTAATGACCTTGGCCTTGAGTATAATAATATGGTGAATCTTATTGATAAACCTGCACCTCCTAAGGACCTATGCAATATGCATTACCTTTGATCCTAGTGAGACTATTAAAACACCTGATGGCCCACTGCAAAGATCAAAGACATACTCTCATGAGGGGTTCTCATTGATCCAACATTTACGCTGAATGTAATAACTTAAGAATATCTTTATACTTTATAATTGCATGAAGTAACATATGATAAATTTGATTTAGTGGTTAAGATCTTTGATGGTTTCTCTTGTCCTACTATAGGTTCTATTACTCTTCCCGTTAAGGTTGGTACTAAGTGCTTAGATGCCATTTTTGCTATCATTCCTACATCAGATCAATTTTATGTGAGGTTGGGACATCCTTGGTTCTCTTCCATGAAAGCGATCTCCCATCTACTGTTCATAAATGTTTCAAATTTCTTCATAATGACAAAATTGTAGCTATAAATCATAGCAGGTACCAACCCACACATGCACTAGTTCAAAACTTCAACAACAAGTAAGTTGGACTTTTAATTCACTTTTTTTTCGTGAGATAAACATCTTTTTTTTTATATATTAAATATAGAGGAGGAAGCATTACATAAAAAAGATCACAGTATTAAATTTATTTCCATTGTTTAACAAAATATTGAAATAACGTAGCTCATAGACAAAAAACATTTGCAAAGTTATCATTAATAAAATTAAATAGAAAGCATTTTTATATCCATAAGTGGCAAACTTAAACGAACTGGAATTTGCAAAATTATCATTAATATTTTGTTAGGTCCCAGAGACAACTGAGAGGGGGGCAGATGAATCAATTGTCTAATAAATTCAAACCCAAAACTAATTAACCAACTTAATGCTTAATACCGGTAAACTAGTTAAGTATGTCGGTAGACAGTGATAACAATAAATTGCTATACTGGTAAGGATTAATGCATGAAAAATAAACATAAAGTCATCCACAACACATGACACCAATATTTGTACATGGAAACCCTGTAAGGGGAAAAACCACGGTGGGAAACCTTACCCACAATCAGATGATACTATTGCAGATAGTAAGTGTACATAAATGGGGTCTGCACATGCAGAAAGGCCAACAGCCTAGAGCTCACTGCTCAATCACAAAATGGGAGTCACATTGACTACAGTTGGATGGTTAAATCCAATAAGAATGTACTGCACAAAATAGCATCTTCATATGCTAGATTCAGTACCGGTGTAATGCTGATATGCTTCTACAAAAACCTAACTTCACCTTCAAATGATGTCTTTGTGTATATCCTTGCTTGATCTCGCATATACCTTCACTCAATTCTTTTTCGCATTCCACACTTGATCTTACAAATAAGATCTTACATTTATACCACACCCTAAGACCAATTTTAGTAGGTCGGCTCTACAAGATATTACAATAAAAACATTTTACAAACAATATAATATCTGATGCAATAACCGATTGAACATGTCAGCTAAATGCATTTACAACAATAATAAATCATCTCCATAGCATGCCATGCTGATCTGGAAAAGACAAACCTGCCGGTGTAACCCTAGATAACCTGGACCTATTTGTCGGTAAAAGCAAATATGCAAATATGAATATACCAATGATTAATTCTTCAAAACAAAGTGTCCACACGATGTCTTCGACATTACCAAGTGTCTTCCATATCATTCCAGCTACCGGTGAACAATATATCTTGCTGGTGAACCATATACCAGTAACTGTTGCACAGTTTACTTGCTTGCCGGTGAATGATGCTGGATCTCCAAAGTAGGTGTTGACATCAATGACAAAACCATACCAAAATACCAACAATCTCCCCCTTTGGTATTGATGGCAAGACAAGATGGAAAAACCATCAAAGTGCCAAAACAGAAATGCCAAATACAAAAACCAACAATCTCCATTTCTCCCCCTGGGAGTAATATGTGTTTATCCAAAGATTTATTTTCAATACCAATCTCTCATACCAATTTATCCTTAAATGTGTTTTTCAAAATCTCTCCCCAAAAAGATAATGTGTTTTTCCATAGATATCTCTCCCCCTTTGACATCAAATGCCAAAGTCACAAAAAGTCAAGTTCATACAAAATACCAACTACTCCCCCTAAGAAGTAGCTTCCTCATCAAATACCAGAATAAAAGATTTGTCTTTTTAATTCTGCCGGTTGATGACAATCATCAACTGTCTAAGTCCCTACTGGTGGTGGTATGACTCCAAGCTAATCTCTAAGATATTCAAAAGTCTCATTAGGCAAAGGTTTTGTGAAAATATCTACAAGTTGTTCTTTAGTATTGACATAAACTAGTTTTATCTCCTTTTCTTCAACTTTTTCCCTTAGAAAATTTAGTTTGATAGAAACATGTTTTGTTTTAGAATGTAATACCGGATTCTTAGATATATCAATTGCTACAGTGTTATCATAGTATATAGTAATAGGTTCCTTGCATTTTACCTTTATGTCTTTCAACATTTGCTTAAGCCATAATACCTGTGTGTAGTTAGTTGCTGCTGCAACATATTTTGATTCTGCTGTTGATAAAGATGTACAACTTTGTTTCTTACTTAACCAAGAAACTAATCTCTTTCCAAGAAAGAATGCTCCTCCAGTGGTGATTTTTCTATCATCTACATCTCCTGCCTAATTTGCATCTGTGTATGCACATAGGTCAAAATTTTCATCTTTAGGATACCATAATCCAAGATTTGATATGCCTTATAGGTACCGGAAAATCCTTTTTACTGCTGATTCATGATTTTCCCTAGGATTACTCTGAAATCTAGAAACAATACATACTGCATTCATAATATCAGGCCTAGTTTGTGTCAAATACAGTAAACCTCCTATCATAGATTTGTATCTAGTTGGATTAATAGGTGTAGATTCATCCCTTTGAGATAATTTGTCATTTGTAGTCATAGGTGTGCTTACCGGTTTAGAGTTCTCCATCCCAAATTTCTTTAGTAATTCTTTCAAGTACTTGGATTGACTCAAAAACATACCTTTATCAGTCTAAGAAATCTGCAAACCGAAAAAGAATTTTATTTCTCCAATCATAGACATTTCAAATTCTTGCTGCATTTCAAGAGAAAATTCCTTACATAATCCATCTTCTCCTCCAAATATTATATCATCAACAAATACTTCAATAATCAAGATGTCATCATTAGTTATTTTGTAATATAAATTGCTATCTGCATTTCCTTTAGTAAAGCCAATCTTCAAAAGATACTTATCCAACCTTGCATACCAAGCTCTTGGGGCTTGTTTCAATCCATACAGAGCTTTTCTTAACCTGCAAACCATATCATTGTCATCTGTCAAAGAAAATCCATCAGGTTGTTCAATATATACTTCTTCTTCAAGATATCCATTCAAAAATGCACATTTAATAGCCATTTGATAAACTTTGTAGTTCTTGTGAGCTGCAAAGGCCAAGAATAATCTAACTGCCTCAATTCTAGCTACCGGTGCAAAGGTTTCATTGTAATCAACTCCTTTCTGAGAATATCCCTTACACACTAGTCTTGCTTTATTTCTGACAACCTTACCATCTTCATTAAGTTTGTTTCTAAATACCCATTTAGTTCCAATTACATTTTTATCTTTAGGCCGAGGAACTAATGTCCAAGTATTATTTTTCTCAATTTGTCCTAATTCTTCTTCCATAGCTTTAATCCAAAATTTATCTTCACATGCCTCATTGATAGATGATGGTTCAATTTGAGAAATAAGACATACCTCTTCATTTGCCAATCTTCCTCTTGTCATAACTCCTTTAAATTTGTTTCCAATTATCTAATCTTTAGAATGATTCAATCTTACATACCGGGGTGTCTTAGTTTGCTATTGTTCTTCAATTATTGTGGAATCTTCTGATGATACCGGGGTAACTGGATCTTCATTCTATACCGGTGGATTCAGTGTAGGTTCATTTGTCACAATTTCTGTTGCTGGTTCAAAGTCTACATATCTTGAAGTTCCTCTAAATTGTTCATCAATCTTTACATTTGTACTCTCAACAATTTTCTGCAATCTTTTATTAAAACATCTATATGCCTTGCTCTTAGATGAATAACCAAGAAATATTCCTTCATCACTTCTAGGATCAAATTTCCCAATATACTCATCTCTTCTAATATAACATTTACTTCCAAAAATTCTGAAATACTTGAGAGCAGGAGTATTACCAAACTGTAGTTCATGAGGGGTCTTACTGGTTTCACCTTTGATGTGAACTTTGTTGAATGTATAGACAACAGTGCTAACTGCCTCTCTCCAATACACATGTGGTAGATTTGCTTTTGATAACATACTTCTAGCTGCATCCAAGATAGTTCTATTTTTCCTTTCAACAACTCCATTTTGCTGTGGTGTCCGAGGTGCTGATAACTGTCTTCTGATTCCATTCACTTCATAGAATGTATTAAAGTCCTTAGATGTGAATTCTCCTCCTTGATCTGATCTTAAACATTTGATTTTCTTACCAGTTTCATTTTCAACCATTGGCTTGAATAGTTTGAACTTTCCAAGTGCTTCTGATTTCTCTCTGAGAAAAGTAACCCAACACATTCTAAAATAATAATCAATAATTAGCATGAAATATCTATCACCTTGTAATCTTCTAGTTCTAGCTAGACCACATAAATCAGTGTGAATTAAATCAAGAGCATTATTGGATTTTTCTGGAATACTTTTGAAACTAGCTCTAACTTGTTTTCCAAATTGACATTCCTTACAAATTGTATTCTGAGGTTTCACAATTTTAGGTAGATCTCTAACTTCCTTAGAAGTACTGATTTTTACCATGCAATCAAAGTTTACAAGACATAATATCTTGTGCCATAACCAACTTTCATCTATATGTGCAATTAAGCATGCCTTTTCACTATTATTCAAATGAAAGATATTGCCTCTAGTCTGATTACCGGTTGCAATTTCCAAACCAATTCTATTCATGATTTTACATTTTCCATTTTTAAATTGTAACTGAAATCCCTTCTCAACTAATTGACCAACACTTAAAATATTATGTTTTAATCCTTCAACATAGTAGACATTGTTAGTGTTATGCTTACCATCAAGAGATATTGAACCCTTACCTTTGATTGAACAGGCTTTGTCATCTCCAAATCTTACTAAACCTCCATTGTATTCTTGAAAGTTAAAGAATTTACCTTTGTCTCCAGTCATATGATGTGAGCATCCTGAGTCAATAATCCATTCATCCTTTGTTTCAACTTTAGCTGCTAGGGCTTGTTCTACCGATTGAGCAGTAGGTGACGGTCGATCTTCTATTATAGCAACAAAAACCCATCCGTTGTCTGCTAGATCCTCATCAGAATCATTAGTCACACCTTCATCAGCAATGTAACAATATCTATCTTTGTTCTTTTTAAATCTGTATCTCTGATATTCAGGATTAGGCTTGTATGTTCTTCTAGCTTCTTCTCTTAGTATAGCATGTCTCTCAGGGCATCTTGAAGCCATATGACCAATCTTATTGCAGTTAAAACATTTAAAGGGTGCTTTACCTTCATACTTACTTCCAATTAGACCTTTTGGCATTTTCCTTGCAAATAGTGCTTCAAGCTCTTCATTCTCCTTTCTGGATTCTTCAAGTTCTCTTGCATAAAAGGCTCTCCAGTCTGATTTGTCAAATGATGGAGCAGATGATGTTGATGCTTTAAAATCCAAATCAGTCTTTATAGTAGCAACAAGACCAAATTCCTCAATTTCAAAGGCTGAAAGTTTTCCAATCAATGTATCCCTCATTATTAATGTATTAGGCATTGTTCTCAACTCATTTATAGCAGTAACCTTCATTTTATATGCTAGTGGCAAACCTGTTAAGATTTTTGAAACAATTTCATCCTCACTCAAGGTTCCTCCACAACATTTAATACCCAAAACAATTTCATTTACTCTTTCCATAAAAGAAAAAATCCTTTCATCTTCTTCCATTTTCAGATGTTCATACCTAACTCGGAAGCTTTCAAGTTTTGCAATTTTGACTGTGGAATCTCCTTCATTCAGTGTTTCCAAGTGATCCCAAATAGCTTTAGCAGTAGACCTATCTAATAATCCCATGATTTATTGATCTGATAAAGTGCTCAAAAGTGCTTCTCTTTCTTTGCAATCATTCTCTTCATCTTTAGCTAAAGTAGTTGGAGCAGTCTGACCAGCTACAACAATAGTATAACCATTCTTAGTAACTTCCCAGATGTCTTTACCAATGCAATTCAGATGTGTCTCCATTCTAATCTTCCATATTCCATAGTTGGTTCCATCAAGTTTAGGACTATCCTTCCTGAAATAATTAGTAGACATTGGATCTCCTCAAGTTGTTAAACTTTTGCAAAAGAGGACTAAGCTCTGATACCAATTGTTAGGTCCCAGAGACAACTAAGAGGGGGGTGGGGGGGTGAATCGGTTGTCTAATAAATTCAAACCCAAAACTAATTAACCAACTTAATGCTTAATACCGATAAACCAGTTAAGTATGCCGGTAGACAGTGATAACAGTAAATTGCTATACCGGTAAGGATTAATGCATGAAACATAAACATAAAGTCATCCACAACACATGACACCAATATTTGTATGTGGAAACCCTGTAAGGAGGAAAACCACGGTGGGAAACCTTACCCACAATCAGATGATACTATTGTAGATAGTAAGTGTACATAAATGGGGTTTGCACATGCAGAAAGTCCAATAGCCTAGAGCTCACTGCTCAATCACAAAATGGGAGTCACACTAACTATAGTTGGATGGTTAAATCCAATAAGAATGTACTGCACAAAATAGCATCTTCATATGCTAGATTCAGTACCAGTGTAATGCTGATATGCTTCTACAAAAACCTAACTTCACCTTCAAATGATGTCTTCATGTATATCCCTTCTTGATCTTGCATATACCTTCACTCAATTCTTTTTTGAATTCCACACTTGATCTTACAAATAAGATCTTACATTTATACCATACCCTAAAACCAATTTTAGTAGGTCGGCTCAACAAGATATTACAATAAAAACATTTTACAAACAATATAATATCTGATGCAATTACCGATTGAACATGTCGGCTAAATGCATTTACAACAATAATAAATCATATCCATAGCATGCCATGCTGATCTGGAAAAGATAAACCTGCCGGTGTAACACTAGATAACCTGGACCTATTTGTCGGTAAAAGCAAATATGCAAATATGAATATACCAATGATTAATTCTTCAAAACAAAGTGTCCACATGATGTCTTCGACATTACCAAGTGTCTCCCATATCATTCCAGGTACTAGTGAACAATATATCCTGTCGGTGAACCATATACTAGTAACTATTGCATAGTTTACTTGCTTGCCGGTGAATGATGTTGGATCTCCAAAGTAGGTGTTGACATCAATGACAAAACCATACCAAAATACCAACATATTTATGTTTCAAAAATTTACAATTTTTACATGTCTGAGACTTGAGTCCTTCAAAAACTTTAAAGCCAAAACTAGTGAGCCACTGAGCCTATGAGGTTACGAGGACATAGCCAAAAATAAAAACTACTAGGGGGTTGGGGCTAGGGCACAGGTAGTGGACACATTCATGGTTTATCCTAAGAATCTCGCCCCCCCTCCATGTAGAATTCTTCAGACATTATAAGCTAAGAGAATTCTTCAAGCCAACTGTAGTTTGGAAAGTCGTCCAGGAGGAACCATTTCTGGAGAAAGTCCCTACCAATCCGTGCCCATTTCCTATGACGTGTCAACTGCTCCGCATTCAGGTTCAAAAGAAATGGTTCCCTGAACACTAGCACTGTTTGGTAAGGGAGGAGAAGCTTGGTTAATTCACTTGCCCAAGGGATCCCCACCCCTACTTCTACAAGGATGACAATAGTAACATCGTCTCCAAGGAAGTCTTGTTTCAACACCTTCCTTAACATAAACATATCCACCTTGTCTCCTCCAAGGTCTAGAAGAGACGCCAAGAACCGGGACATAATTCCCATGTTAACATGGTATTTATTTTCGTTACGCAGAAAATCTTTGCCCAACACCATCCTCACAGACTCATTAGTGAACATCCCAACTTCCTTGCAGACTGATTGGCGGGTTGGGTCTCTGACGGAGCCCAAAAAGGCCCTCTAGTCCTCCGCATAAATGATTCTCAAGTGGATAGGATTGTCCATCTTGAGAAATCAGATTACCAAATTAAATAGCCTGAGCTTATAGGTCTAAACCAAAGGCAAAATTTAAATATCGTGAGCTTCGACGATTTATCTACCAAAGGCTAATTGAAGATGAAAGAAGTCGAGATCATATATAAATACCTAGATCTCTTGATTGTAATAATACCTTCTCTAGCCGTATTAATTTCTTTAATTTTTTTTAAATATTTCGTATATCTCTACAAATATTTCCAATAAATGCACAAGTACGAAATTGGAAATAGCTATCATTTCTAAACCAGTACCAAGTACCACATTGGAAGTCGTGGGGATAGAGTGGATTGCAGTTAGTGACTAGACATATATTAAATGGTTTACATTATCGATTGGGACATTTGATACGTGCCTATTGAATCCAATTTCATCCTGGGCACTTTCTCTTGAACTACGTTCTCTTCAGAAATTTGGACCAAAATAAAACTTCAGCCATTGATCTACGATCATCGAACAATTTAAAATCATTAATGGATTTTAGGTATGTGTCACCCTTCACGTGTCAAAGAGGTCATTCTTATCGATACATTGTGCAGAGTCTAGACTCAATGTGATGTATTGATGTGATGTGATGTATCATGTGCCTTGTCTATTAATGGCAATTAATTCATGAAAATGAAAATAAAATATATATTTTTCCATAAATAACAAAATATTAGCCAAACAAATTAAATAATTTTCAAGCGGTGGATAAAAATCGCCAATAAGCTTAAATAATTTTTCCTTCAGACTAAAAAGCTTCGCCCATACAATTATATATTTGTTCTTTTAAATGAAAAATATTCTCCTCCTACAATATATATTTTACCCACAGAACAAGGTATTATTCTCCAGAATATTATGTAATTTTCATACCCTAGGAAAAAATCAGCAATACAAAATAAATTTTTTTCCTATTTTGAAAAAAAATTTGCCATCAATATGAAAATTTCCCCCCAAAAATAATGTCTGATTTGCTAGGATTTTACACTTTTTCCTGGGGGGTGGTTTCTTAAAGTTATCCCTGAGTTTGTTGGAAAGATTTTTGTGTATTCCAGTGTTGTAGTTTGATGGAATGAGTTGGTTTATCTTGTTTATTGCAAATGAGATGATGTGATTTAAAGGGTTTCTAGTATGCTATATGTAGATGGTTCATTCCCATTTGCAGAGATCTACATGATTTTTTGATTGAGTTATGAGATCTGGTATTGGGATGTTATGCAATTATTTGTGTTATTCGATATTTTGGTTTGTGCTTTGTATTGCTCTGGAATTGTTATATCTTTGGTTGTGGATGTGTGTAATGTGTTCAGGATGTTAATGTGTTTCCTCAGTCGGTTTGGTTCATGATTTGGAGATCCACAAGAAAATCTTTTAGGCTGACAATCAGTAATGTTGATGTTCTTGTTCTCCGATAGAGAAATGATGATGATTCTGGTGATTTGAGTTGTTGTGGTTTTTGTGACGCAATTCACATTTCTTGTGAATGTCTATAAATCATGTTCTCTATGTATTGGTTATCCACATTAATTATTGTGCATGATATTGAAGATTTTCCTTGTCTGGTGATGTTCAACTTGTTAGGCGACATTCTTGGTAGCTCACTAGTAGAAATATGGCAAATAAATGACCAAGTGACTAAAAATTTTAGTCACGACAAGTAAAAATGACCAAATTCTAGTCATTTTTTGCAACATGGTTATGAATGACTAAATAAATGACTAATTTGGTCATCGAGTAAGAAACACAACTAAATAATTAGTCACACAAATAAAAATGACTAAAAAATGACTATTACTCCTCTATTACAACTAAACAACAAGTTTATGCTTGGAAAACAATTATATGTGGGTGTATATTTGATCCATGTATTCCAAGGGTGTTTTGGTTTCATCAAATCAGCCATGAAGATCAAAGGTTTCTCACAAATCTTCTGTCTTCCTCTCCGATTTTTAATTTATTCTTAGATTTGATTTTGCTTTTTTTTTTTGTTTTGTTTTGTTTTGTAGATCCCCAAATGTAGATTGAGGAGGAACGACATTCATACTATATCTCTGGGGTTCAAATCCCCATTTTTTGTATCGTGTAGGGTTTTTTTCATAAAATTTATTGTTTTTTGATTATTAATTTATTTTTGTTTAAAAACAAATTATTTGTAGAGAAGGGAATTGAAAACCCCACTTGACCCATGGCATGGAGGCAACTCCCATGGGAGTCATAGCCCCCATGTGGTGGGTGTTGTGGCCCCATGGCTCCTCAAACCCTAGTTTATATGTATAGATAGATAGATAGATATTTGAATAGATATGTACATAATTGTGTGTGTGTGTGTGTGTGTAATATGTACACACACATATATATGAGGTATATATTTTATATAAAACTTAGGCATATTTATGTGTATGCATCTTTTCATATAAATTTATATAAAACCTTAGGCATATTTATGTGTATGCATCGTTTGATATTTATATATAAAGATTTTTTTTAGGACAATTAATATTTTATCTGAAATATTCAAATTATTTTTTTATTTTTTTTAAATCAAAAATTAAATCTGTTTTAATTTTCTCAAATTAAAAATTAAGATGAAAGAATTATGCATTTTGAGGAATGGCGGGAAAATTAGTATGCATTTTCAGGAATGAAAAGAAGTCAAGACAAGTAACATGCCTTTGTAGTAGTGTCTTTTAATTCCTCTAGTAGAAATCTTCATTGTTTTCATTTCTTTTAACCTTGAAAGTATAGTGAGCAATCAAGATACAACCCTAAGGACAGTCACAAAATACTAAAGAGCACACCATGAATTTCTGAAACAAAGGCTGCTACAGATGATAAATTGCAATGAGAGTACCATATATATTTCCTTTTTGTTACTGTCCATTAGAAGGGGATGCACTTTAGGCTAGTTATCAATGATATTCACTGTCATAACACAAGGAATGAGCTCTCAAAGCCATATTTCACAGTAAAAAGGATGAATATATATGTCACTATATACCAGTATGTGCATCCTATGATTGGTAATTTACAGAGAGCAAGGTAACAATTCAAAAGAGAAATAACATATTGGAGTCCATTGTCAAGGTTTAGAAGACTATCAAAAGCCATAAGCTAGGGCAGTCATGGACACTATTGCAATCAATTGTCATTAAACTCATCAAAGTAAATACTCTCATTTTCTTAGGATAGTTCAAAGAATGTAGTCATAGTCATCAAGGAATGTCTATGGAGCATGATGGAAAGATTTGAATTCCCAAATTCAAATCAATCATTAATGCCTCCAAGTTCAAATTCCAAGTTGAGTAAAAGGGGGTCATGCAATTAATTTTTGAAAATTTCCTTTTGCAATTACTTTATCACACACATGCAACTACTATTTAAGTAATAGTTGTTTTATTATGCAAACAAGGGTAATCATTACCTATTTAATATAACGTGTTATTTTTTATTTTTTTTTGCAGAAATGTACTGATAAACTCAAAGAAGGGGATAAAGTTAGAGTGTTGGATCCATTTGATGGTGTTTCTGCAGGCATTGGGCGGTTTCACTTCCTATCTATTATACATGGAGTCAACTTGAAAAGAGCAGGAGATGAAAATGTAAAAATTTGAAAGGTCACAATTAACATACCCCTTACTTATGAAGACAAAATAGATGGAGTTGTCTGTTTGAAAGAGAAAGAGGGAAACTTCACATGCTGGCCACTAAAATATTTGTAAAAAATGACATAGTTGATCATGTTTATCACGTTCCTTTATGTTTTAGTTCAAGTTTAATATTATGTTATTTTTTCATTATAAAATTTATGGTATTTAATAAAATATTCATATCATGACTACAATTACTACCAATTAAAGAAAACCAGTAAATAAAAATGACTAAATATACTACCAATGGATGGAAATCTATAAAAAAAAAAGACTAAATATACTACAAATTGACAATAATTAATGATTACAATGACTAAATAAATGACCGCTTAACAACAATCAATAAATAAATTAATTACTAAATAAATGACTACCATGACTAAATAAATGACTAGTTAACAACAATCAATGACTAAATAAATCACTACCATGATGAAATAAATGACTAGTTAACAACAATTAATGACTAAATTAACGAAATGACTAAATCAATGACAAAATGAATGACTAAATCAATGACCAAATTGATCAATCAAAACAACCAATAAATGACTAAAATAGTTTAGTCATAAATTTGGTCATGTTATAAATGACTAGCAATAAACTACTAATGGTCATGTGACCAAGATTAATCATTTATATGCAATTTTTAGTAGTTTTTTTAGTCATATATTTTTGTTTTTGTACTAGTGGTTGTAGCATGTTGTTGATGATCGAGGCATAATTGTTAAAGGTGTTGTATGTTTGCGATATTTCTTTGAGTGCAGACTATGTCTTAGTCGACATTGTTTTGGTCTGCATGCATTGGTGTTGCATGTGAGGATATTATTTTGTAATTTGTATTAAGGGTTTGGTCGACCTTGAAATAGAGGTTGAGCATTTGTATAAATAAAGGTAATAATCATGTAAGATGAATTTCTACAAGTGTCTTCATTGTATATGCGAGTGAATGATCGAGTTGGATGTGTGAACAAGCGATTTGATCTTTTAGAAGTATGAAGGAGAAGAGAAGTGTTGCAGAGTAGACTATGCGCTTAACCAAAACTATACTTAAGCTTATGGAGATTCTACTTTCATAGTTCATATGATTTGAATTGTAGTTTGAATGTATTTGTAAGTCAGTGAGACTTCCTATAAGGTATTGAGCCTTCCCTTAAGGTTGTAGCCTTTTTGGGTTTCTTATTTTAGCAGTGAGCTCTAGGCAGTGTGCCTAAATGTATGTGCATTCCCATTGTAATATTCAGGTTTACTCCTAGCAAGGTATTATCTCATTGTGGGTAGGTTCCCATCGTGGTTTTTCCCTTAACATGGTTTTCCACATCAAAAATCTTAGTGCTATGTGTGTTATTGGTGTGGTGTTGTTTCATGCTTTAACTCTTAATTATCAGATCCGTTTTATGGTTTAAGTTGCAGTAATTTTTTGGTGCAAACTGATTCATCCCCCCACCCCTCCTCTCAATTTGTTGCATTGTTGCCAACAATTGGTATTAGAGATAGATCCTTAGGAAGAAGCTTGACCATTTGAGGAGATCAGTGATGGAAACCTTTTCTTTCAAGAAGGACAATCCGCGATTTGATAGAACAAACTACACTCTCTAGAAGATCTAAATGCAAGTTCATTTGAGATGCACTAGAGAAGAGTACTAGAAGATCACTAAGAATATCTATAATGTTCGCAGAGTGGTCCTACTACTCCGGATGAGCTAAAGGAAGAAATATACAATATTGGAGCCAATGAAGCATTGTTGAGTGCCTTGTCAGAGTCTGAAATGACTAATGTGATGGACTTAGAGACAGCTCATGAGATATGGATAAAATTGGAGACCTTACATGAAGGTAATAGCCATGTGAAGATTGCTAAGTTGCAGAGCTTGAAGGGTAAATATGAGAACTTGAAGATGGGTGAAGATGAGAATATTACTTCTTATATGCAAAAAGTGAATGATCTTGTGTGTGAAATAAGATGTGCCGGTGGAGTATTAGAAGAGTTTGAGATTATTACTAAAGTGTTGAGATCCTTGCCTCTTCCTTACAAAGATAAAGCTACTGTTATTGATGAGATCGTGACTATGACAAATGTGACAAGAGACATGTTGATTGCTAAGCTTGCTGCTTTTGAGTTGAGTGAGTTTGGTGACCCTCTTCCTAAGAATGAATCTTCCTTGAAAGATAATATTTTTGGGAAGCAAAGATATGATCTAGGAGAAATTTCTACAAGAGTATCTAGATATGAGAAAGAGATGAAAGAGATGGAAGACGAAGAACGAGATCTTGAGGAGATTGATGCACTTATTTCCAATAGATTTCCTAAAGGTGTCGTTAAGTATGAAGGGAAGTTATCTCTTAAATGTTTTCATGTAATAAGATAGGATATTTTGCATCAAGGTGTCCAGAAAGAGAAATCCTAAGTAGTGATTTAAGCCATTTAAGCCTAAATACCAGAAGAAGTGTTATTATGCTACTAATGAAGGTGTGATAGATGATGAGTCAGATAAGGGTAATTCAGGAGATGAATTTGTGTTCATTGCTATCAAGGAAGATGATCTTGTAACTACAGATTCTACAAGATGAACTAATGAAGAGAAAGCTTTAGCTACTAAAGTTGAGGAGAAAGATGAATGGGTAATTGACAATTTTTTCTCTCATCATATGACAGGTGATAAGAGTAAATTTGTGAACTTGGAAAGGTATGATGGTGGTATAGTAAGATTTTGTGATAACATAGCTTGTGTAATCTATGGTAGAGGTTCTATTTCACTTGATGGTAAGCATAATACTGATGATGTGTTGTATGTTGAAGGATTAAAGAATAATCTTGTGAGTGTTGGTTAGATGGTTGATAAGGGATATAACTTGCAATTCAAGAATGGCAAATGCGATATCTTGGGTAGCTCCAAAACTGAGATTGCATTAGGGACAAAGACTAAAGGTAATATATTTCACTTGAATGTTGGTGGTAAGAGTTGTCTTATTGCTCAGATTGATGAAATTTGGTTATGGCATAAAAGGATGTGTCATGTAAATTTCGATTGCATGGTTAAGATAAGTTCTTCTTAGGCACTAAGAGATCTACCAAAGTTAATAAAGCTTTCTAATTTGGTATGTAAGGAATGTCAATTAGGGAAGGGAACAAGAGTTACTTATAAGAGAAAATAGTATAATTCTAATAGATTGTTGGATCTTGTGCATATTGATCTATGTGGTCCTTCTAGAGTGAGAAGCTTGCAAAGTGATAGGTATTTCATGCTATTGATTGATGACTATTCAAGGATGATGTGGATTACCTTTTTAAGGGAGAAGTCTAAAGCATTGGAGAAGTTCAATATTTTCAAGGCTAGAGTTGAAACTGAGACTGGATTGAAGTTGAAGTGTCTGAAATTTGATAGAGTTGGAGAATTCACTTCTGGTGAGTTTAATGCATATTGTGAAGAGCGTGGAGTTAAGAGATAGTTATCTTCTCCTAGGACACCACAACATAATGGCATTATGGAGAGGAAGATTAGAATAATTCAAGAGGTTGCTAGAACCATGATGATTGAAGGAAATGTTCCACATGTATTTTGGAGAGAAGTTGTGAGTATTGTAGTATACACTCTTAACTGGGTAAATATCAAAGGTGATACTAGTAAGACTCGTTATGAGTTATGGTTTGTTCATGCTCCTACTACTAGATATTTCAAATTTTTTGGTAGTAAATGATATATCAAAAGAGATGAAGATCTTGGAAAGTCTGATGCTATATGTGATGAAGTAATCTTTCTTAGTTATGCTACTAAAAGTAAAGGCTACTGGTGTTATAATAAAATATTGAGAAAGATAGTTGAAAGTGCTAATGTAAAGGTTGATGAAGGCAATGTGAGATGGATTAGATATTGTAGATATGATTTTGATGATCACGATGTCCATTCAGATAAAGGAAAGCCACTGCAAAATTAAGTTTAGGTTGATCTAGAAAAGACAGAGAATCAAGGAGAAGTTGAAAATGCAAATGTAGAAGGAAGAGTTTAAGAACCTGAAATTCAAGAAAATCATAAAACTCTTAGGTATGTAAGGTTGAATCATTCAGAAAATCAGATTATTGGTAATAAGAATAAAGGTGTGATGACTAGAAGAAGACTAACTGAAGAAATTTGTCTGATTTCTAGGATTGAGCATAATAATATTGATGAAGCATGAAAAGATAAAAATTGGATTAAAGATATGGAAGAAGAATTAAATTAGATTGAGAAAAATAATACATGGATTCTTGTTCTTAGAACTAAGGATAAAAATTTATTTGGAACTAAATGGGTATTCTGGAATAAGTTGAATGAACAGGGTGAAGCTATCCAAAATAAAGCTAGACTTGTTTGTAAAGGTTATTCACAGATGGGAGGAATTGACTATGAGGATATGTTTTCTCCATTACCCAAAATTGAAGCTATTAGATTATTTCTTGCCTATGCTACTCATGGAGATTTCAAGGTTTATGAGATGGATGTCAAATCAGAATTTCTTAATGGAGAATTGGAAGAAGTTTACATTGAGAAACTAGATGGATTTCAACTGACAGATGAAAATGACATGGTTTTCCGGTTGAAGAAAGCATTGTATGGATTGAAGAAATCCCCTAGAGCCTAGTATGCCAAATTGGATAAGTATTTGATGAAGCTTGTATTCAATAAAGGTACTGCTCTTAGTAATCTTTATTTCAAAATTGATCAAATTAATATGTCGATTGTTGAAGTTTTTGTTGATGACATTATCTTTGGAGGAAATGATTGCTTATGTAAGAAATTTTTTGAAGAGATGCAGAATGAATTTGAAATGTCTATGATTGGTGAAATGAAATTCTTTCTGGGATTACAAATTACTTAGTTGGACAAAGGTATTTTCATATCTTAGTCTAAGTATGTGAAAGAATTGTTGAAGAAATTTGTCTTGAAGATTCTAAACCTGTTAGTACACCTGTGGTAACTAGATGTAAGCTGACAAAAGATGATGACTCTCTAAAAGATAATCATACCAGATATAGATCTATGATTGGTGGTTTATTGTATTTGATAGACTAGACCTGATATATTGGATGCTATGTGTCACGTTACTATATTTCAAGATGATCCTAAGGAATCTCATGTTACTACTATAAAAAGGATATTCAAATATTTGAAAGAAACAATTGATTTTGGTTTGTGGTATTATAAAGATGACAAATTTACTTTGAGTGCCTTTACAGATGTTGATTGGTAGGTGATGTTGATGGAAAGAAGAGTACTACAGGTGGTACATTATTTTTGGGAAAGAAGTTAGTTTTTTGGGCAAGTAAGAAGAAGAATGTTATTTCCTTATCTACTGCAGAAGCTTAATACATTGTTGCTACTACCAATTGTACTCAAGTAATTTAAATTAAATAGATGTTGAAGGATATAGGAGTTATTTATGATGAAACTATTACTATATATTGTTACAATTTAAGTTATATTTATACTTCAAGGAATCTATTGTTGCATTCCAAGACAAAGCATATGTCAATCAAGTTTCATTTCTTGAGAGAGAAGGTGAATGAGAAAGAAGTTAGATTGGAATATGTATCTACAAAAGAACAAATTGCATATATTTTTATGAAGCCTTTTCCTAAAGATACTTTTGAGTATCTCAGAGAGAAGTTAGGGCTAATTTCCCCTCCTAATGAGAACTACATATATTTGCATTAGTCTAGTGAACTTCACAAAGGTATTTTATGCTCTGGATTGATGAGTGAGGTTGCTACTCAAGGGGACAAGTCAGTTTTAGTATAGGTGGTTCAGATGTTCAGATTTGTGGGGAAAGAATCCTGATTCCTGAGCCTTTGTCATTGAAGTCAAAGGGGAAAAGATGAATGTGAAAAACTCTGTAAGAGAGTAGAGAAATTTGAGATTTGAGTTGTTTGTCAAAGAGGGAGCTGATCCTTGTGATTTTGAAGGAGATTGTTGGAAGTTGATTTCTTTCTTTACATTGATTGTTTTTCACATTCATATGTTTCCATCAAAGCCAAAGGAAGAGATCGTTGGATAGTGGGTGATATGTTGTCATTGATGTCAACATATTTGGAGATTGTTTATGAGGAGTTTGTTGGAAAGTTTTCTATGTTTTCTAGTGTTGCAGTTTGATGGAATGAGTTAGTTTATCCCTTGTATTGTAGATGAGATGATGTGGTTTAAAGGGTTTCTCATATGTTGTCTATAGATGGTTTATTCCCATTCATAGAGGTTCGCATAATTTTTTGATTAAGTTACAAGATCTAGTATTGGGATGTTATGCAGTTGTTCGTTCTATTTGGTACTCTGGTTTGTGCTCCATATTGTTCTGAAATTGTTATCTTTGTTGCAGATGTGTGGAATGTGTTATAGACATTAATGTGTGTCCTCGTTCAATTTGGTTCATGATTTGGATATCCACAAGAAAATTTTTTAGGTTGACAATCAATTATGTTGATATTCTTATGCCCCTGTAGAGAGATATTGATGATTTTTGTGATCTGAGTTGTTGCAGTAGTTGTGATGCAATTCACATTTCTTTTTAATGTCTCTAGATCATTTTCTATGTGTATTGGTGGTTTGAATTAACTATTGTGCACGTTATTGAAGATTTTCCCTGTCTGGTGATGTTCTTCATTTTATGTGACATTCTTGGTAGTTGTAGCATGTTGCAGATGATTGAGGCATAATTATTGGAGGTGTTGCATATTTGTGGTATTGATTTGGGTCCAAACTGTTTCTTAGCTGACATTATTTTTGTCTTCATGCATTGGTGTTGTGTGTGAGGATATTATTCTGTAATTTGTATTGAAGGTTTGGTCGACCTTGACATAGAGGTTGAGGGTTTGTATAAATAAATGTAATAATCATGTAAGATGCATGTCTGCAAGTGTCTACATTGCATATACGATTTAATGATCGATTTAAATGTGTGAGAAAGTGATTTGATCTTTCGAAAGTGTGAAGGAGAAGAGAATTGTTGTAGAGAAGACTGTGTGCTTAACTGGAACTGTACTCAAGCATATGGAAATGCTACTTTCATAGTTCATATGATCCGAATTGTAATTCGCATTTTTTTGTAAGTTAGTGAGACTTTTTGTAAGGAAGTGAGCCTTCCCTTAAGGTTGTAGCCTTTTTGGGTTTATTATTTTGAGCAGTGAGCTCTAGGCAATGTGCTTGAATGTATGTGTATTCCCATTGTAATATTCACATTTAATCCTAACAAGGTATTATCTCATTGTGGATAGGTTCCCACCATGGTTTTTCCCTTAACCAAGTTTTCCACGTCAAAAATCTTGGTGTTATGTGTGTTATTTATGTGGTGTTTTTTAATATGGGAAAATAGGTTTTGATGGGCCCCTGAAACCCAGTACAGTCAAAAAATCAAAAGATAAACATTATAGCACAACAAAAAGACAACAAACAAATGAAAGACAGTTGGCGAACCAAATGCTAGCAAACAAGAGAACACAGATTATAGACCAAAAAAGACTGACAATAGTCCAGGCTTAGGTTAATTTCTGAAGCATCTTTGCTACTTCAAGCTCCATCTGTTCCATATTGTCTGTTGCCCGCTTAATCTCCTTGATTTCCTTATTGTGGCTTTGCATCCTTTTCACGGTTTCTCTCGTTCTTCTCCCTAGCCACGTGTCCCTATCATTTGGGGTGTCATCCTTAATATCAATACTACTCACCACAACCTTATCCCCTTGGTAGTTCTTCGGTTTGCAAATAAGGGCTGTCATGCTAGCCAAGGCAGCCTTCAGAATCTTGTCGCTTTGCTCCCCTATTTTTTTGAGTGTTTTCTCAATACCATCAAGTCTCTTTTTAGTTGCTCCTTCTCTATTTTCCAAGCCAAGAAACCTATTGCAGTTGGCATTGATAATCTCCTCAGCATTACCAATCACCTTAGTGATCTCACTGAGACAATCTGGAAGAGAATTTAACTTTTTAGAGCCTAAAGCTTGTAATGTCTCAATTTTCCTTGCTTCATGAGCTTGCTTGGTTTTGATGCTTTCAATTTCCTTATGCACCCAGCTGAGCCACTATTTGAGGATTTCCATTCCATTATTGATGCAGAGATCAATATTCAAGCGATTCTCTTCCTGGTTCTTATCACCAGTAGTATTAAGATTAACCTCCAAGCCAACCTCCCTATCCTTAGAGCTCGGAGCTTCTTTCATTGTCATGTCCTCCCCCATTAATCCCTTCTCCTTTAAATCAATCCTTAGAGGTGACCGGTCCTTGGTGCCCGCCTCCTTGCTTTTAGAAGTCTTCTTTTTCTACTTTAGGCTCATAAGGGTATGGACCCCCTCACTTCCAGTGTCCATGTCATTGTCAGTCCCATACTCCTCGTCACACCAGCTATCTTCCTCCCCTCTCTACTTCTTTTTAGAAAACCCTTTGTTATGTTTCCCCTATCATGTTATTGATGTGGTGTTGTTTCGTGCTTTACCTATTAATTATCAGATCTACTTTATGGATTAAGTTGCAGTAAGTTTTTGCTCCAAACTAATTCACCCCCCTTCTCAGTTTGTTTCATTATTGCCAACAGTATCCCCAAGATACTCACATGTAAATTTTCAAACTTTGAAATACAACAAATCCACTAAATTATACTTCAACCTAAATAATTGATAAAATTATAAGTGACCCCTATCAAAAATAACAAAGATAATGTGAAAATGGCTCTAATGCTACTATCTTTTGGAGAGGGTGAGGATGATAAAAATTTAGCTAATCAATAGGACTACCAGTGAGGATGATAAAAATGTAGCTGATAAATAGGACTACCACTAGGAGGTATCTTATGCACTGGTCAATTTCATGTGGATAGATAATATCGTAGGCTAAGAGGAGTGATGGGGTGTAGCATATAAAATAGAATAGACAGTGAGACCTGTGTAGTAGGTCTAGTATGTATAGATATTTAGTGTAATTTCACTCGTGTACATACTTTTAACATCTTACAAAACTATGAATAGATAGAATAAATTGTAAATTAGCTCCACCCATAACCTACTTGTTGTAGTTAGACAATGCATCACCACAATCTCAAAATGGCAACATCTTTCTTCATGTAGATCCCTTACCATAGTAATAAAAATATTATCAAATAGTCTCACTCACCTAGCCACTTTCAATGAGGATGTATGCAGGGAAAAAGCCAATCATTCCAAATGTAATCCATCTATGTGATTTCTCAACCCATTATCAATAACTATCTTAATGATCGATAAGAAGCTTGTTATCTACTATTTAAAAATATCTCAGTGTTGAATCATTCAACTTGACTACATGTTTCATTATATTTTCATTATAACATGAATGGTTAGTCTTAGAATGATACCAAGCCTTGAATTCACCAGTTCCAAAGGACTCATTCATACAAGAAAAAGATTTAATCCCTAAAGTTAACTTATGCTCTCATTTCCAACTCTTCACCAAATTCATCTCAAGAAGATTCACCTTCCTTCATTTCACATAAATATTCATTGCAATAAAGTCATTATTATGTTTATATTTGTTTATTATGGCATTTTGTGAGATTTTGCCAAGATCAAGGGCACAGTGAAAAGTAGAAAAGAGAGATAAAAGAATGACAAGAATAAACTGTATTCTCATCAATACGCAAATGATCAACTGGATTAACCAATACAATGCATATAGGCCTGCTTATATAGGCAAGGCCATATGGATGTACGAGCACGTGATCATGACATGTGGTTCAATAAGAAACAAGGGTAGGTAAGAAATACTAGGGGTAGGTAGGAGAAATAATATAATATTCCACAAGAGGTGGATGACCCACCGAATGTGGAGTGTAACAGCAAAATAAGACCACAAAAGGTGGAATTTATCCTACAAGCTCTGTCCCTATGTGCACACTTCCCTAAGTGTCTCAAATCCAAACTATGAAGAGATGCATTATCCTAAGTTAACTTAAGTATAGTGTAATAATATCCATAATGAATATTTATTTACACCAACACCCCCCCTTAAGTGCAACTTAGGGGAATGAAGACTCAAGTCAACAATGCAAGATGGATCCCAGCTACTAGGCCATGATAGGTACTCATGTACAAAATGTAAATGCAAGCAAAACTATGCAATGCAATCTCTCACAAATGGAGAAAGGGAGAAAACCCAGTGGGAAAAAGCTCCCCCCCAAAAAGAGAGATGAATGTACAAAAGACTCTCAAAGAAGAAGGACAAAACCTCAAAGAGGAAAAAGTCCCCCCATAAGAGAGGAAGGAGAAGTTAGCTGACTCCCCCTAATGACACATCTCACACCCCCAAGAGAGCGTGCAATTGCTGGAACTTACTCTTGGTGAAAGGTTTGGTGAATATGTCTGCAACCTGCTCCGCTGTAGGACAATACTGCAAATCAATGACTTGCTCTTGAATCATCTCTCGGATATAGTGCATATGAATCTCAATGTGTTTGGTCCATTGGTGCTGGTTTGGGTTCTTTGAGATTGCAATAGAACTCTGATTATCGCAATGTAGAACTGTCGACCATGGAATGGTGAACCCAAACTCTGTGAGAATTTGCTAAAGCCAAATGGTCTCAGTCGCTGCGTTAGCAGCTCCTCGATACTCAACCTCAGTCGAAGAGAGAGAAATAGCATGTTGCTTCTTGCTCTGCCAACAAATGGGGCCTGAACCAAGGTGAAAACTATAACTTGAAGTAGACTTATGATCATCATGATCGCTAGCTCAATCGAAGTCTATGTAACCAACCAAGCGAAGTCCTGTGCTTGTTGCATAGTGAATCCCATAGCAATGTGGACCCTAGATTTAATGTAGGATGTGTTTGGCATATTTCCAATGAAGCTCATGTGGTTCCTACATGAAGCGGGAAGCCATGCCAACCGTAAATGAAATATTAGGGTGTGTATGAGTCAAGTAGATGAGACTACCCACAAGCTGACGATACAATGTAGCATCAAGTAGTGGAAAAGAACACTGAGCCTCAATCTTGACTCCTAAAAAGAAGGGAGTTGGGGCAGGCTTACAATCATCCATGTGAAAGTGTGCAAGTAGATCAAAAGCATACTTGGGTTGTGATAGTGTAATCTCGGAAGGTGACTGTGAAATCTCTATCCCGAGAAAGTAGTGAAAAAGACCCAAGTCAATCATAGAAAATCTACCATGCAAAGCAGATTAGACCCTGATAATGATGGATGAGGTGCTCCCTGTAATGATCAAATCATCAACATAGAGCACAAGTATCAAGTGAGAGTCATCTTGTCGCAAAATGTAGACATTCGGATCAGAATGACACTTGGTGAACCCTGCTAAGAGAAGAAAGGAATCCATCTTGGCATACCAAGCCCTGGGAGCATGCTTAAGGCCATAGAGAGATTTCCTTAGTCTACAAACCAAGGAAGTATCCTGGATGAAACCCTGTGGTTGCTCCATATAAATCTCCTCATCAAGATCCCCATGAAGAAAAACACTCTTCACATCCATCTAATGTGCAACCCAACCATGAGCTACAGAAATAGCAAGTGTCAAGTGAATGGAGTTCATCTTGGCTACGAGCGCAAAGGTCTCAGTATAGTCAACACCTGCAACCTATGAGAAACCTTTCGCAACAAGCCGAGCCTTATACTTATCCACTCTCATCTGCTGCAAACTTGGTTCGATAGATCCACTTACATCAAACCATCTTTCTCCCCTTAGGGAGATGAACTAAATCCCATGTGTTGTTCCTCGCCAAGGAACTATACTCTTCCTCCATAGCTTGGCCCCACTCAGGAACCCCTAATGCTTCCCAAAATGTCTGTGGATCGGAAGCAGTAGCAATGAATGCATGTGAAAGATCCTGATGTTGTGATCAAGTTTTCCGTGTATCTGAAGGATCCCCAATAAGAGAACCCATAGACTCAAGTGTCTGTCAAACCCAATGAGGTCTAGGCGGAGGTGGAGAATGAGGCTCCTCAACTGCAAGTGGACCCTGTGGAGGTGTAACCTTGTGAGTCAAAGTTGAAAGAGGCTCATCATCTAAATCATTAGCATCACTATCCACAATGGAGAAAGGTGGAGGAGGTAGAGAGGCTAAGCTAGGAGAGATTTCCTCAAAGTGAACACTCCTCTCAATAAACACTGCATGTGTCTCGGGATCCATCAATCTATATGCCTTAACACCCTTAGGATATCCAACAAATATGCAAAGCCGACTCTGAGGTTCCAATGCCTTGCATTTCTACGAAGGTATGTGAGCCCATAGTGGACACCCAAAGACTCTGAAATGTATCGCAATTGGTTTCCTACCAGCCCAAGCTTCAAAAGGAGTAATACCTTGCAAAGCTTTGTGAGGAACTCGATTCTGGATGTGTGTGGCACAACTAATAGCCTCTGCCCAAAAGGAAGGATCAAGAGAACATGCATGTATCATACAAGTAGCCATTTCTTTGAGAGTTCTATTCTTGCATTATGCAACGTCATTCTACTGTGGAGTGTATGCAATAGAATGCTGAAGATCAATCCCCTAAAATGTATAAAAATCCTAAAGTCTCTTGTTCACATATTCCCTTCCATTATCTGTATGAAGAATCTTGACCACTTTTCTGGATTGCTTCTCCACACGAGTCTTGAAGTCCTGAAATTTATCAAATACTTCACTCTTATGAATGAGAAAGTAGACCCAAGTGAAGCGGGAGTAGTCATCAATGAAGGCGAGGACATAGCGGGCCTTGCTAAATGAAGGTGCTTGAAATGGACCTGCTACATCATTGTGAACAAGTTGAAGAACTTCCAAAGCTCTCCAACCTTTCCCCTTATCAAACTTCTCCTCCATTTTCCCATGGAACAACCTGAACATACACCCTTTGAAAAACTAATTCGAGGTAGACCTGTGACCATGTCTTTAGTGTTGAGCTGTTGAAGATAGTGATAGTTGAGGTGACCAAACCGCTCATGCCATAGCTTAATTTTTGAATTTGAATGAGTAAGTAAGGCCCTAGAAGGAGAACATGGCACAAAGTGGGAGAATGAATAAAGCCTTGAGTTGTCATTAACTTGTCCCACTACTACCAAGGCATCATCATCAAGTTCCTTTACCACAACTAAATCAGGTGTAAACTCAACCTTTTTTCCATTCCCATAGTGAGTGATTTGGTAGATAGAGAGAAGTTTGGTAGACAAGTTAGGAACATAAAGAACATTATCAAATGTTCCATCATCCATGTCAACTGAACCTTTCCCTTCAACCTCAACTTGTATATCATCACCTATGTAAATGTGAGGTACCTTAGATGGCTCCAATGAAGAAAGTTGCTCCTTTGTAGAACTCATGTGATATGAGACACCCAGGTCGAGTATCTACTACTATGAAGAACCTGTTGTAGCCACAAATGCTTGCCCTTTTCCCTTAGACTATGAGGAAAAGGAAGGAGATGAATCCTTCTTTGTGTAGGCAGATGGCAAGTTGATGTTGTTTTTCTTAAGGAGATTTGTTAACTCATCAACTTGCTTGGTGTGGCATTGATGCTCATCATGACCATACTTCTTGCAATATGCACAAGTTGGTTTATCCTTCGTAGGTGTTGTCCCCTTCTTGGAAGAGGATGAAAAATCACCTTGTGATGGAGAGGATGATTGTCCTTTTTCTTGTTGTGGCTTTGACTTAGAGTGCTTCTTCTTCTTATTGCAATCTTTTCCTTGACATCCTTGATTCCCTTGATTAGCCACCAAAGCCTTGGACTTTGAAGACTTGAGAAGCCCAATGTTCAACAACTTAGATTGTTCCAATATCAACATTTATGTGAAAGCATCAAATGAAGGCATAACATAGGAACTCCCCACTATCAAACGACGAGTTTGGAAGCTAGACACAAATGCTGCATATTCTGGTGCAAGCTTGTCCAACAAGTTGAATATCAACTGAGCATCCTTTTTGTCAATTCTACAATCCTTAAGCTTTTCTCTTAGCTCATTTTCTTTGGTGACATAATCTTTGATTGTATCAAAACTCTTGAGATCCAAGTTAGTGAGCTCATTGTCAATCTTGTAACCTCTGATTTTATCAACTTGACCATACAATTTATGAAACATATCCCAAGCATCTTTGATTGTAGTACACTTCTCAATATGAAAGATGAGGTCATCTGATACATATGCAAAGTTCCAAGAGCCATTCAATTCTTAGTGAGCCATTCTAATTGAGCATTAGGATCAGCCTTAGGATCAGGTGGCTCTTCTATTGTTCCATCTATGTAATACGTGAGACCTTTTTCCATTAATTTACTTCATACTTTAATTTTCCATGATGCATAATTATGTGGAGTTAAAGGTGGAAATTTATGAGGACTCGTTGCAAAAAAAATGAAAGAGGACAATGAAAGAGAGGCACAATCACACAAGACACCCCCCCAAATTCACTCAATCAAAGAACCCCCCCCCAAAAGTGATGATTTGGCACTTTATACTTAGTGCGTGTACAATGGCCACTTGCAAAAAATGGCAAAGTGGACTTTTGATTTCAATTTTACAACTACCTCAATAAGGCCAAAAGAGACTCAAACTAATAGTGTAAGATATATAAACTAGGATCCAAGCAATTTACAAGTACCAAATAGGCCAAATAAGACCAATATCTGAAAGTAAAATTTCCACTCAAAATCTCTAAAATCTGATCATAGATTATGAAAGTAGACAAAAAAACATGCACTTTCAAAAAAAATGGCACCTGAAAAGGAGGTCCTATGAGCTCAAACGAGGCCTTTGAAGTTGCAGAATTGAGGATTGGATAGGTACAGCTGAGAGAATCCAAAAATTTCAAAAAACCTATGCACCAAAATTGGAAAATAACCACACCACTGCGAAGAGCATGAAAAATTAGCCCAAATAAAAAAAATTGCACACAAAATGGAGCAAAATTGAGCATGTTAGGGGCCTCCAAAGTTGACCCAAAAATCCAAACTGCTCAACAGAGAGGGGTCTAAAAATTTGCCAAAAATGCTAACGTCAGAAAAACACTATGCTAACTTTGACGACCGTATGACCGTCAAAATGGTCATCGCCCCTGGACTAGGCTGACTTAGCGCTTACGTGGCAGCTAACTGTGCAAAAAATCTTGGTGGCACTGACTAGCCTGCGTTGCTGATGGGGCAATTGAATGGGCTCCTTTGTGGCACTCAAAGGTGGGCCCGGTGCTGACTGGACAAGCGGGTCTAGTTGTCAGGTGATGTGGCTAGTGGTGGGCCCACAGATAAGACAGTCGTCGACGGTCTACTCGTTGTCAGCCAGCAGTTGCCAAAAACCTATCACTGGCTAGAAAAAAAGCTACCGATAGGAGGGGCCCACAATGACAACTGGTGAGGTCGGAGGGGCCGGCAATGATGGGTGGTAGCTGGCAGGGCCAGAGGGGCCATCGGCGGCGGAGCTAGAGCGGCCTGCACGGGCGGCGACGTGGACTACCACAGGTGGAGCGGTGGTTGGGAAGGGTCGTCGGGAGGGAGGCACAAGGAAGGATGTTGGAGGGTTGCGGTGGCGGCAACTAGCAGCCAAAAGGCAGGTGCTGCACAAAAGGGAGGCGGAGACGGAGGGCAGCAGTGGCCGATGATGTCGGGGCTGCCAGAGCTGGTGGTCTCGGGGCAGCTGAAGCGCCTATGCGGGGAGCTGTAGGGGCCGCCAAAAGGTGGTGGTGGGACCAGTACGGGTGCTGCGCAACCTGCAACCTACAGAGGAGTACGGTGGTGCAGGGGGGGATCTATGGACCCCCAAAAATAATTTTTTTTCTTTCTTTTCTTTTCTTTTCTTTTTGAAAAATAAAAAACCCCTTTTCAGTTTTTTATTTTTATTTATGTTTTTCAAAAAAACAATTCTTTTTCAAAAAATGGAAGAAGAAAAAAATTTCAGAATTTTTTTTTAAATCTGAAAATTTCATACTGTACAGCCCAAGTTGGGCAAAAAATTCCTCTACCCCCAAAAGTTGATTTTTGCTAGAAACAGTCGAGTTTGTACTCAATTTTTATGGAAACGACCTCTTGAACGCAATGGTGAGGTCAAAAACACTCTAAGATGCCTCCAAAAAATGCTTATCCCTCAGATCCAAAAATAGAAGCCTCCCACAATGTCTCGAAAAACCAATCAATGAAGTCTCAATGGCTCTCACACCATGTGAGATTTTGCCAAGATCAAGGGCACAATGAAAAGTATAAAAGAGAGACAAAAGAATGACAAGAACAAACTCTATTCGCATCAATATGCAAATGATCAACTGGATTTACCAATGCAATGAATATAGGCCTGCTTATATAGGCATGGCAATATGGATGTATGAGCACACAATCATGACATGTGGCTCAATGAGAAACAAGGGTAAGTAAGAAATACTAGGGGTAGGTAGGAGAAATAGTATAATATTCCACAAGAGGTGGATGACCCACCGAATGTGGAGTGTAACAGCAAAATAAGACTACAAAAGATGGAATTTCTCCTACAAGTTGTATCCCTATGTGCACACTTCCCTAAGTGTCTCAAATCCAAACTACGAAGAGATGCATTATCCTAAGTTAACTTAAGTAAAGTGTAATAATATCCATAATGAATATTTATTTACACCAACACATTCTTCACACCTACACCTTCCAAAGGCTAGAGATGCTATATAGAGAACTATATTCCAAATTCTCTAAATTCTCATTCACCTACTCTGATACCATATGATAGATAGAAATTTTGATTATTCAATGACACTTCGATCATGCACAAGGAAGGTGACTTTATGCAAGGAGAGTTGATCAGTTTAACGCACATGACTACACAATTCCTCAACATTCACCATAATATTTATCTAAGCAACACTAAAATGTAAGACTCTATTCTAACAGTTACTAACATTAAGAAACAAACATTTACTATTGCACTTATAAAATCAAGCTTAATATGTGAAAAATTAAACTCCAAATGACTCTCTTAACCAATAATTTTTTTATCATAGAAACACACCAAAAAAACAAACTAGATTTTATTTCAAAATGTAAAACACCCAAACATATGGCGTATGATGTTAAATGTAACAACACATATATAAATTGACTTTTATAATGCTCTTGGTAATAGAGACAAGAGAATGAGAATATTTTTTTTGGAAGATATATAAAAACATAGTGATTTTCATCCTATCTAGTTGTCTTTTTTTATTGTATGTGACTACAAATTCATACGTATAATTATTTTTTATCAATTATTCACTCTACTAATATTGATTTAAAGGATGATTCTAATCATGAGAGTAAAGATAGAAATAATCACTTCATAATGGAATGAAATAGTTTAAAGGAAAGACGAAGAGATAAGAATATAATATTTCCTAGGATGAAATTCACAGATTTTTAGTACCATGCAAGCAATATTATGCATATATCATACAAATTTACTAAATATATATTAATTTTTCAAAAATATTAGCCTTGTCAATAAAGAAAAAAATAGTCATTCCCATGATAAACATAGAATGGAAAGGAAGAGAAAATAAATGTTTACAAAATAATTTATAACATCTACAGTTTGATTCTAGAATATGGAAATGGTAGTAAAAATGGGAACTATGAGAGTGGGTGCATGGTAAAGGTATATGAAACCCTTAATGAGAAATTTTATGGTGAAAGAGATGGGACTAACAAATCTTCTATTGTTTTTTATTATGTTGATGGGTCTCTATCTTTGGTTTTCCTTGTAGACACATGCTTTGAAGCCTCTATTTCTCTTAGAAGAGGCTTATTTGTGGTGAATGATGATGTTGGTATTGAATGTTCTATGGTTAGGTTTTCCCAAACTAGGTTTGAAGGAGCTTCTCTTTCTTGTGTTACTTCTTTGGTTAAGGAATTCGTGTGTGTTGAAGATGAAATTGGAAATCTAGATGGTGAGCATGAGGTTTTGTGGGAAGAGGAAAATCATTTTCCTTCTTCCTCATCTTCATTTTATTATTTATTTATTTATGGGGATGACCTAGATGAAGAGGATGATATGCTCCTCAATATCCTCTTAAAAGTCTAGTTGGAGGTGAATAACATGGTCAAAGTGCCTATGGTTGAGGTCATGGATAGTGATCAATTTTTGGGTATGAGAAAAGAGTTCATACCCCTTCTTTAGATCTTTTGTCTTCCTTAAATAGAATACAAATTTCCAAATCTTCTAAAGCCATTTTATTCGACTAAGGAAAAAAGGTGATTCTCACTTGAGGTTATTGAGGATGTTGTTTCACCTTCTGATAAGTTGGAAGATTGTGTTGGGAAGGCTATTGAGGATTTTGTTTCTCCTATGGAGTGTGTGAGGATAGATATGAATTGTTTTATTTGTCTAGATGTTGCTTCCACCCCTTAAATTTTTTGTTCTCAATCCAACCCTTTCTGTTAGTTTTGTTGTCTTGGTGGCTACTACTTTCTCAAATGCATACAACTCCTAATGCTAGCTCTAACATTCTTGTGGTTTTTTCTTCTTCTCTACTAGTATCTATTATTTATCTTAATCCTAAGGTTGTGAAGGAGTTATGCATCATTTGGAGTCCTATTATGGGTATTTCTCTTATGGATATGGAGGATGCTCAAATTTACATTGATTTTCCTAATTATAATCTTTCCAAGTTGTATGGCTGGATTAAGAGCTCACTAATTGGGAGATTCTATGGGAATCAACCAAATATTGATATTGTTATAATATGGATCCATTGGGTTTGGAAACTTCATGATAGAGTTGAGGCATTTGCTATGTTGACTATTTTTTATTTTTCCTACCAGGAGATTAGCTCTAGGATTCTCCATCAAGGCCTCTTGTATATAGGTTTAAATGGTCTTATTCTTAAAATTAGATCTTCTAATTTGAAGCCAATGAAGAACAATCCAATTTTTCTATTTATGTTCATCTACGAGGGTTACCCTTATAATTTTGGAATGAAAAGGTTTCCATGATTGTTTTTAACTCTTTTGGGCAATACTATGCTACTGATAATATCCCTAAATTAATGAGGATACTTTTCTTGAAGATTTGATACTTGGGTGCAAAAAATATAATATGAAGACTCCCTGGCAATATGTCATTTGTGTAGTAGACTGGATCATGTGCCTCTACTACTTGATTTAATAATTAAAATCAAGAACACTTTGTTTGAAAGAAGAAGGATTTACTAACCTCGAAGATGGCTTCCCTTACTCCCCTTTTGGTGGTTTGAGAAGTAGATTTTAAAGGGAAATCCCAAATGGACTATTTGGTGATGACTCCTTAATGATTTGGGGCTTATAGATCATTTGTTATTGATTCAATACTTGCCCCTTGTCTAAAAAAAAGTTGTATTTGGGGAGAAGGATCCTCGATTTGACATTACAAAAAATTCTTTGGATCATTTTTTAAACCACCTTAACTAATGATTAATTGATTGATATTTATGTCTTTATATTTTGTAGCCTTTTGCTGTTCCTCTTGTTTGTTCGTTAGTGTCCAGTTAAAACTTTATCTTTCTCTTTGTACAAGATTTGAGGCCCTTTCAAAACCCTTCTTATCAAATGAAAATATTTGAAGAATAAATCTAATATATTATCTAAATTAATAAGGCTTAAATGTAATTAATTATTGATCTCTCTTTTAATGTTATTAATTATAAACTTCTTTCCACTCTTTTAAAAGAGATAAAAAAATAAAGAACAATACAACCACTAAACCAAGAAGAGATATGTATGGTAAAATCACCTAGTAGATGACCCTTTATATAGATAAAATAATATTTTAGATATGTTTCAATTATTATTATCTATTATTGAGCTATGTAAAATTTTAAACATTACTTATCTACATGTATAGAATATCATAAAAAAATTATAGGAAGAGTGTGATTGGAAAAAATAAATAAATGATATAGATTGTCAACTCATTGATGTTGTGTATACCAATAATTTGACTTGGTAGAGGTGATAAAATAAATAGGTACATGAAATGCAAATATATGAAAAAATAAAGGAAATATAGAATGTGAACAATACATTCCTTTTCAAATAACTTTTATTGTAATTGCTTATGTACTTCATGTTATTTTATAAACATTAAAGGTGTGGTATATTAAAATTGCTATTAATAATTTTAAAAGAATTTATTTTTCTAAAAATATATATTGGTATTAAAAAAAATTTGCTAAATTTTTAATCATAAAATCATCCTTCTGTGAGATATAATTTATAAGAAACATTTTTAGAGAGTTAATTCATCTAACAATTATCCTTATGAAATATTTATTTGTGCACACATATAATGGCAATGAAGGTGTGAAGATTTTTTTTTGAGATGGTGAAACGTTTGAGAAATTAACATGAGTATAACTAATAAGTACCTCATTATGTGATGCTTATATTCTTCTCTCCTTTCTGCAAATAATAGTCTATTAGTTGGATTTTGTACAAGACCTTGAATCACACCAAAGAATAAAATACTTGTTATTCTCATCATGTAAGAAAATAATATATCCCAATTGAATAACTCAACTTGTTTTAGATTAACGAGTAAAAAATGTTATTAATAAGTCACTTCTTTATGTTTAAATATATTTATTTCATTCTGACTAAAAATTAAATTTTAATTATATGAAAATTGTTGAAAAATGATTTGTGTAGAGGTAATTTTCATTAACTACATTTTGTAGTTTATTTTTTATTTTTTGGTAAAAGGCCAAGGCTGCAATATATATATTAGATTAATAATAGAAATTACAAAAATGCTAGAATTATAATACTCGCTTTAGCAATACAAAATGAAAGTGTAACACACCTTGCAAATAGTCAATCATGTCTAAATATGGGAAGTCTTCTCCCATCACAACACTAGTACATCTAATTACATTTGAAGAATTCATACTCTTGAACAATCCTTGGCTTCCAAGATCATCTGGATATGACTATGGAAATCTTATGCCAAGATAATCTTGCATAGATTGAAATTGATTAATTTGAAGGCTCTGTAACATCCTTTGTTGTTGATGTACACAATGCTCCAAGAATCTTTGCTATTGTTGGCGATGATCTTCTACTCCTGACATTGTCACATCAACATCTTGTAGTTCGTGAATATTCAGGTTTCTTATATTTTATTGTAGATTTTAAATTAGTGAATGTTATTTCAGAACACGGATTTGAAGGTGTTAGAATTCATGAAATATTTGTGGTCATTTGCAATAATATGGAAGTACACATTCATGAGGTGGTATTTTTTTTTAAATATGAAAGGAGCAAGTAGTGTTTATTTAATATTGGGTCATATGAGAGAAGTCACTCAAACCAATGCAAGAAGAACCCTAGATAATAAAAGTATGAGTGACAATCTTTGCTTAATGGAATTTGTAAAGAATCATTATGCATCCATGTTTTGAGTTAAGGTATTCCCACTATTATTAGAGTTATGTTGTTGTATAGCTTATATTTACTCTTGTGTTATTTGATACAAGTAGTGATATTAAGACATGAATTATTATTTTGCTTTCTAAATTTCACATAGTTTAGTCATACACTTAGTATGAGTAACATCTATGAACTTTACTAGATCATTCATGAACCAATATGATTATGTGAACAATTTCTAAAGAAATATAGACCAATAAAAATTAACTCAAAAAATGTGAAATTGAATTTCAATAAAATATCATATAATATCTATTATCAATTACTATTACTTCTATATAATTATTAATGTCAATGATAATTTTATTTTTATTTTATTTTTATACTAAATTTAAATACCACCTAAATTAAACTAAGAAATTATAATTTTAAATTAAGATTCAAATAACAACTGTCTATAACCTTTACACTAAACTATTTATTTCTAAATTTTCAAAACTCTGTAACATTATTTACAGTAAAGTAGATTAAACTAATAAAATTTTATTATAGATATTTATTCAAACCTATCTTATACATAAAAATGCAGGTTATTTCTTGACAATTATATAAAGGGTAGACAAGTTTGCATAGTCAAAGGAAATAACCTTTTTCGTCGTGCCCATATAAATTTAATACCTCGTCGGCTGTCGGCATCATGTTTTCCCTCCAAAATCGGACAAACTGAATTTAATAGCCGTTGACAACAGAGAAGATGTGGATTGTTTGATAAGAAAATGGGAGCTGACATTTGATAACACCGCTTTTATAGGAGAGTATCCCGGAAAACTTTTAAAAAGTTATGCTGCACCAACTCAAAAGTAACCATATTGATTAATAAAAGTATTCAGGTAACAATCCACAGAGACCATTAAATATTGCCAACATTTCCGGTATGATGTTTGTCTATTAAAAAATATAATGTGATGAATACATTTATTTCGAAAATCATTCACCTAGAAATTTAATGCAGTTCAACTGTGTCTCAGATTTCCGTTCAACTAAATCAGCTCTGACTTTGAGAACAGAAAATAGAGAATATGTCTTAGAAGCGAAAAATATTACAACGATAATATCATTACCGTCCTACATTTGGTACCCGTTTTTAAGGCACTGTTGTTATAACCAAAATTTAGAAATCTTGTGAATTAGGTTGGAATTATATTATTTGTTAAATGAATTTAACGATTTTAGTTTCTTTGTTGAACAAGAAGATTTGTAAAGGATATTTTTGGCATTGGCATATTTGGTTGTTAAGTTTTTTCCGTGCTCAGTTTTGATACCATCTCTTTTGTTCATATTCTTTGTGGATGAAATATAGTTTCGGATTCTTCGCTCAAATGGACATAGGAGGCTCCTTTTGGATTGATTGGGATTCTTTAATCTCTGATTGGACTACCATGTTTCTTCATCTTCTTCAACATGATAAGGGCTCATCTTATTTTTGTTTGGCTTTTCCTTTGTTAAATCTTTGGATATTGTTTGAAAATCTTTATGTAACCCTTTTTTGAGTTCTTGATTAGCTTATTGTGATCATTTTTTTGCCAAAGGAAAAAAAAAATTACTTGACCATCAAATTTAAATCTTAAATGAAATTGAAATAAAAATATAATCACACTAATTCTTAGATAATATAAGAAAAATATTTTATATTTAAAAAGAAATAAAAATAGTTATTTAAATTATTCATTTTGGTATCAATGAAAACTCAAAATTAATCTATATAATTAAGAGGTATAATGTAAAAACAATAAAAATAGTGAAAAAAACATATTTTTGATTAAAGTGGGGAAGGACCCAAACTCATTACAGATCTAACAATGATTATCAAAAATCAAAACTAATCACAAAGAGAGCAATATGGGACAACCAACCAAACAATAGAGTTGGAGCCAAATAGGTCAGTAGAATTATTCAGAGGGAGGTCAAAAATGGCAATATTACGGGCTTAAGGCCCTCCTCTTAGGCCCCGACATGCTCTCACCAATAATTTGTAGATGACACTCTCTTGATGGGAGAAGGTTCGGTCAAAGAATTTAAAAAAGACTCTAAATATATATGAGGATGGTTCGGGGCAAAAAATTAGCCTGGCTAAAAGCTCCATCTTCTTCTTCAACAACCCTAAACACAGGAAAGTTAAGATTGCCTCAATTATTGGCTGCAAAGTTGGAACTTTGCCTAATTCCTATCTGGGCCTTCCTCTCTGCCAGGACCCCACTCCTAACTCTTTTTGGGTGAATCTTATAGACAAATTCCAGAACAAGTTGGCTGAGTGGAAAGGTGTCTTGCTAAGCCAAGCAGGTAAGCTCCAGTTGCTCAAAGCCTCGCTTTAGAGCCTCCTTGTTTATGCTATGAGTCTATTCAAAATCCCAGCCAAAATCGTTGATAAATTGGAAAGAATTCAAAAAACAAAATTGTAGACTGGAACTGAATCTAAGAATAGATTACACCTTGTGGCTTGGAATCAAGTTTGCCTACCCAAATCCATGGGAGGTCTGGATATCTGGAATCTGAGAGACTTCAATTAAGCCTTGATAGCCAAGCAGCTATGGAGATGTCTTAAAGAGAATAATGAATGGACTGATATATTCAAACTTAAATACCACATTTCTTATATCCAAAACACTCTAGAAACTTATGATCTTCCCAATGCGGTTTCTGATTTCTGGAGCAATTTCATTGGCTCCTCCAAAGTTATCTTGCATGGTTGCAGATGGATGCTAGGAAATGGTACCAGAATCAGGTTCTGGGATGACTGGTGGATTGATGATGGCCCCCTTTCAGACTCTATTTGGGCTCCCCCCTTTAAAGAGTTATGCCTCAAAAAAATGGGTGCCTAGGTGGCTGATTACATTAGAAATGGAGATCGGTTGGACCTCTCTTCTATTGATAATGTTTTGATTCCTATGTAACCTTGGTGGAATTGTATTCACATCCCCTGCTCTCAAGGAGAGGATGAAGTGTTCTGGAACTTCTCCTCTTTTGGGAAGTTCAAAGTTGTTGATGCTTATAAGTTCATCTCTAGATCCTTCTCCCCCCCGCTTTTGGGCGGGTATCTGGAACAAGCTCTTAATTCCTAAAATTAACATTTTTTTCTAGTTGTATATGCAGGGCAAGATATCTACCATTGATAATCTTTGCAGAAGAGGTATTCCTCTCTCTAATAGATGATTTCTTTGTAAAGAGGCAGAGGAAAATGTTGGCCATGTGATGCTGCATTGCGCCTATGCCAAGAATATCTGGAATCACTTCCTTAACATCTGGAACATTGCCTGCGTCTTCCATGTTACTACCTAGCGAATGTGGTTTGAATAGAAATGCCCCTCTAATAATCAAGCCTTAGATGTTCTCTAGAATTTATCTCTTCTGCATATTGCCTAGGGCATCTAGAAAGAAAGAAACAATAGAGTCTTCAGGGATTTGGAAACTTCTGCTTTTGTTGTGGCTACTAGAATACACAATGCTATCAAAGAGAACTTTCTCCACTCCTGCCCCAGCAGAAAGAATGAGGTCCCCATTCCTACTCTTCAGGTGGATTAGGATACTATCAATCGGTGGCAAATTGATTGGAATATTGCCAACCTAGTTCACAAAACCAAGCAGTGCAGACAAAATGTTATATGGCATCCTCCCCCTATGGGCTAGATCAAAATCAATGTGGATGGGGTGGCTAAAGGTAATCCTGAGCCGACCGGGTGTGGGGGAGTGGCTAGGAATCACTCTAGTCTACTAATTTTCATGGTGGCGCTCCCCCTGGGCACCCAGTCGAACCACTATGCGGAAGCCAATGCTACCCACATTGTTGAAATGTGGCGACTAATCAACAAAGTACTGTAAAACCGACATTGTAATAAAACCCTAAAAAGGCCAACTTTGTTTGTTGCCCTAAAAACACATGTTATAAGGGGCTGGAATGCTTAAGGCATTGTAGGGTTGATGTACTGTTTTTGCTGGATAATAAGAAAGATTGGACAGCTGTGTATGGTGGACGTAACCCATTCTGGGTGAACCACGTTAAATCTCTGTGTTATCTGTGTCCTGTTTTATTTCTTTATCTTTTGTATTTAAATCTACATATAATTGTTAGTTCATATTTGCTTCAGATCTGCTTGAAACCCTAACAGTTGGTATCAGAGCGAGGTTTTCTATAAATTGGTAGGACTTTCAGATTTGAGTGGGAGCAATGGAGAATTCCAAATTCAAGGTCAAAAAGTTTAACAGCTAGAATTATCAGTTATGGAAAATGCAGATGGAGGATTACCTGTATCAAAAGGATTTGTGGCGGCCATTGGAAGGAAAGGCAAAGAAACCGACCATAATGTTAGATGAAGTGTGGGACATTTTAGATAGAAAGGCACTGGGATCCATTCGATTGTGCCTTGCGCCGTCTGTAGCATTCAATATAACAGAAGCAAAAATGGTTGTAGATTTGATGGCAACATTGGCTAAGTTGTATGAGAAACCCTCGGCTTCGAATAAGGTATTTCTTATGAAGCGTTTGTTTAATTTGAAAATGAGTGAGGGAGGATCTGTAGCGGAGCACTTAAATAAATTTAATACAATTACTAGTCAATTGTCTTCGATAAAAATTACCTTTGCAGAAGAGGTTAGGGCTCTCTTGATTTTATGTTCTTTGCCAGAAAGCTGGAATAGCTTGGTTATAGCTGTAAGTAACTCTATCTCTGGTAAAAATACTTTGGTATTTGATGATATTGTTGGTGTTATCCTAAGCAAGGAAATGCGAAGGAAAAGCACAGGTGAGACTTCAACATCATCGGGTAGTGTTTTGAATGTGAAGAACAGAGGAAGATCAAAGGAAAGAGGAAAAGGCCATGGGAATGAGAAGTCACGAGGGAAGTCAAAGAAAGGATGCTCTCAATCTAGAGGAAACAAAGATTGCTGGTACTGCAAAAAGCTTGATCATCTAAAGAAAGACTGTTGGTCTCGGGAAAACAAAGAAGGAGACAAAAATGAAAATGACAGTAAGGAAGCTAATATTGCAAGTAATACTTTACAAGATGCTTTAATCTTATGTTTGGATAATGTTAATGATTCCTGGGTAATAGATTCTGGGGCTTCATTTCATGCTACACCCCATAGAAAATATTTTCTAGATTATGTTCGAGGTGATTTTGGACAGGTATATTTGGGTGATGATGAGCCCTGTCAAATTGTTGGAAAAGGAAAGATAAAGATCAAGTTGCAGAATGGTAATGTTTGGTTTCTGCAGGAGGTAAGACATGTTCCTAATTTAAGAAGAAATTTCATTTCTACAGGGCAAGTAGGTAGTGAAGGCTGCATAGTTACCTTCTCAGACAGTATGTGGAAGGTCTCTAAAAGATCATTAGTAGTAGCTAAAGGTGCGAAGGTAGGCACATTATATCTATGTATTGGTAACACTTACTCTACCTTAGCTGCTACAGATAAAGTTACTGCAAGAACAACAACAATAAATGTTGCAAGAACAGATTCGATAATGTGGCACCATAGGTTTGGGCACATGAGTGAGAAAGAGATGAAAACCCTTCACTCCAAAAATCTATTGCTAGGACTAAAGAAGATTGATTTAGAGTTCTGTGAAAACTATGTTTATGGTAAATAGAAAAGAGTCAGATTTCTCAAGGTTGGGAAAGAGAAGAAGAGTGAGAAGTTAGAGCTTGTACATTCAGATGTATGGGGACCAGCTCAGGTATCATCTCTTGGTGGCTCTTGTTATTATGTTATTTTTATTGATGACTCAACCAAAAAAACATGGGTATATTTCCTAAAACAAAAATCAGATGTTTTTGAAACTTTTAAGAAATGGAAAGTTTTGGTTGAGAATGAGACAGGAAAAAAGTTGAAGTGTCTCAGATCAGATAATGGAGGTGAGTATTGCAGCAAAGCATTTGAAAATTACTGCTCCTTAAATGGGATTTGAAAGTAGAAGACAGTTCCAAGAACTCCATAGGAAAATGGTGTCGGAGAGAATGAATAGGACTATCATGGAACGCGCGAGGAGCATGAGATTGCATGCTGGATTGCCCTTACATTTTTGGGCAGAAGTTGTACATACTACTGTCTATTTGATAAATAGAGGACCTTCAAACCCTTTGGATGGTGGTATTCCAGAGGAGGCATGGACTGGTAAAAAGGTAAATTATTCTTTTCTAAAAACTTTTGGTTGTAAAGCTTTTGTCCATGTTGATAAAGAAAATAGAACCAAGCTTGATGCTAAATCTCAGAAATGTACCTTCATTGGATATGGGATAGATGAATATGGCTATCGGTTATGGGATTTTGAAAATAAGAAAATAATTAGAAGTAGAGATGTTATATTCAATGAGAAGGTTATGTATAAAGAACAGATGCAGGAAAAGAAGCATGAATAGGACAAACAAGAATATGTGGTGTTGGATGAGATTCCTGAAAATGAAATGCCATAGGTACCTGATGCTCAGCAACAATAGATTGTCCCACAAACTCCTGCAAGTGTTAGACATTCTACGAGGACAAGTAGACCCCCTAAAAGATTTTCTCCTTCTTTGTATTCTATTTTATTAACGGATTCTAGTGAACCAGAAGAATATGAAGAAGCAATGTAGGTGGATGCCAAACAACAGTGGGAGCTAGGCATGAAAGAGGAGATGGACTCCTTGATGAAAAATAAGACTTGGGACTTAGTCCCTTTACCTGTAGAAAAAAGAGTCTTGCCTAAAAAATGGGTTTATCGACTGAAGGAGGAGGAAGGAGGTCAGAAAAGATATAAGGCCAGACTTGTGGTAAAAGGTTTTGCACAGAAAAAGGGTATAGATTATGATGAAATATTTTCTCCAGTTGTAAAAATGACTTCAATTAGAACTGTACTTAGTCTTGTGGCTATAGATGATTTACATCTTTCACAATTAGATGTCAAAACAACTTTTCTCCATGGAGATTTGGAGGAGGAAATTTACATGTTGCAACCACAGGGATATGAGGTCAAAGGTAAGGAGAACTTGGTGTGCAGGTTGAAGAAAAGTCAGTATGGCCTAAAGCAAGCACCCCGACAATGGTATTTAAAATTTGATAGTTTCATGGCTGAACATGGTTATCATAGATGTCATTCTGATCATTGTGTATATTTTAAGAGATTTGATAATGACAGTTATATTATCCTGTTGCTTTATGTTGATGACATGCTTGTTGCTGGGTCTAACATGCAACATATAAATGATCCTAAACAGAAATTAGCCAGGTCATTTGTTATGAAGGATTTGGGTGTAGCTAAGCAAATTCTCGGTATGAGGATTACACGAGATAGGAAAAATAGAACCTTGAATTTGTCCCAAAGTGAGTATATAAAGAAGGTGTTGAAAAGATTTAACATGCAGGATGCAAAAGCAGTTAGTACACCTTTGGCTAGTCATTTCAAATTGACTAAGGAGATGTGCCCAAAGGCATAGGAAGAGGTTAATAAAATATCTAACATCCCGTATTCATCAGCTATTGGTAGTTTGATGTATGTAATGGTATGCACAAGGCCAGATATTGCACATGTAGTGGGAGTTGTGAGCAAGTTTATGAGTAATCCGGGTATGGAACATTGGAATGCTGTGAAATGGATTCTTCAGTATTTGAAAGGAACTACTACGAAGGCATTATGTTTCAAAGGATCTAATGTTGCTCTGAGTGGATTTGTTGACTCTGATCTGGCAGGTGATATTGATTCACGGAGGAGTACTACAAGGTATGTTTTTACTATAGGGGGAACTGCAATCAGTTGGATTTCTAGGCTGCAAAAGGTTGTTGCACTTTCAACCATTGAAGCTGAGTATGTTGCTGCTATAGAAGCCAGCAAGGAGATGATTTGGTTGCAATGTTTTCTAGAGGAATTGGGTCAGACACAAGAGGATAGCCCATTGTATACTGATAGCCACAGTGCCATTCATCTTGTGAAGAACTCAGCTTTTCATTCAAGGACAAAGCACATTCAGCTCAGGTACCACTTCATCCGGACTATTTTGGAGGAAGGTCAGTTAAGGCTTGAGAAGATTCACACAAGTGAGAATCCTATCGATATGTTCACAAAGGTAGTTCCATAGGAGAAGCTGATTTCTTCATCAGTTTCTGTTGGTCTTCTTGTTTGATAATTGTGGAATTTATACCAGTCGAGTCCTAGTGTTTTATCCAGTGGATGTTGCATGTACAGTGGTGTCGTGTAGTATCAGTCTCCAAGTGGGATATTGTTTAGTGTGGAGCCTGATTAGTCTCCAAGTGGGAGATTGTTTAGTGTGGAGCCTGATTAGTCTCCAAGTGGGAGATTGTTGAAATGTGGCGACTGATCAGCAAAGTACTGTACACTCAGCACATATCCTCATTGAGGTTCGACTTTGTTTGTTGCCCTAAAAATGTATGTTATAAGCTGCTGGGATGCTTAAGGCATTGTAGGGTTGATGTACTATTTTTGCTGGATAATAAGAAAGATTGGACGGCTGTGTATGGTGGACCTAACCCATTCTGGGTGAACCACGTTAAATCTCTGTGTTATCTGTGTCCTGTTTTATTTCTTTATCTTTTGTATTTAAATCTGCATATAATTGTTAGTTCATATTTGCTTCGGATCTGCTTGAAACCCTAACACACATCGGGTTACACATGGCTAAAGGAGAAGGCTATACTAAAGTAGGGTTGGAGTCTGACTTGCTAAACACTGTCAACTGCTTGAGTGGATGTATGGATCCTAGCTAGACGATTGCCAGCCTGATCAAGGATTGCTGAAATATAATTGATAAGCTGACAAATTTCAAAATCTCACACATATACTTGGAAGGCAACAAGGTGACAGATCTAGTGGCCAATCTGGTGGTGGGATACGTGGCAAGCAACTGGTGGAGTAGTAGGGATGCTTTCCCCGAAAATCTGTGTGAGATGGCACATAATGACTACTGCATCAATCAATAATCTTCTATCATGACATGACTAAGTTGATGGGGAAACGACTCTTTTTGGCTTTTTCGTAATCAAAGATCTAGAAACCTCCTTGGTGACTGGATTTCCTACCTCATTGTGTGGTTTTTTTCGCTATTGTTTGGATATTTTGTGGGTGTGGCCCATTTTCTAGGACTGGATGGTGCCTTCCTTGGTGAGCCCCATCTCCTACTATTTGGTGACCAAGAGCATAATGGGAGGGGATAAGAACAGATAAGAGCCCTCTACTTATGAGAAGTGGAAGAAGAACAAAGATGTTTGGCAGGAAGTCATTGATAGTGGTCTCATCCCCTACTTGAACCGACTTCACGACCCCTCTCCTCTACTTACAGAGGCCTTTGTTAATGGATGGAAAAACAAATCTCGAGGCTTATGGTGCCAATTATTAGATTGATGAAAATTTGGCGGCGACGATCATTCATATGGGTACGACTGGAAGAATATTTTACAGGGATAGAAAAACTAGGGAGGAGGACTTGTCAAGTTTCTTTAACAAAGACAAGGAGCACTCTAGAGTCACCAAGATGGTCGATGGTGGCTATAATAGAAAAGACCTCATGCCCCCCTGGCCTAACTTGCCTGAGTTTATAATGAGGTATATTACTTTCGATGGCAGGTATGAAAGCATCTTTTCCTATCATTTCACTATCTTAAATCAATTTAGGCACAGTAAAATCATCTTTGTTCCCTTCTATCCGGCCTTCCTTGAAAATAGCTTGGAAAAACATTTGGAGAACCCTAACAACCCGGTTCTCCACAACAAAATTATTGTCCTTATCATGGAGCACGCTAAATCACTTGAAATTGTACCCCCTCTTGTAGAGATTGGCCTACAAACAGATGTCCGGGATGTTTCTGACTCAGAAATGGACCTGGAATAAACTGGGGTTCTTGTTGATAACCCTGAATATGAACCTATGAATGAAGGGGAGATGATGGTCACCCTTGGGACGTTCAGTAGCAAGAATTATCCCAGATGGGCTGTTAGAAAGTACAAAACCATCAACAAACTGATCTCTAAGGCCGAGCCCCTCACCAAAAAGAAAAAGCTGGTAGCTAAGGACCACAACCCGAAGATTACAGACCAAGGGATTAAGCTGGACATTCCTATCAATATCCTGAAAGAAAAATAGGGGACCATAGCCAATGAAGAGAACTGTGGGAATCACAAGATTGGTAATCTGATTAATCTGGTTATGGAAGCTACCAGAAGCCAGGAGAGCTACTGGAAGTGGGTTGAGCATGAAATTGACACCCTCAAAATGGGGGTTAAATAAATAATTGATATTTTCACTCCTTCCCCTGAGCCCAGAAAACTGGAGAAAATTATGATTATGACACAAAAACACTCCCAGAATGTTGAGGTGATGAAATGCAATCATGATCAAAGGATTAATAAGAGGAGCAATCCATGGCCAAGTAAGAAAAATCTCAAGAACCTAGTCAACATTTGTAAAGATTCTATGAACAACAGTATTGAGGGGCTTGAAAAAATTAATTCCATGGTTTTCGATTATAGATCCTATCACAGTTAACCAGTGAAAGATCTTGGAAGAGATGATATGGTTGGTGGAGACAAAAAAACCACTAGACCCAGTTCCAAAACCAGGAGAAGAAGAAGCAACAAGGGTACCTCTAGATTCATCATAGAGGACCTAGAAGAAATCGAAAGGATTTCCATCCAAAAGAACAAGGATCTGGTGGTCTGTCTTAACTGAGAGCTTTTTCTTTTGTTTTTTCTTGTTTTTCTAAATTTCCTTTGTTTTCATGATTGCTCGGGGTTACTCCCTTGTTTTGATATTATTTCATGTCAGTTTGGCTATTGGCCAGCTATTGTAAAACTTTAGGTTTTGGGTCCTTGTAAAACCCATTCATCTTTATCAAAAACATGTTACTTTGGAACAAATCTTTGAGACTTCTTATCAAACATCCTATCTTGTGATGATTTATTAGTGTGATGCTTCTTCTTATGTTGGAAAACTCTCTAGGTAGAACCATCATTACAGTATAACAAAACTGACCCAAATACAAAGGTTGCTGAACAACAACAGGGACAACATCATTACAAGAAGCAATAGTAGTATTAAGGTTAACAACATTATCAGCAGAAGTAGTAGTAGTAGAAATAATTACCAGTAGAAGCGGCCACAAAATCATCAACAACATCTGGAGAAGACCCATCATTAAAAATCATAATAAGAAATAAATCCTACCTGTAAAATTGAATCATTCACACTATTAGCTGGAGAGGATAGATCTAAATCCTTTGAAACAATACCATCCTTAGAAGCACCATCAGGAAAAATAGTACGATGGTCACAAACAATATTCTTCCACCAAGTTGAGGAAGATTTCCTATGATCATTCCAAGAACACTTGTAAGCCAAATGTCTAGTAGAAAAACAAAGTGTACAATGAAAGGGAATCCCCTCATAGTCCACCAACTCACACTAAGATCTACTATTAACCTATAAAATGACTTCTCTAGCTTTTGAAAAAACATGTTAATCTAAAACAATTTAATAAATTCCACGATCATAGGGGTAATATTATTTTGTCCTATGTGGCCAATTTAGGTACCCAAACTTTAAATTTTGTGAAGGTGGTAGCTATTTACTATAGCCTTTCTATTATTAAAGGAAAAAAGTACAATAGAATGATAATAGAAGGTGACTAAAACAAAGCCATCCCCCTGTCTCAAGAATGAAGCCATTCTGGACTTGAACTGGGAAGACCTTGTGGCCAAGTGTAAGGCCCTCATTCATGGGATTAGCCACATCCATCTTTGTCATACGAGAAGGGAAGGAAATAAATTTTTGGATAGGTTGGCCTCATTAGGATACTTTTCTAATAATTTGAGAATATGGATGAATATCTATGATATTCAATATTTGATTCATGTGGCGATCTTTGAGGAGATAAAGTTTATGATGGAGTATAATCCAAGGATCACCTTTTTCATTATTTTTTCCAATATTTTGGCTAGTCATTTTCTACTTTGGTGGTGGATACCTCTTTCAAAAATAAGTGTCACTTCCTCCTTTTCTTTTAAGTGTAGATATGCTCAAACTACTAGTTTTTGCTCTACCCACCTAGTTTTACTCTAAAGCTCTATGTGATTGAGATGGGAGGGGACCTTATACAAACTTAACTTGATTTGTGTAGCAAATTCAAAAGTAAACCTAAGCTATGGTAGAAAGTGGTTAAAGGGAACCTGGATAGTTATGTTGAAGGCGTGCAGATTTTCGACCAGAATCTCTCCAAGAATTTTGCCCAAGCCTGGCAAAAGGGAGAGGTGAAAATTGGAAAGGTTTCCTTTAGAGTCACTCCAGCTTTGATTGTCACTATCACTAGGCTTCTAAAGGATGGAATAACTTTCCCCATGAAGTCAAAAGGGTCTTATAAGGAGGAACTTAAGAAATTTTTCAAGTCAGGAGAAGGGGTTTCTAGGTTACAAAGCAGGTATAATAGAGAAGAGCCACTCGATATTTGGAAAGATGATGCATTTTTGTTGATGAAATTCTTCACTCTATATGGGCATTATAAAATATTTCATACCCAACTTTTATCAATGTTAAACCACCTCAGGTATGATATAAGGATGAGTTTTGCATACTGGGTTTGTTCTTCATTATCTCAATCTATTGTGAGATCTAAGTCTAAAAATTCTCTTCCCCTCCATTTTTAGACTTTATAACTTTCACCTTTCTTTAACCCCTCCCTGTGGGCCCCTGGTTTAGTCATCCTAGCCTCTTGTCAAACCCAAATTGAGTAGTTGAGCTCTTATATGCCCCCATGGTGAAACCCAACCCCACTATTGGCTCCTCTTTTAAACCTAAGCTTGTCCCTACCAACTTTAATCCCATGAAAGAAGTGAAACAAAATATCTCTCGCAATCTACCTCCCAAGGATGTCGAGGTGTTGGAGTTGGATGAAGAGGAAGTGTACAAGGATTCTGAGTCCTCCTATGATTCAGAATCATACTAGTCCCTTGCGGATTCTAAGGAAGTCACCCCCTTTCTCCTTACTCAAGAGATTCTCGACACCAAGACTAGCCCTCTTAAGTTGGCCTCAAAGGTGTTAAAGCTAGAGGAAAGTGTTTAGTGATAGGACCTAGTTATTAAATGACTTTTATCATAGTTCAATGTGGCTATCAAGAAGATTAACAAATTTGAGGTTGTGGTTGAGGCTGGTGCTAGGGTAGACAAATAGGTTTGGTATCCATTTTTAAGGCATTTTTGTTGTATCATATAATCAAAATCTGGAAATATTGTGAATTAGGTTGGAATTATATTATTTGTTAAATGAACTTAACGATTTTAGTTTCTTTGTTGAACAAGAACATTTGTAAAGGATTTTTTGGCATCTAACATATTTGGTTGTTTTTTATTATGTTAGTAGGGAGAAGACCCTCAACCTATAGAACAAAACAATTATAGAGCAACAACAAAACCTTGGCCCCAAACAAGTAGACCAAAAGATACATATTTGGTTGTTAAGTTATTTTATTCTCAAAGTTTTGATACCATCTCTTTGTTCATATTCTTCATGGATGAAATATAGTTTCTTATTCTCCGGCCAAATGAACATAGGAGGCTCCCCTTGGATGAAATGGTTGTGATTGGGATTTTTTATCCCCTGATTGGACTATAATATTTCTTCATCTTCTTCAACGTGATAAGGGCTTTGTTAGATTTTTGGATACTATTTTAAAATCTTTACGTAACCATTTTTTGAGTTCTAATTAGCTTATTGTGATCCTTTTTTTAGAAAAAAGAAAACAATAATTAGTTGACCATCAAATTTAAATATTAAATAAAATTGAAATAAAATTATAATCACACTAAAAATGTTAGAGAATATACGAAAAATATTTTATATTTTAAAAATAAATATAAATAGTTATTTAAATTATTCATTTTAGTATCAATGAAAACTCAAAATTAATTTATATAATTAAGAGGTATAATGTAAAAAAAATAAAAATGATGAAAAAAACATGTTTTTGATTGAAGTGGGGAAGTGCCCCAACTCATTACAAATCTAAAATTGACTAAAAAAAATAAAAACTGGATCAAAACCAGTCACAAAGAGAGAAATATAGGGAAAGCAACCAAACAATAGAGTTGGAGCAAAATAGGTAACATCTTACTTTGGAACAAAGATTTGAGACTTCTTATCAAACATCCTAACTTGTGATGATTTATTATTGTGATGCTTCTTCTTATGTTTGACAACTCTCTAGGTAGATCCATTATTACAATAGAACAACATTGACCCAAAGACAAAGGTGGCTCAACAACATTAGGGACAACATCATTACTAGAAGGAATAGTAGTATTAAGGGTAACAACATTATCAATAGAAGTAGTAGTAGAATAATTACCAGTAAAAGAAGTTGCAGAATCATCGACAACATCTGGAGAAGACTTATCATTACAAATCTTATCATCAGAAATAAATGCTAATAGTAAAATTGAATCATTAACAATATTAGTTGCAGAGGATATCTCTAAATCCTTTTAAACAATAACATCCTTAGAAGCAACATCAATAAAAATAGTAAGATGGTCACAAACAACATTCTTCCATCAAGTTGAGGAAGGTTGCCTACAAGCATTCCAAGAGCACTCGTAAGCCAAATGTCCAGTAGAAAAACAAGGTGTACAATGAAAAGGAATCCCCTCATAGTCCACCAACTTACACTAAGATATATTATTAACCTATAGAATGACTTCTCTGGCTTTTGAAAAAACATGTTAATCTAAAACATTTTAATAATTTCCACAATCATACGGGTAATATTATTCTGGCCTATGTCGCCAATTTGGGTACGCAAGCTTTGAATTTTGTGAAGGTATCAACTATTTACTATGGCCTTGTTATTATTAAAGAAAGAAAGTACAATCTAATGGTAATAGAAGGTGATTAAAAAAAATCCATCCTCCTTCTCAAGAGTGAAGCCATTTAGGACTAGAAGTGTGAAGACCTTGTAGCCAAGTTTAAGGCCCTTATTCATGGGATTAGCCACGTCCATCTTTGTCATACGAGAAGGGAAGACAATACAGTTGTCGATAGGCTGGCCTCATTAGGAAAGTTTTCTAAGAATTTAAGAATATGGATGAATATCTATGATATTCCAGTTTTGGTTCATGGGGCAATCTTTGAGGACATAAAGATTAATGATGGAGTATAATCCAAGGATCACCTTTTTATTATTTTTGTCAATCTTTTAGCTAGTCATTTTCTACTTTGGTGGTGGATGCATATTTCAAAAATTAGTATCGCTTCCCCCTTTTCTCGTAAGTCTTATCATGCTCAAACTAATTGTTTTTTCTCTACCCACGTGATTTTAATTCTAAAGCTCTTTGTGAATGAGATGAGAGGGGCCCTAATACAAACATAACCCGATTCATGTGACAAATTCAAAAGTAAACCTAATATATGGTAGAAAGTGGTTAAAGGGAACTTGGAAAGTTATGTTGAAGGCATACAAATTTTTGACAAAGATCTCCCAAGAATTTTGCCCGGCCTGGAAAAAGGGGGGGGGGGTGAAGAGTGGAAATTTTTTCTTCAAAGTCACTCTAGATTTGATTGCCACTATCACTAGGCTTCTGAAGGATGGAATAACTTTCCCCAAGAAATCAAAACCTGGTCTTATAAGGAGGAACTTAAGAGATTTTTCAGGTTAGGTGATGGGGTTTCTAGGTTACAAAGCGGGTATAATAGAGAAGAGCTACCTAATACTTGCAAACATGTTTCCCTTTTTTTGATGAAATTCTTCACTCTATATGGCCATTACAAAATATTTCATACCCAACTTTTACCAATGTTAAACCACCTCAAGTATGGTATAAGGATGAATTTAGCATATTGGGTTTGTTCTCTATTATCTCAATCTATTTAAAGAGCTTAGTCTAAAAATTCCCTTCCCTTCCATCAAGGGTTAATTCTTAGACTATATAACTTTCACCTTTTTTTAATCCCTCTTAGTGGGTCCCTAATTTAGTCCTCCTGACCTCCTACCAGGCCCAACTTTAGTGGTTGAGCTCTTATGTTCCCCCATGGTGAAACCCAACTCCACTATTGGCTCCTCTTATAAACCTAAGATAGTCCCTACCCACTTTGATCCCATCAAAGAAGGAAAAAAAATATATCTCCTAATCTACCTCCCAATGATGTCGAGGTGTTGGACTTGGATGAAGAGGAAGTATGCAAGGATTTTGAATCCTCCTATGATTCAGAATAATATTGGTTACCTATAGCTTCTAAGGAGGTTTCCCCCTTTCTCCCTGGTTTATATATTCCTGACACCAAGACTGGCCATCTTAACTTGGCCTCAAAGGTATTAAAGCTAGAGGAAAGTGTTGATCGATAGGACCTAGTGATTAAATCATTTTTATCATAGTTTGATGTGGCTATTAGAAATATTAACAAACTTGAGGTTGTGGTTGAGGCTAGCGCTAGAGTAGACAAATGGGTTATGGAGGAGAAGGATGAACGGGTCTAGGAAGCTACGAGTAATATGGTTGGAAAATTTGAGAATTGTTAGGATAAAGTTGATGGAATGCTGAAAGACCTTGGTGAGAAGGTGTCCCAAAGAAATGAGAACAAGGTTGTAATGGAATTAAAGGAAAGCCTTGAGATCCTTAAGTATAAAATTTAGGAGATGTTTAAGAGAAGCTAGGAGATGGTCTTGAATAATTAAACTTCCCTACAACCTATTCAAGAGGAAACCAACTATACAAAAGCTAAGTGAAAGAGACATGCTTTGTCTCCCTCTACTTTGATGGAGAACCATACTTCTATGGTTAAAGATATACTCTATATTTTAGTACTCAAAACTCTACTAAAGACTCTAACAAAACAATATCTTTCTCTAATAAATTTTTAGGTTTATCTACAGATTGGAAAGAGAGTAATGCCTATGTGCAATAGACCAGCTCTTCATGTCTTTGGCAGTTGGTGGGTTTATTTTTTGTTTTTGTTTGGTGGTTATGTCCTTGATCTTTGTCTAGGTCTTGGTGGTACCTTCCTATTTTTTGGTGTTATGTCTTTAGCTATGTATGCATTTCTCATGTGCCCTAGGTGACACTTTTCTATGGATATGTTATGTTATAGGTCTAACCCATTTTTTTATTAATTGGAACAATTTGATAGAATCTTAAATGAGATAGGGTCCTTACCAATCTTATCTAATCTAAATTTAATAAAATGATATAATAACATTAAGTTTTGGCTTATCTTAAAATAATCAAAATTAAATAATGATAATAAGAATAAATTATTTCTATGGAACATTGAGAATTTCTTGTATATTCATTTTAAGATTTTACATATTCTTTATTGGACAACTATATTCTTAGGTGAGTATTGAATTCAAATGTAAAGAATATAGTCACAAGTTTTTTAATATTTGAAAATATAATTTTAAATCTTGGTGGGAATTCGTAGTCCATGTGACCAATTGTTATTTTGTAGTAGCTAAACATGAGATAGTGAAAATGTAAATGTCATGCAATAGTACTTACCCATTAGAATTCATTGGAAGATCATATGTGATATCTATTGAATTGGTTGTATGTTGTAGGATCTTCTATTCTTTACATGTTTTTATGTTTAAAAATCAAGTTGATTACTTACTGCACTAGAAATACCTATCTAAAGGACAATAGCTATAGCCATAGTACTAAGTTCTATGAAAAAAGAGAATATTTCAATATTTTCTATTGTTATTCAATCTACCAAAATAGACAACTTTTCCAAATATTATATTTATATTTGAAGATCTATTTTTTATTTAATTTTTAAAAAGTTCAATAAAAACAAAAAAAGTAACTAAAAAAAGCACACAATTTAATGATTTTTCTAATATAAGAACTATTTTAATGTTAATTTTTTAGATACACATATTTTTAAATAAGAAATTTATTAATAAGTGTAAAGGTTACCAAAAAAACCAAAATTATAATTTAATGAACATAAAGTATTGTTTTAAGAAGTTTTATTATCCTATGTAGATATTAAATGTTAATATCTATTCAAACTGTTACAAATGTATACATAGAAAAGTCAATAAAATGACACAAAGATATTTTATTTATTTAATATTTTTTTTAATTTAGTTTAATAGTTATAGAACTATTTTATTTACATGTATGATGGATGACTATAAATTTTGAATTTTATTTAGGAATTAGTGAAGTTTATCTAAATTTTTATTTATTTTTATTTGGTTTGGAAAGTTGTTATTTGATTTTGTGTGTAATTTTTTTTTTTGTAAATAAGTCAACATTTATTGTTTTGGTAATATTTTGTTGCACTTTTACTTATATGCAAGATTTTAATAATTTCACTAGTATTCATACATATATTTTTTATGTCTTCCTACTTAAAAATGGATGCATTTTTAATTAGTTTCTCCTTTATTTTTCTTTCCTAATCATAAGATTCTTGTCATTGTAGGTTATGTTTCTTGAAATAGTTAAAAAAATTAATCATTTTCTTTAGATTACTTAGTGACTATTCTGAGAGATATTCATACGTGTGGCCTAGAATACACCATGAGTATATACAAATTAATGGGACAAACATATAATATAGACATTCATTAAAAAGTAAAGGATAGAGGAATTTTTTTTAGATATTGCAATTGCAATTCGCTGACTAGACATGTATGCAAAATGTAACTAGTGATTGGTCTATGGTATTTGAGGGTCATGCCATTATTGAAGAGGACCATTGTAGATTAATATAATCATTCATATCTTAATAAAATATTATGAAGAAATTGATCAAGTAAAGGAAAATTTTATGGTTAGACTTGATTCCTCTTATTTCGGTAACATATTACTAATAATTACATGATTGTGGAAATCTATATATTCTAATTATAAAATTTATTTATTTATGATTTAATAGAATACTTTAATTAGAGAAGAAACTACACAACATGTCATGTTACTATTCTAATCGCCATATTTATTTACTCATTACCATATGGATCCAAATTATTTCTTCATGGACAACCATCTAACCAATGAAATTAAGTATTGAGAATTAGAAACACACATAAAAAAATGATATATTGCTCTTATTTTCATGTTAATCTAATTACCTGCATATAATAAGCACAAGGTGTACAATTAAATTCTTAATGAACAATTAATTGTTTGGGGAGTTTCTCTCGTTGACCTATGAATAATGATATATCGTATGCCTACCTCCTACCAGAAATCTAATTCTCTAATGATTTCTTTAAGTTATTTCTATTATGAATGTATAGAAACACAAACTATGGTGAAAACATATCATAATGTAGAGAATAAATGAGATCAAAGAATCATGTTCTGGAAATAAGACTTGATGACTATAATAAATAGGGAGCCCAACATAATTCTATCAACATTGGACATAAAAATACAAGGGTTGCACATGAGTTGTTGTGATCCCAAATTTTATTTATTAATAGATATTATAATATATCATGTGTATATTCGTGCTATTGAATGTGTTTTTTGTACATGGTAACTATATTTAAATTCTCTCTATGTATATAGGAAAATGATAATATACATCCTTATTTAGTTAGTGGTAGTTATGCAATTACATTTTCTCATAACCACATCTTCTCCTCCATATAAACCTATTTGCAATGATTTGAGGAAGACATATTTTTACACTCATTTGGTATTAGGGTAGCGATAAATAGTATGAAATTTTATGTACAAGGTAGTCTATATTTGTAGGAGCATGAAGAAGAGTGGAAGATACTTGAGGTGATAAAAAATGTCATTGTATGGTGGCCAAGTTATTTCATGTTATATGGTGGGGATGATGCAAAACTGAAGTCCCCATTATTCCCTTGCCACTTCCTCATCGGTTAATTTTTATATTTTGTAGAGGAAGAGAACAATGAGCCATCAAGGAAGACATAGAAGATCGGGCTTTTTGATGAATTTTTTTATATCATCATTATTTTAACTATACAAAATAGTCACTGAATATTAGTTTGTTAGTTATTTCAATATTGTTGGATATTTTCTATACACTTGCTAGGTATTTAATATTCTATAGAAGTGGTTATGTTGAATTTGTTGGTGCATTAATTGCCATAGTAACTAGAATCAAATCATTTTTTCTCTCCAATATTCATAGTGCAAATCTCCATATATAGCAATAAATGCACCAAAATATCGATGTCTATTAATTATTTTTCTCATTCTATGTTATTGTTTGGAACATTGTTGCCAAGAAGAATTTCTTGCCAAAATTGTCACAGTGTTGATTCAATATATATTTTCCAAATTGAACTACTCATCAAATTTTTATATATTGTGATAGGTATCCTTCATCTTGAAACCGTAAAAAAATATAGTTGTTTATTTTAGAAAATACTCATGTTCAAATGTTAGTTAAACTTAAAATTCATGGTTGTTATGTCAATGATGGCCAAAATTATGTAGATGAAGATAAGGCAATGAAAACTATATTTCTTAAGAGTTGACAAAATGAAAGTAGTTATGGTGGGGATAGTCCATTCATGAAAGAAAAAACTAGGTATCCTAATGAAAATTTATTTAAAAATGTCACTCTTTTCATTTAAATAGTTGATGATGGATGAAACATTGTAAAGTTCTATAGAAGAGGCTTAACATTTTGTATCAATATTATCCTTTTCAAGAGGATTCATGAAAATTTTGATGGCTAGGATAATTACATGTCTCTAGTGGAAGCTTCAAAGTATAGGCTTATTGATGGAATGATTGTTCAGTATTCTATTATACCTCTTATCCCTCTTTCAAAGGTTTTAGCAATTCCTCTAGTGCTACTTTTTAAGGTTAAGGACTAACGAGTGTCACATTTGGAGGTTGCATGCACTCGAGGATGGAGGAATATTTTTCATATCAAGTTATCTTCTCACTTTGAGATGGTGTTTTGTATGAGAATCATTTTTTCTTTATTTTATTGATTTTCTTTTATCTTTCATTATTGGTGCTTAAAAATTTGAAGAATGCATATATTGTGAAGTTTAATCTTTGAATATAGGTAAGGGGTTTGGTGTTGAACTCAATATGGATTATTTCCTAGAGATTTCATGATATTGTCATCAATACTTATACTCTTACAAGGGTCAAGAGATATTTATGGATCCCTATGTGTGTAGAAATTAATATCGATTGTTGTCCAATAATTTGGTTTCTATGATTTTAGAGTTCGATGAAAATAGAACTTGATAACTCAACTCAAACCTATACCTTTATGAGGGTCACGAGGTAGCTTGATAAATTTCTACCTAATTTAGGATTTTTTTCTTCAAAGAAAAATATTCTCAAAAACATGTGTTCATTTTTTATTTGATTGACAAGTTTTGTAATGTAAGCCTTAAGATAGGGTCCCTTCGTTTGGTGAAATTTGAGTTTTCATGGGTAATTTTCTATAAACAATTTAATAAGGAGTTAATGGTAGAAAATGATGATATATTACATTATTTAATGTATACACTTATGTAGTTAGTAGAAGTTACATAATTGCATTTTTTCTTAACTACATGTTCTCCTCTATATAAATATATTCACAATGATTCAAGGAGTAATGAATTTATTTTCACCTTCATAGTCCTAGGTGTTGGATTTCTGAAATTTATAACATTTATTATTTTTTAATATTACATATATTTATTATATAATGAATACATGTCTACTATGAAATACAATGACCTTTTTTTAGAAAATAGGGGAATATAATAAATTTTTAAAAATTTACACAAAAGAAAAATGCATCACACATATGCCTTTGTTACATTCAAAAAGGAAAAAAGATGTTTATATGAACAACATGGGTCGATCATTATGGAAATAAAAAAAATTACTTCTCATATTTTGTAATAAATGTCAAATTTTAATCTCTCTCCCAATGTGAACCCACAATCCATCTTGAACTCTAAATGTGAGGAAGCAACCAAAATATTATAAAAAGTGGGTATAGATTTGAGGATTTCAATAGAATGAATGAGAATATCTTCAGAAAAGAAGATAACAAAATTATGGACATAGATGTGCAAACAATTTTCCCTCAAAATAGGAATGCCATGGAAAATAAATAGTATGGTCTAGGGTCCATAGACATAGAGGCATGGCTAGAGTGTTCAATATTTTAATGGGGTACATGAAATGGAATATTTTAGGCTAGTGATAAATATAACGAAACAATAAAAAAATAGAGACATAATGAGAATGAATTTTACATTTTTGGGGCATAACTAAAATGATAATGTGACTAGGATAAAAATAAGGAAATACAAGATGAATATGCACTATAAATATAGAAAAATATTAAATAAAGAAACAAAATATACATGGAAATATTTGATTTGCAACCAATTACATGAAAGTATAAGTAATTAAGGACCTATATCATTTGGGTGGTTTCATATAAATAAGGAAAATGGATTGCAAGTGAATTTCTATAGAGAATTCCTATGACCAAAAGCCACAAGAAGTATTACATAATTGGTGAAGAATACATAGGTATATCATGTGCTAATTGATTGCATGATATCTCATTGTGAAATCCTTCATTAGAGATATTTATAAAATATTAATATAATTACCTACACTTTGTTATTTGTACAACGTGTAATTGGTTGGGAAAAAACATTTAGTGTAGAAGAAATAATGAGGGTAATTATGATAATATCAATGAGTTATCTTATTTCACTATATATTAATGAAATTGTATAAAGGATTGATAATTAGTTTCCTTAACACCATCCTCACATAATACTTGTGAAAATCATAAGAGATCCTCATAAATGTCTAAGCCACACAATTGTTCATGTTTATCAATGAGATAGGTAAATAATGCATGTCATAGTTTTGAAAATATGTAACATGATGTAGACTCAAATGATATATAACCATAGAAAATTTAAAATGGTCTGTCAATATGACATATAGATATCCTAAGGAATGACAATTACAGGTAGACAAAAGAGAACCTAGGGTCATGATTAAAGAAATGTATAAGATTTCTAAAAGAATTGAATGATGTAAAAATAATCATGACATAAATCAAATCATCAATAGATCATAAATAAATTAATATAGAGGAATAAATTTCACAATAGGTGAGGGATTTCATCATCATTAGGTCTAACAACACTGAATATTCAAACAAAATAGAGTTTAGTTAATTTTTAGATGGATTATAAAACTAGATGGATGTATATAGACAGAGTTAAGTATGATTAACTAATATTCAAAGTATACATTTTTTGAAACTAAAAATTGAGTTAAAATTAGATCTTATCTTCATTTCAATAGACATGGCATTTGAAATCTACTGGACTATGCCAAACGAATAAAGATTGGAGTCTAGAATTAGATTTTCAATCAATGACCTTATATGGTTAGAAACTAAAAGTTTGAATAATTGTGATGCAATTACACTAATGTGATATAGTCTAGGTAGGGTGATTATATCACAATGGCATTCCAATGTTTAAATTATAGACATTCCTTTAGTAGCCACATAAGAGCTTTATATGATATATATCTTCTTAAGGAAAATTAAATTATGTGAATAAGCCCTATTCATATAGTTTGCTATAGCAATATGGAGGAATGGTCAAATACCTTATTAGGGCTCATGCCTCAAGTCTAATTCACAATGATAAAATATAACTCGAAAATAGTAGAGAAGAATAGTTATGTAGACAAAGTACTCAATTGTTAGAATCTGCAAGTGTTAATGATAGATATGTCTGAATGTGTTGTTCTCTTATATCAATGAATCAATGCCTATTCAATCCTCCTAGAATGGTCTGTAGTGATAACTTTGAGTTTAAGCCATTGACACAATTAAGAGTTTTGGCATGCATGCCAATGAATAATCGTCATGTCTTGAATTATTGACTTTAGAATATAAACTTTCTAAAAATTTCAATATAGAATATAAGAACCCTTGCAATCCAAACTAACAATAAAAATCACAAACATAATCTAATTTTAAATAAACAATATTACAAATAACTTCAAGTCAATGAATAAACAAGAACTCAAAAAGTATACTTAAAATCCTCATTTAAAATGATCCATATAAAATAACATAAACAAATAAAATAAAATATTATTCTACTTTACACAAAATTATATTATAAATCTATGTAATATAATAAACAAAATGATCTAACATGCTTTTCGCTCCTTATTCACTAACTCTATCCTCCAATGAGTGAGCTAGGCGTTGATTTCTGAAAAAGAACTTGCCAAGAAGGAGGATAATATAATAGTAATTAATTAATATTTGACTTTTTCAATTCAAAGCAATGGCCACGCATTTTTTTGATCCGCCAAAATAAATAATGATTTTATCTGATATAATATGTAGACGTCCCTGATTCAAACAATCTGTCCATATTTCCTCGAAGCAATTATTTTAATCCACTAGTAGACAGAATCCTGCTGCCATTCCGTCATGTGACGTGAATTATAGCGTTTTGTAAGCAGCTAATAATGATAGCTATCACCAAAATTGGCCATTCCTAATTGAAAAATATTATACGAAATAAATCTTTCACGTCTTTGACTTTAAAATCTACAGAATGGCGAATTTTTAAGTATGTCAATTTATCATATGGAATGGTAGGGTAGGAACTCAAATATCGTCACACGACACCGAAAGCTCCGGCAAGTATTTCGAATTTAGTTTATAGTGGAATATAGATATTCTAATAGGTTGAAGTTCTTGTAGAAGAGAACTTACCTTTGTAAATATATTTTGATAGTTAAAAGGAATTAAAGTTTGAACTGATTTGATGAAAATGCACCATGCCACTCAACAAATAATTTATGTTTTTTACATGGTCATAGAAGTTAGAAGACATTGAGAGAATATAGGGTGAATAGAATTGGAAGTGGGAGTTAGAGTTTAATTAGAGAATTTTATGAAAGTAGTGGTGTAAGCTTCCATTTAAAGAAAAGGTATTTTTGGAATGAGAATGATAAGTTATGGGTAGTGTCACAACAATTGTTCAAGAACTTTCTTCGAATGCTTGTTGTGGATGTAAAGAATTTATTAAAAAGGGTTAATTATTTGTCGATTATTCTCTACAATTATGGAATGTCAATAGTGCATATTTACTAGGCTTTCACCACTTAGGGAGTTTCATTGGCTAGCATTTGAATATGAGCTCAAGTTTACTAACATACTAAAGGTCAAAAAGTGAAGGGTTTCTCTATGATAATAGTCTTTAATTGGAACTTTCTTCTCCTCCATTACCTTCCTTCCATTCCATATCATTATCTCTCATAGTTCTAACTAGTTGTGGATCAATTTCACCTTCCTGTACATCCCATGTCAAATTATGCACATCTCACCACCTTGGAAAGAAGTTAGGAATTGATTTAGATCTAACAAATTCCATCTGAATGGCTTGCAAGATGTTGTCATTTTCATGACGACTTCATGTGTTCTCCTACATGAAAATGTTTTCTAATTAATTCATCTTGTTATGTGAAGATGAAAAGCTTCATCCATCAATTGGGTTGTCATTGTAATAATTTTTATATAATCTAAGATGATCATTCATTTGTAAAGAGGTTGGAAAGCGATGCAAGCACCTTTACGTTGTAACCACGCTTGTTTGAAGAAAATAAAACATTTTTATATTTCCCTTGAGATAATCTAGGTTTTAAATAGGACCAAACCCTATTACAAAGCAAGGAGGATAGTAAAGGGGTAACTTACTACATCAAAAAGGACCAAAATAACAGAATCAATAAAATGGTAGGACAACATTTCTTAATGAAAAAAAATCAAATAGAAAAAAAAAATGCTAAACCAACTAACCAATAAGACAACACTTTATTATTGAGACTAACTCAAATCAACAAAAGAAGAAAATCAATTACAATCATTGTTGGAACTCAAATTCAACCCCAATGAAAGATTCTGTGAGGGAGAAATCATTAATGATTGACCCCTTTTCATGCATGGAGGCTTCACTAGGTAGGCAATATTATATCACATGCATTCATATTGGGGGTTTTAATATCTTGGAAAATGAGCTTAATATATTGTCTATCTAGTGAAAATAGGGGGTTTTTTAATTTGGGCTATGACGAAATACAATATTTGGTGAAAATAGGGGGGTTTTTAATTCAGGTTGTATATTGGGAGGGGGTGAAAAAAAAGGATTTTAGGGCCATATTTTTTGAAAATAGAGGGATTCTTAAGTATGCCATGAACACACGTGATATAACCTAGGTTTTTTATTAAGATAAAAAGGTTTTACAAGAATCCAAATCCATACAAAAAATTTATAAAATAAATCAGTGGTGAACCAATCAAAAAAGAATAGCTAAACAAGTACAAAAAAAGGGCAAAAAACCAACATCACCACAACCAACAACAATACCAAGACTAAGAACTAGCAATACAAATAGGAAAAAACTAAACTAGAGAATGCATGAGCTCAGAGTTCTTTTGTATCATATTCTTATTAATCTCCTTGAGCTCTTCCATTATAAATATCATTGCACTCCTCTCCTCATTTCTTCTCATCATTCTGGTAGAGAGTCTAGTTGTAACCTATGAATCTGCCTCTTGCCAGCTTGAGTCCAATTTCTTCTTTTTCAGTTTAGCCACTAAAGGCGGGACACTAGCAATTGGCTGGGCTCTTTGGACAACCATCATCTCATTAACATTTCTAAAACCTTCTGCGCTACTACTCATAGCTTCTTTTATTATCTCAACCAGTTTCCTTAGGTTTCCCTTAATCTCCTACATACTCTTTTCCAGCTGAATAATCCTAGACTCGTGTTTTATTTTCATAACTTTGACATCCTCAATGAGTTTTTGGGTCATTCTGAGAAGTTTGTCGGTCTTGTCTTGCATGGGATTCATTGTTAACCAAGTGAAAGCATTTTTTGTGGCTGTTAGTGGAATTTTCCAGGAGCTCCTCAAAGTCTCTATCAATTTTACTCTCTCCCGGGTCCAATTGGTCCACATTGGGAGGGATGTCAAGTTTAATTTCTTCTTCAACTTTTCCCTTTGATTCCCTTGCTTTCCCCAATTTTTCCTTTTTTAAACACGACGAACCCAACCCTTAAGGCTTAGATGCAAGAGTTTTAAACTTACTAGAAACCAGTCTAGGGTGTTTATTTCTTCTACTGCTACTAGTATCAAGGGTAACTTTCTGTTGGGGGGCCTCTTCCTTAGAGGGACAATAATCAGGGTCCTCTGACACATTGAGATCATGCTAGTCCATTACCATACCATCCCCTTCTTCCTTAAACTCAGTGTCAGAAAGCACCTATACATCGGGGCTAGTCAAAGATTTGTGGGTTTCCACAATAGGAGAGGGTTTGACCCCATGAACTTTAGCATATTCCATAATAAGAGTAATTAAACCCTCATGTAGAACAAGGTTATCACCATTCTTGGCATGATTTGCCAAACTATGCTCAAGGGAGGACAACAAATAAAAGGGCAATAAAATTATTCTATCATGCTTGAAGTGATTTAAAATCATGAAGTGATAAGAAAAGATGCTAGCAAAATGACCATCCTAAGTTATGTACCTCATAATGAGTTCTACCATGTCTAACCAGGGTGTTATAAGGTCTTTCCTATTATATCCTTCATCTGCCATATCCCACACTCTATCTCTTTCACTTTATTTATTGAAGAAGACAGAAAGGGATTCCTTCGTAGCTTTCCTCTCCCTATAGAACTTCTTTCCATCTATCTACAAACTAGTGATCTTAGCAATAAAGGACTCATCAATTCTGAATTCATCCCCAAAAGCAATAAGGGTGCCCTCATGCCAACTGTTCACAAATTCCTCTGTAATTTTTGAATCCTAGCCATGTATTTCTTGAGATATGATGCAAGGCCACCATTAGTAATCTTTGTCCACAACTCCCTAGTATTTTCCCACTTTTCGTAAGAAGATGATTCCATTCTATTTTTGTCTCTCCCCATGTTAACACCTCCTTGACAAACTAAGAAAGAACCAGTATCAAAACCAATGACGAACTAGGAGATGAGAAACAAGATGATAAGGAACAATGTAGAAACCCTGGTTTTGAATCTAAACCACAAATTACAATAAAGACCTTTACACATTTGGTAGACTGTCATCATTAATAGGTGAAATTTGGACAAGATTTTCGGCATCCTTTCTTGTTAGTTCACACAGATGTATAGGGAATGTTTCCCTTCTTGTCCACCACCTTATATCCTCATACACCACACTAAGATTAGCCACATAATTTGCAAGCATATTAGCTTCCCGATACACATGGGAGATTTGAAATTTGTCCAATTTGGTCATCATGATATGGCATTCTTGTATTAAATGCTTGATTCTATAGCTGGGGGTCATCTATTTACTCAAACATCTAATAATGTTTAGAGAATCACTCTCTAACCAGAATTTTTTATGCCCACCTCAGATGGCCAGTTGTAACCCAATGTAGGCTACATTTGGCTTAGGTGATATAACCTAGGTTCACTAAATAAAAGCCCTATGTTTTCATGAGATGAACAATGGTCTAGGAACCATCAAATTTTCAAGTATAATCTTGTAGAGCAAGGGATAAATCTCCCATAGAATAGATAGAAGAAGTCCAAACCAAATTAACACTTGGTTTGGTGGGTGAAACCTCACAAATTAGAGACTAAAGTATATGCATCTTGTTTATTATTTTCTATCTTAATTCTTACGTCTAGTTTTAATTATGTGAATATATTTTTTTATTTATTATATAAGCAAGTAGACGACCCTGATCTGAGAACAACAGAGAATTACAAAGTTAAATCACCAAGAAAAGAATAGCCACCCAAAGACCAAAAAAGAGAGCCCACCCTTCAAAAATAATAAAGAACTTTCATAGTTTTGTAGCTATTTATGCACATCCTAACTAACCTCCAACTTCTAGACTTATCAACCCACTTATAAACATCTTCAGTAAGCATACTACTAAAATTCTTACAGTAACATCTGCATAAAGAATATTACTAAAAGTCTTAACAATACTATCATAATAAAAGTTAACATTAAAGGGTACGCGGACCCAACACAACATCCATAATATGATCCTAAGAAAAAGGAGCAAAAACCAAAACCCAAAGAGTAGCTAATCCTTCCTAAGTAGATTCCAATTCCGTTGGAGTCTTCTGAGATTGTATTCCCAGGTGTCCATATTCTCCTCATCATCGCTTGCATCTTGCTCCATATGACACTGCTTCACCAACTTCTTCTTGTTCTTTTTAATCCTCCCATGACCAAAAACCTTTCCCAAAACAACATTCTTTGTAACCCCATCCATACTGCAGCAAAGGGAGCTTAAGGCATCACACAAGTTTTGGAGCTTCAGATAAATGCTCATACATATTAAGAATAATAAGTCTAGGAGAGTGGTCCATAACAAACTAATAAAGAAAATAGATAAGGTCGTGGTGGAGCGGGGGGTTGGCGATATTTTGAATGCAAGACACTAAGGAAGAAAACAAAAAGAAAGGCAAATTGATTTTCTCCCCATGCCTAATATGATTGAGAATAGGAAAATGATAACTATGCACAGTGGTGTATCTACCTTCAAGTGTAAAATACTTCATAACATAATAGCTAACCACGACGAAAGGTTTAGGCAGAGTTAAGCGACCATACCCATTTTGAATCACCTCTGGCTTCTCCCCTTTTCTCAAAGAGTGTTTTCATAAACCCTTTGTAGTCACCACTATTGCGTCTCTCCACCTGTTCACCATCATTTGGCAAACCAATGACCTACGATATGTAATCTGATGTCACCATGAAGGAGATTCTGCTGATAGTCACAACACCATTCTGCCAAGTGTTGTAGAACCATGTTGTTAGGGCCTTATTGTAACCCTTCAAAGCTAGAAAAAGGGTGTGAAACCAACATTCTAAAACAATGCCCAAATATCCTCATTATCATGCAACCCATCATAGTTTTTAGGCTCAGTTCTCTTAAGAGGGGCCCCAATGTCAGAAATAGGACAAACAGAGCACAAATTATCTCTGTGAAAATGACCCAAGAAACAACTTAGGCTCTTCACAATTGTAGGAAAACATAAAAAGATTATTTCTAGAAAGGTCATTTTTTAACTCTTTCACACGGTTGTCATCACATGTGTGATTCCCTTTTGAATCATTAAACTTAAACACTCCACGAAAATAAAAAATGTTGCCTTTACTTCTAATAGAAACCCAATCTAAAGAGATCCATTCAAAATCATGAGCCTTCGTTCTTGTACTTGCCTCTAGATAGTTTGGTTACATGTCATCTTTGTCATACATAGTCTAGCTGGAAAAAGAATAGGTAAGCCTAAGGCTCAAGATCACCTAGACCCTACCTATTATACTGTAGGGGCCCACATAATTTTTAAAACTTTAAAGAAAGGTGGTCATGTAAACAAGTATTCAAAAACTCAATTGTTAAAACCCTTCTTGGCATCTTCCCTTTTTCCCCTATTTGCACTTAAGCCTTTCACAAGCAAGAAGCTCTTTGAGCTCCTTGGAACTTTCACTAAAGGTAAAAAATCATCAATCTTCATTTCTCAAACCTTGATTAGAAATTAGGTCAGCCGCAATATTTCCTTCCTTATAGGTATGTCGAACATTAATGTTCCCAAAGAGATTAACGAGACATTTACAATTGCTTATAATCCCTCTGATCTCCCAGGGGAAATAAATGAAGTTATTAAGACAATCAATGATCAAATTTGAATCTTCTTCCAAGATTACATTCTCCATCAAATTATGTTGGAGCCTAGAGAGGCCCATCCAGGCCACCATAGCTTCAAATTTTTTATTCGTGCCAATCCCCAAATTGGTGCCATATCCTTCAATCAACCTTCCTCAGTGATCTTTGATTAAGACACCTGCCCTAGAAAACCGAGGTTACCTTTAGAGAAACCATCAAAATTACACTTGATCCATCCCGGATCTGGAGGGATCCAAGAGTATCTTTTTCTCAATAACAAGTTATTACAGTTTAGCTTCAAAAAGTTATGTTGAAAACCCCATTTTTGTCTTAAGTGGAGGTCCAGCAAAGTAGATAGGACCTTAGAGATACCTAGGGAACCTACATTGACATTCTCTCTCACTTGCTATTTTATGATATTGAAGAGCACGTTGCTATTTTTCCTTTCTTCTCTAAAAACTTTTATTTCGTTCCTTCCAAGTGTTCTAGGCCATAATTTGGGGGATTTGAAGCCAAAGATTCTTAGCAACAGGGTGAGAGTAGGGGGACATAGTCCAAGAATCCAAGAAGTTTCTCATAGTTTCAGAATGAATCCAACAAATTTTCAAGTCATTCAAAATAGCATCCCAAATTTCTTGAGCATAATTGTAGTGCAAAAAAATATAATCTATACTTTCCATTTCCTTATAACAAATCTCACATCTGTTGGCAAAAGAGAAGTCTCATTTGTTATTATAATTATCTCCACAATGTTGTTGCATTTCTTTCATAATAATAAGTAGAAATTATTGTCCTCTTAATCCTCAATTCAATGTCAAATTATGAGTCTACATTATTCTAGATTCAAGAATTGTTGTAAAGCTTATATGGAAGGTAACAAGAAATGTAATTATTGTAATGTATTACTAAGAATATATTAATTAAGTATGAATTATATAACCATAGGTTTTATCATTAAAATGTAATGATGCATACTCCAAACCACTAGAAAATGTCACTAGTATGATAAGATGAATCCAATATACACTAACTTCGTATTCCCTTAAATAGACATAGGTCCATTAGAAATTTACCTCTAGACATAATTTACCACCTACTGTATTTTATGATAAGTTATTTGTAGCATGCATCAAGTCCAATGTGATAATAAGGCTACTCCCCTAGGTTTTACATAGCCTAAAGAGTTAGGACAAAATGTTAATTCTCATTCATAAGTTAACATCATAGCTACCTTGATAATATAAAATTGCCAATTCTTATATATTATTAAAATTATGTTTGCTAAACAACAAATTGGTGAATCTTCATGGGATCTAGTTGCTAATATCCTATTGAAATCTGAATTTCATTATTAAACTAATAATCTAAATTGAAGGGCTATAATGTACCATGTATGTTTTTCTTCTCCATCATTTTTATTGCAAAGAATGGTGACTCTATTATTTTAAATATATAATTTATTTACCATCTTAAACATGGATGAGATATGGTCTTACAAGTGACAATTGATGATAGTGGGATACTGGCTAGGGCAAGTCAAGAAGGCCAAGATAGAGATCTTGTTGCACAGATAGGTGAATTGAAATATAATAAAGTTCATACTTAGACTAAAAAATTTGAGGATAATTTAGCAAACAATAATAAATAATAAATAATAAATAAACATTCATCATCTAAAGCGACAATGGATCAAATAGCTTTGGTGGTGGAAAAGGAAAACATAAGGATGTATAAAATGGTATGATGCAATCCCTTGTATTACAACCATTGAACCTAGAATGTTATAAATACTTAAAATTTATTGGAGTATCTATCTAAATCTAGCCTTATGGTTAGAGTTAGAACTAATATTCTAGCTACGGTTATGTTATAAAGTTTAGGATTAAAGGTTGGGACTAGGGCTAATCTTATGGTTAGGGTTAAGGTTATTATTACATTATGACTAGGGTTAAACTAGTGATTAAAGTCGGGCTTGTAATTCAATTAATGGCATATTAGGGTTAGAGATAGAATTAATGTTAGGTTAGGGTTAAGATCAAGGTTAAGTTAGTATTAGAGTTACCATTCTAGGATAAAGATTAGGCTTAGGGTTAGGGTTAGGGTTAGGATTCAATTGGGGCTAGGACTAGGGTAAGGTTTAGGGAGCTACTATTTGATTAGGGTTTAATTATAGTTTAATTAAGCTTATGATTTATTTAGGGTTAGGGTTGATTTAGTTTATGGTTTAGGTTAGAGATCAATTATAGTTTAATTGGGATTATGGTTATAGTTATGATTTAATTAGGAATAGGTATCAATTATGATTAAGGTTAGGGTTGGGGTTCAATTAGGGTTGTGGTTAGTGTAAGGATTAATATTAGGGTTAGGGTTAGTGTTCAATTAGGGTTAGACTTAGGATTAGTGATCAATTAGGGTTAGTGTTAAGGATAGGGTTTTAAAATAAATCTTAACTCTAGCACTATTATCAACATTAATTCAAAGTTTTGCCAATAGTGGCATGGCGTGATGGTTAAGTTGTAGTGTTGTTTTTATTGCCATCAAGGTTTAAACCCTACTATGGTGGTATTGATGACTTTTTATATGGGGATGAGGTCAAAGTGTTTACCCCTGAAAAAATATTCAATCTAAATTTATTTCTAACTGTAATTACAATATTAACTATAGCCCTAACCTTATACCCAAACCTAACTCTAATTAAAACCTTAAAATAAACCCTAATTAAACCTTAACCTTATCCCAAACCCAAATTTTATGCTTAACCCTAACCCTAATCCCAAACCAAAATCTAATTCTACCCCTATCCCCAAATCATAATCTAATTCTAACATTAACCCTAAATAATAACTTAACTCCCTAACCGTAGAAATATTTGTATGTTTAACTCTAATGCTAACTCTATCCCCAAACCTAACTATAAGTTAGTATTATAATTTTATTAGGGTTAGAGTTAGTGTTAGGATTTAAATAGGGTTGGGATTTAAAGATAAAACATGAAGTTAGGGTTAGTAATATGTTATGGGTTAGGTTAACATTAGAGTTTAATTAGGGTTGGGTTCAATTAGGTTTAGATCAAAGTTATGGTTAAGGTTAGGTTAGGGTTAGAGTTAAGGTTAAGGTTAGGTTAGGATTAAGATTAGTGTTCACTTAGCGTTAGAGTGAATGTTAGGATTCAAATAATGCTAGAGTTTAGATATATAAAGTGGCATTTAGTTAGGTTTACATAATAGGGCTTAGGTTTAGGGTTTGGTTAGGGTTGGGGTTAAGTTTAGGCTAGGTACAAGGGACGTGGTTTGGATTCTAAGAGAATTCATGGGGTTATGATTAGGGTTCTACAATAAAGCTTTGGATTAAGGTTGGGTTTAATGTTTTGTTTCTCATTACATTACTAGTATGGCTCAATTAGGGTTAGGGGAAAGGTTATGGTTATATTATGATTAGGGTTCAATTAAGATTTAATTTGGCCTATAATTTAATTAGGTTTAGGGTTAAGTTTAACATTTTGATTATGTAAAGATGAAAACATTTTTGTTTATAGTTTTTAAGTTTATCACATAAGATTTATTACACATATATACTGGCAATTTTTTTTTGGAGTAAATATTTCTCCCTATTTACGTTTATTTAAGTGACTATTTTTAGTCTGATGTAATAGGAATCCACCACTAGTAATCAAGTTTCCCAACATATAAAAAATAAAGATTCACAATAGGATAAAACCCATCACATGTATGAAAAAGGGCTCCCTTTTCAAAGTCACAATGTGAGGAATAAATAGTGATGCAATTAGGATCTAGCAACTAACATACATGATAAAATGTCTTTTCTGATGCATGAAAGAAACACTTTGAACCACTCAAACAATGCCAAAAATTAACCCTAATAGTTCATCAAACTCTACACATGGGAATGGAATGCACACTCATAGGTTGAACAATAGACATAAGAGAAACTAAAGCAATGATTATGGATAAGCACAACATAGTAAAATATATAAAGTAAAGCAAAAAAATTTCTCATTTATTACAATTCATGGTATAATTATGCTTATTTGATATTGTCTAATTTGATCAACCTCAATGTAATAATTTATTAAATCTAAAATAATTTATACTTGATTACTTATATTACTCAATTAACAAAATTACCCTAAATAAAAACCTACATTTTTTTTTTCAAATCAGAAAAGTTAATATCAAAGTACTTGCAAACCCAAAAAAATATTAAAAAAAATTGTTATACAAAAATAAGTATTTCAAATTCTAAAGAGTTACCTCTTTCTTTGACACAATAATTCATGGAAAGAAAAAGATGATATTAAGAACCAGTCATCTTCAAATACCACTGCAAAAGTAATCCACGTTATTATCCAACTCAAAAGACAAAAAAATATATATGTTTAAGATCATAGAAGTAGTTTTTATTTTTATATCTCTAGCTGTCCATTTTTTAATTGATTATTTTTCACGGTGTAATAGCCAAAGGGGAAAGCTGAGTGTGCCGCCTTAGTTATTCAACGAATTGATGATAAGGTTGCCCTATTCCAATTCCAGGGAATATTTAGCTGTTCAACAGCCGTTGAATAGCCTACTTAGCTTGCCATTCTACGCTAGATTTTGACTTTTTCTACAGAAACGCTCGCATCTTTCCAATGCGGAGCGTGATTAAGTCTATAAACGGCAACAGCGTATATACATTAACGGTTATATTAACGTTCGTCAAGCCCACCCCAGTCCTTTCACCATCTGTCCGCCATGCTGAAATACTCCACAGCCTCCTTAAGGAAATTCCAACTACCTATACGTGAATATAGTTGAGAATCTGTATTGTTTGCAGTAAGAATGGAAAGGGAGATCGAAGTCCCTCCCTATTTTGTTTGCTCAATATCGATGCAAATCATGCAGGATCCTGTAACCCTCTGCACGGATGTCACCTACGACAGGGAAGGCATAGAGAAATGGATATATGAGTTGCGGAAGAACACCTGCCCCGCCACGATGCAAGTCCTCCACGACAGGGAGCTCACACCCAACCACACCTTGCGCCGCCTCATTCAGCAGTGGTGCATCGCCAACTCCTCCGCCATACCAGATCTTCCCTTGGACACCGATCAACTCAACGAAATGCTCCGACACATCGGTTCCTGCCCGGCGCCGCCTTTTCGCGTGAAGGCCTTGAAAAAACTCAGGACTCTGGCAGCCGAGAGCGACACCAACAGACAGTGCATCGCTTCGTCTGATGCACCGGCTGTCTTAGTCTCTGTCATCGAAAGCCATTCCCCAGAAGCCGGTGAAACAGGTTGCTGCTACGATGTCGCGGTGGCATGCGAGGAAGCCTTGACGGTTCTCCATTCTCTTCAATTGCCCGACGAAACAGTGGAGTCGCTCACCACCGCCAGGTGCCTGGCTTCTGTGGCCTCAATTCTCAAGAGGGGCACCTCCAATGCCCGATTTCAAGCCGCCATGCTTTTACTGACAGTGTCAACGAAAGGCGTGGAACGGTTTGTAACGAACGCCAACGACAATTTAATCGAAGGCTTGTTGGAGCTATTGACGGAGGAGGTTTGCCACAAAGCTTCATCAGCCGCCCTGCAAGTGTTGACCGCAATGAGTATCAACAGCAGGCGCAGAAGAAAGAAAGTCATCGAGGCAGGAGCAGTCTCCGTCTTGATCGAATTGCTTACCGAGCAGACGCCTGAGAGGGGGAGCGCCTGCGAGAGAATGCTATTTCTTCTCGATGTCTTGTGCAGATGCGGCGAAGGAAGAGCTGCCGTCGCCGACCACGCCATGGGCATCCCTGCGATCTCTAAGAAGATATTTCGGGTGTCTCATTTGGCTACTGATAAAGCTGTTCGAATCCTTTGGTCGCTTTGCAAATTCTCCCTGTCTCAGCATATTATGAACGAGATGTTGCAAGTGGGTGCTGTGAAGAAGCTTTGCACGCTCCTCTATGTCGATTGCAGGCCTAAAACTAAGCGCAAAGCAACGGAGATGCTTAAACTGCACGGTAATTACTGGAGTAGCTCGTCATGCTTCACCACGGGATGTATCCTTTGTAATTGTGATAAACAGCTATTTTTTTATTAGACCTTAGAAGAGGTAGAAGTTAAGAATACGAAGGCAATTGCAGTAAAACAAACAATACTCCTGTGTGTTAATCGAAAGACGGTCTTTACGCAATATTGTATCTAGTTTTCTTCGTAAAATTGGAATAATCTGGTGCGAATAAGGTTGTATATAAAGAATATGTTACTTCACAAACCAAGTTTATTTTCGATTGAATTCAAATTAAATTTTGATTTATCCTTAATTACTCGGTAGCTTCAATCTATGAAAATAATTACTACGTAGGTACTTTCATTCAAAGTTCCATTTAATATGGATTAATTCCTGTCACTTACAGACGATTTACAATATGGATTTCGGATTTGTTTTTATGCTTAAAATTCTACACAAGCCCAAACAGCTGATAAGCAAAAAGTAAAAGTGTAATAGCAGAAAAAACAGCAGTGATAAATTGGTTACACTTAAAAGTTATGAAATATAGAATCGTTCATTAATTTCCAGGGAACACCTCAAAAAGAAAATTCTAATTACTTCAAAGAGGACTGTTACACCAGTTTATGATGTTTACATTAAACTGCACACAGGCTAAATACAGCGGCAAAATATTAATAGAGTCCGCAGCCTCTAAACAAAGAACACTTCTAAACACTAAATAATAATAATAATAATAATTCATTTCGGATCACATTGAGTATTCAATGTATAAATGTAAAGAAAAATTTAGTCTCACAAATTCGATTCTCTTCATGTGTTTTACTTTACTCCTTTGATAAATGTCACTTAAAGCTTCTTATCTTCTTTGTACAACTTAGACTTAAAGATGGACTTGCAATTGGAACTACAGAATTACATAGATGTGCAGTCTTATACTTTACTCCTTTGATAAATGTCACTTGAAGCTTCTTATCTTCTTTGTACAACTTAGACTTAAAGATGGACTTGCAATTGGAACTACAGAATTAGATAGATTTGCTGTCTTAGAACTAAAATATTAGTAGCCTATTCATGATCAATATCATGAATAATATTATCATTCAAAGTATATTTTAACATCCTTACATGACTTTTTTTTTATGATCACAAACTAACATTCATAAAAAAAAACACCTCTTGACACAATAATGCTATTTGTGAGAGAATTATATAACCTATAAGCCTTACTTTGTTCACTATGACCAAAAAAAATGCAGAATGCACTTTTTGGGTTTAATGTTTGTCTATTTTCATTAGCTATATTATCATAGTCTAAATAACCAAAAACTCTGAAATGATTAGGATTAGGCCTTTCCTCATAACAAGCTTCCTAAAGGAGTCATCATGTCAAATGCACTAATGGGATTTTGATTGATAGACTTGAACACTATTGTAGCGATTATACCACCCCAAAAAGATTCAATCAATCCTTTGGTTTGTAACATACCCCTTTCCATTTCCACCACCACATGGTTTTTCCTTTCAGTACTCCATTTTTTAGGCATGTAAGTAGTGGTGAGTTGTCTTTTGATGCCATTCATATTACAATAATGCTGAAAATATCTTGAATAAAATTTTCCTCCCTAATTAATACTTAACCAATTGATTTTAAAACCTCTTTAATCTTTCACAAGGAATTTTAACCTTTTAAATCCATCAAAGGCATCATCCTTTGCCTTTAAAAAAATCAATACTAATAAAATATAATGATTTACTAATTTTTTTTAAATTTCAGAGGACCACAAATATCTAAGTGAATAAAATAAAGTGGATAATTGGCCATCCATGCATTTCCATTTGAAAAAAATTCCCTTCCATGTTTTTCTTTGGCACATCGTGCACAAACCTCCTTGAGTTCTTGAACCTTAGGAAAACCATAAATTATTTTTTCTATTATTAAAAGGTTTAAACAATGATTTAATTCAAATGTCCATTCTTAATATACCATAGCCTTTTAGAGCTATGTATCCTTCATCAAGGATCCACTTCCCTCTCTTTTGGGGGAGATGAATGTCTTTGGTAAGGATCTCCTTTACCCTTATTGAAGAAAAAAAAACATTTTTTAAGGATCTCCTCTCATTTAGAAGTTAGGTATCCTTATATAAGGATCACCTTTTCCTCTCTTTCCCTTTTCGTAGGTGTGTATCCTTGATGGGTATCCATTCTCTTTTTTTTAAAGTAGGTATCCTTGATAAGGATCCTTTTACCCTCTTGGAAGATGTATCCTTTGCAAAGATATTTTCCTTGCTTGGATGTATGCATCCTTTATAAAGATATTTTTTTTGCTTGGGCATATGCATCCTTGATGGGGATATCATCTTGGTGTTGAAGGTGTGTATCCTTGATACGTATATTTCTTGTATCCTTAAAATATCAACTTAGAAATATTCTAACATCTTAAGTGGGGCATATGGCCTCCTTGCTTCTATTTGTTGTCATTGAATTATCCTTTGAGTGGTCATGTTGTGTTGTATAATTATCCTCAAGGTGTGGTCATTAAGCTATCTCTATCAACTTTTGTGATATATGACTTACCTTTGTCATCTAGTATAGTATGACTTTCTATGTTGATCTTTTTTTATGCTCCCTAAGACATTGATGGTCTATGCATAACCCAACATAACATAACTTACTAGTCAATTTCATTCATATGAGTCATGTTGATCATCTACTATAACATGGCTTACTAGCTTGATTGTTACCATTGTTTACACTCCTTGAGGCATTGTTCGTATAGTATAGTGTGGCTTACTAGTTTTACCATTGCTATTATTTATGGTTTTTTGAGGCATTCGTCATCTAAAAAATTGTGGCTTGTTAGTGTCATCATTGTTTTTTTTAATGGTCCCTAAGCCATTGACCACCTATTATAGTGTGTCTTTCTAGTTGTGATCATTTTTTGTGATACTTAGATCACCTAACATAACATAACTTATTCGCTAGGGGAATTTGTGCCTCTCATGGATCACCCAACATAAGAGAAGTTGGTGGATAGTGGAATCCATGCCATATATATGAATCATCCAACATAACACAACTTGTTCTCTAGTGGAATTATTTTAGCTTGGAATGTCCATGGACCCCTTGCATAACACAACTTTCTAGGTGATAGACCATAAAATCTCATTTCGATGATGTATACTCTTGTCTCTTTCTAGAAGTACTCTTGTTTATTTCTATTAGCATTCTAAGGATGATACTTAGTGGTTGAGACAAATTTTATGTCCAATTACCCTCACATAGTTGACCTAGGCCTTTTTCTCCATAAAACTATCTTTTGTTTTATGATTATTTTATTGTATATTTTTTGTGTTGTATGTTCCTTGTGTGTTCTTCATATGTGTATCATAGTTTGAGTGTTCTTATGTGAGTTGATAAGATACTAAGCTTGGGGGCTTACACATTTATGAAATTGGTACCATCTTATTCCTAGTATGTCTTGCTTTGGGCTTCTCGATTCCATTATTATCACATGAGCATAAGTTCATACTCCTACTAACGTGGGGCTAAATGTAGTGTCATAGATTTTATACCTTAAAAAATCCACACTATATTTGGCACATACTTTAGTGTGGTGTCCCTTAGGTAAGTTTTAGATTAGATTTGTACTCAATGGTTCCTTTCTAATTTTATTAATATGCTTAGAATTAATCATCATCAAACATAAAATTAGAGACTAGATCCTATGTTTAGGGCCTTGACACTTTGTTCCTCCTTTTGTAGATCCCTTTTTGACTAGACTGAAGTGGCCAACATCCCAGTCCCTCCATTAGTTCCCAACATAATTTAGTGTGATTTCCCTTAAATCATTTTAAAAATATTTCTGCTCAATGGTACCCTATAATTTTATTGATATGCCTAGAACTTAATCATTATCAAACACAAAATCTTAGAATAGCTCCTATTTTTATGGCCTTGATAGTTTGTTCCTCCTTTTGAAGATCCCTTTTTGGCTAGACCGGAGTGCCCAACATCCTACTCCCTCCAAGATAGGCTAAAAGTTTAAACATTGTGAGTATTAGCCTTCATCATTTGTGACCTGATCTCAATCTTTGTCTTTGATCTTTATTTGTTGGCCTACATTTTAAATAACCTTGTGACTCGCATACAAAGAACATGTACTATAGTCATAACATCTAAGAAACTCATCCTTTTTTGGGGAAAATCAAGCAAAAACTACTACACACAAAGGAGTAAGCCATTAACATACTGAGTAGCAGACTACCAACATTCTACATTCAAGTATGGATTCATTTACAATTATCATGTTATTGCATTAGAACTTGAAAAAAACTTCTAAAGATAATTACACCACTACCTTTATATGGAGCTTCTTAAGAGTTTCATACCTAAGGTAATCTTGTCATTTCAACATTTTTCATTGATTTAGCCTTTCTCTTTATGTGGACATGCACTATATCATTCATAATAAATGTTATGGATGTGAAAAACAAACATGGGTTTTCTCTTTTCAAAGCCCATATAAAGCACCACAAATTCCCCTTTTCTTTGTGTGTGCAGGTTCAAACCCAATAGTAGCTAGGAAAGATAAAAAAGAGTAGAGAAGATAGTGACAGAATATGACAGACTTTGAACAAATAAAAAGACCCATAATAGAGTTCCTAGTGCCCCTATCTAGGCATAGTGATCAAGATTTTTTGGAGATAGTTGAACAAAATCTCTTGATTGCATTTCAAGTTGTCTTTCAAATTATTGACACCTCTAGACTTGGGAACCCAATGCCCCTATTATACATAGCCTACTCCAAGTTTTAGATTGAGGTTCCTCTTTGTATCTCCATTCTATACATGTCATCCTATTTTAGTTATTCATTGCAATATTCTATCATTTTTCATAATTAGCCTAGGTCACGTCCAAACGCTTCACTTTATCCTTTATCATCATTACAACAAAAAAGGACAAGAGCCACAAGTTCCTAGTTCTCCTTTAAGGATAGTATTTAGCCTTATTCTTTTTCTCCAATGTTATGATTAGGGAGGCGAGGTCTTTGTATTATATTATTTCTTTTAGAGATCCCCTTCCCAATCATTTCAGTCATGATTCTATTGCAAAATCTCAACATCTTAGATTTTAGTTTCCTCTACTTCCTAAATTAAGATAAAATTTTAAATTCCCAATCAAATGTCTCTATGACAACATATAACTAAAATTTCTTATTACAAAGTACAAAAGACTAACTATCCTATTTATATTGAAACATATTTCAATTATAATCATTATTAACCTATCCTAATTAGTTTGCAACCCAACTCCCATATATCTAAAATGAAAGTTTTGGTTAATCATTTATATTTAATTAACATATTTTATTGGTCAATTAGGTTGATATTTATTTATATTATCCTTGCACAAATGGAGGTTACAAGGGGGACCTCCTCAACATTATTAACATCAACATTAATAGTATATATTTTCAAAACTACAAGTTCAAGAGTCCAAGAATGGTACATGACTTGTGAGTTTAAAAATACAAAGTTGTCCTTGATAGCAACAACAACAATGACAATAATACCAACATTTATTCAACCCACCGTTACATTGATAACCCAAATCAACTTATGCTTTAAATATTCATTACATATATAATTTTTTTTAACTTTTTCTCTACAATCTTGAACATATAAATTTTATTCTTTTTGAAACTCTTGTAGAAGTCACATGTAATAACTTTTAGTAAAGCATGGAATAGTAATTGTGTTGATCATACAAATTTTATTCTTTTCGAAACTCTTGTAGAAATCACATGTAATAACTTTTACTAAAGCATGGAATAGTAATTGGATCATACAAATTTTATTCTTTCAGAAACTCTTGTAGAAATCACATATAATAACTTTTACTAAAGTACGGAATAATAATTGAGTTGAACATGTAAATTTTATTCTTTTGAAAACTCTTGGATAAGTCACATGTAATAACTTTTACTAAAGCATGAAATAGTAATTGTGTTGAACATACCAATTTTATTCTCTTCAAAACTCTTGTAAAAATCATATGTAATAATGAAATAACTTTTAATAAAGCACGGAATGGTTATTATGTTTTTAATTACTACTTCTACAATCGATCTATGACTCGATCCTCCTACCTATGAGCAAACAAAGTTCCAGTCATATCATGAATTAGCTTAATAGAAAAGAGATCATCATAGTTAAAATTATGAAATCACACCATAAATTACTCCATGCTGTGAAAGGACGCCAATGTCAATGTTGTGCAACTTGCAGTGTCAACTGCTATTTGTCCCATTTATCATTTGAAACTATTCAATTATAATTATAAGTTTTATAAGAGAAAAGACAAAAGATCTGTATTTGCTGTTTCGTGTTAGATTTAAATCTCTGAAACTGTTCAACGATTATCCAAAGTGCAGAGTATATCATTGAGAAATGTATGTTCAATGCAAGAAGTATTCAAAAGCCCTTTGATTTGTGATGTTTTTTATTCATAAATGTCAAAATAAAACGCAAATGCAAAGTCTAATTCAAACTAAATTTGAGCTGACCTATCACATGCGATTGCAAACATTTCTCACGTTATCCTATCAATGTTGATTTCACACTTAAAAATCTACGTTCCAATCCATATTTTTGTTTTGAAAACAATATCTGACCCATCACATGAGGTATTGCATGCAAATATATGCGTGGAGTGACATGTTATGATTGTACCCCTCACCATGATCAGTGATTATATTAGTATTGCGTAATTATGGTAATCATCTCAAGCAAACCCTGGTTCCTATCAAGGTTGAAAAGTCAACTCTGAATTGTTGATGTATGATGTGCCTCGTGCTACACGGGAATGTCTATCTAATATATTAGTTGCGTATTTTAATTTTAATTTAATGTTATTTACAGTCAAATGTGCATCATAATTTGGTGGATGGGCTCTACGGGGCTGCTCAAGGCACGTTTGATATTATTTAGGGTAGGCACCGGAAAAGCCACTTTGCAATTCCATTCCTCAACAGGCTTGAATAGAATATTTTTTTTTGTTTAGACATGTACTCCTTTTTTTTTATGGAATATTTTTTATTCAATTTTATTGAATAAAGGATAGTTCGAACACAATTCTATCTCTTTTCAGGCAGACACTCTTGTTTGGTTTGATTCAGATAATTTTTCCATTTGAAATTGGTCATCTTTATTCGATATTCAATATTTTGCAGATAATCTCTTGAAATAAGAAGTCACTGTCATTAGTTGGAAGTCAATTGATGATATTGTTTTCAAAAAATGAGGCAATCCAGATGATAAAGACGCTTATCATTTCCATTGAAACAAATACTCTATCTATAGAGCATCAATGGTTTATGATTAGTATGATGGTAATGGTACATTTATTTTATAATACAAATGCTATTTTAATACAAAGTAGGTAGGATTGTACACTTTACAAAGTAAATAGAAAAACAATCTGCTTGAAATGTCACATAGTAAACTCATTTCATTTTGAGGTGACCTTGGAAGGGTACTATGTCTTTACAAATAACCACTCAAAACAAAGGTTGTTGATTGGAGCTTGTGAAATCTTCATTATTCAAAGAGGTTGGATCATCTTCTTATTCATCACTTGGATTATATACTAATCTGAGTGGAATAAATTATTCTCATTTGAAAGAGAATTGCTTTATCTGAAATTTATATAACCAATTCTGTACATTTAGATAACCTAGATATTGATGGTAGTTGCTCTATTCAACAAGTCCATTGCTATCTTGGTCTAAAAAGAAATGCAATATATTAGTTATATATAAAGAGGGAATCTCAATGAATCTCTATTTATTAGTTTGTCAAACAAACAATAGAAAATAAAATCAAAGGACAAAAGAAAGAAATGATAGGAATAAGGGGTGAGCATATTTTCCCAAATATATATCACAAGCTTCCGAGCAATCCATGTAAAAACATAGAGAAATCACCCAAGTGACAACTAACTTAACTTATAAAATAAGAAGATAAAATCTCTCAATGAAAAGAAAGTCGCATTTAGGAACATGAATGACCACCATAAATTATATGTAGATCAATGAGAAATATATCTTACTCAACCTTTGAATGCTAGCATATGTTTAGTCATACAAACAAATTTAATATAAACTATATTCATCCAAAAAAAATAAAAAAATAGAAAGAAAATCAACTACTATAATATTTAGCTCAAGAAAATAGTATATGCAATGTTCTACTAGCTTTTTTCCTAGAATTGTTTACTCGTCTCTCTCTTATAATGATATTTGTTCCAATATATATACAATTCACAATTATAAAACATATTAGTTTTTTTAGTATATTTCTCATACTAAATTAGTTACAATAAATAATGATTGAAACATTAGATATTAAGAATACTAATTCAAATTTAATTTTAAAAATGAAATTGATATCTACTATATTTAAATCTAATTCCACACTCAAAATGTATTTGAAGAAAAACTAAGCAACTTTAAAAACTATCTATATTGATTCACACTAATTATTTCTAAAAGTAAATAGTAGATAATAATACTTGTCCTTCACATATATTTTGGATTCAAATGTTCATATCCTACGAACACAATATTGAATAATTTTAAATCTTATTTTTGAATAAAAACCCTGAGTCCATGAATTCACTCAAGGCTAAATGCACATGCCAATATAATTCATTTTCTTACCTACATGATAAAATCATGGGTTTGATAGCTACAATAATCACTTATTCATCTTGGGAGAAAAATTGAAGTTACTTTTCATGCAGATGTGAGATAACACAAATCTTGTCTAATAAAGTTCTCAAGTCTAGGGAAGATCATCACCCCACCTAACTTATCAATAAAATAGACTTTTACTCCAAATTATGTGAGGAGGTTTATAAAGTCATCCTTTATTATAATTTCAACACTTCCATAGAGGATTGCTTGGATAAAATTTTCTCCATCCACACTTCACAAGTCTAGCAATCAAAGAGGCATGACAAGGAGTAAGCCTAAGGATGGACAATTTAACTTAGACTAATTGTAGTAGATCATTGTGAATTATAGGGACCAAGACAATGAATCAGGAAATCAAAATATATACCAAGAACAAGTTTTTCACATAATATATAGAGCAAGAAGTTTGGATTTGTATATGTTCTATAGTATGTTATTTAGGATTTCTTATTTTTATAACTTAATAAAGTGTTCTAAGTTGGAAGATTTGGTTGCTCCATTTGGTGGATTATGTAACATATCATCATATGGTAGATTATGTAAAATATCAGTAAACAACAATGTTTAATGGAAGAGCTGAAGCTTTTGACTTAGATGCATGATCTATATTTGGTAGATTAAGTAACATATTAGTAAATAATAATTCTTATAAATCTTATTGTATCCTTGCAAGTAATGTTGCTACAACTTCCAATCCCATGTCAGTGTTTCTAACATCCTGCTCTGGATCAATGTTTATGAATTTGAAAGACATTCTTGCAGATACAAACTATGCAATAGATTTTGTATTTCAACTACAATCTATAAAATCCAAAGAAACAAGTAGCAGTAACCCTATGGACAATGATAATGGGAATTCATAAAGTAACACTACTTCAAATAAAGGAGCAAAATGTGCTCTACATGCCACACCACTACTACACCTTTTGTGGAGGAACAGTCCTATGGTGCCAAGGTAAATTTTACAATACGCTTCATTTTGAAGATACAATTAAGTTAGAGATATCAACATTTCTCCTCTTAAAAAACACCCCAAATATCTATACCAACCTTTAGGGATTTGTGTATTGATAGGGTGATACACCATCATACTTACAAACTATTTTGCTTCCCAATATATCTATTTAAACAATACTATAATATTATTTCTAATTAAAGATGTATATTATCCTATAGATTAATACTTGTTTTCTTTGGTGGGTTGATAAACTTTCTCTATGCAATGCATGTGACATCTAATACAAAAAAAAATAGAGGCATGCTGCATCTATCATGACAGCTGCAATAGAGTATAATAAATAGTTTGCAAAGTATCATGTTCCAACCTTATTGTAGGTCATAATGATAACATCACTACAACTCCACATCTTAAGCCTTCAAAAAATATGAAATTCCAACCCATTTATATTAGGATTAATAATTTATTTTATGATTAATAATATTATTATTATAGAGTTAGATCATAGGTTAGAAAGTTGATGCATGTTTTTTTAGTAGGTTATTTTTTTTTTGGGTATGTTTATTGTAACAATTCTTTTCTCATTCTAAGTTACATTTACTCTTAACTGAAATTCAATTTTATCCTTCATAGTATGCTTATTCTAACTCCTTTTTTTATTGATATATGAATTACAAATATTATAAATGATTGATAACCCTGTATCAATAAAAAACCCTTACATTTAAATTGACATTTTGATGATCTTCAAGTCCCTTGACATTACAACTCACTTAGAAATATGTAAATACTGAGAATCTAAACAATTTGAGTGCTTGATGTTATATACATAATTGACAACTATGTAAGTGGTTTTAGCTATTGATTTTTATTTAAAATCATATTTTTCTTGAATAGTATGCTCTTTATATCTTTGGTGTCCTATAGTAACATAAATGCCAAAGGATGAAGAAGATTTTGATTTATTTTTTTATTGGCCTATTTTGTGATCTGAATACCTATGGAAGTGAATACGTCTGCTGACACTATGCAATGTATTAGCCAGATGCTTTCTACTATCATATATCATTTTTTCTAGTTGTTTAGCCATAGAAGACCAACAAAATTTATAAGATTCACCATTCTTCCACTTGCTTCATACGATTGGGCTTAGGCTGCGGTCCCATGGAGAGGAGGTTCATTAAAAATAGAGCTAAGGCTACTGATATTTTTTTTGAAACATTTTAAAGTTGGAGGTCCCATGAATTTTGTAGTGCATATTAACTTAAAAGTTTAAGCTCCTAAATTTAAGGAAGTTGGCAGTCCCATGAAGCATGTGTAGAGATAAAATAAAATTAAAAAAATTACTTTCCCTCTAATTTTTTTTGGTGGGAAATCAAACAAGTAGATGATTGACAAGTGGTAGATAATGTTCCTAGGTAGTGGGACAATTTATAGTAACACCCCATTTTCACCTACTTAAATATGCAAGCCTAAAAAGTTGAATCTTTTATTTTCCAACAAAAGATTCCATGCAATCCTATAGAAAAAAAAAATCTTCATGAGACCTCTTGTTGCCTAAAAATAATAGAAGCTTAAGCCCCCATGGGACCCCTTCCTTAACAAAAACACTCTAAGCATTCACCGCTTAGAATGGCTTGTGTGGGCCCAACCCTAACTTGTTCCACTTGCCATTCATCGTTAACCAAAACCATTTGGTAAATGTTGTGCATAATAGTAGGTTAAATTTCTTAAATATGTTTCTTCCAACTAGCTTCTCAAACTTACTCTCAAAGTTCCTACACTACCAATTTGATTGCATCTCATGGAAAACAACTATTCTAGGGCAAGAAGGCATGGTTTAACATCTTGCAATGCATTTTGGGTGCATTTTTGTGTAGTCAACTTGTGTGCTTAAGTATCTATTTGATATAAAATAGAAATATAATCTAATCTAGGACTATTGGTGCCTTAATTGTGGGGAATTGCCTATAGATTTGGTATTTTTTTGTTTCATCCTTAGGAGCCTATGTCAAATGGGAGCTTTGGAATAGGGAATGAACATGAATTAAAGCATAAAACGTACATGAAATTTGTTAGATGTAGTTGCATACACTCCAATAGACATTTATGCAATAGTTTCATATGCTCTGGTAGACATGTATGTAAAATGTGGAAGCACAGACAAGGCATGAGAATTTTTTGATAATGTGTTTCGAAAAAAATTAGTCTAAATAATGCTATGATTGCAGGACATGAAAAAATGGATTCATTGACAACTTCCAAAGAAAATAAAATCGGTAGTAAAGAAAGCATTCTCCCTGCCTATTTTCAAATGGGAGCTTTGGAACATGGTATGGACATCCATCAAAGCATGACCAAAAGAAATATTAGTCAAATATTATAGATGAAAATACTCTAGTAGACATGTATGGAAACTTTGGAAGCATTGACAAGGCACATGAAATATTTGACAAAATGCATCAGAGAAATGTGTTTCAGGGAATGAGATGTTTGCAAGATATGCACAAAATGGATTTTACAAGGATTCTCTTAAAATATTTCAAAATGAAGCACCCTAGAACATACCCTAACATTATAATCTTTTCTTGCGTCCTATGTGCATACAACCATTTCGGTTTAGTATGAAGGTTGTACACTTTTCAACCACACAAGTAAATCTTATTGCATTACACCTACAATTGATTATTTTGTGCATATTTAAGCTTCTTTATTTGTATAAAAGCCATATTATTTAGATTCCCATTAAAGCTATGGAAGTTATGTTGATATTTTTCCTTGGTTCCTACATATTACATATAGGTTTAGTAGAATTGAAGTGATGTTGCTTTTTTTTATTTTGGATCTTAGAAATGTTTTGATTTATGTTCTTTTGTCAAACATCTATGTAGACATGGGTAGGTACTGTGAGATTTAAATCTTAAGGAGATTGATAAATGATAATGGAATTAAAAAGATCCCTGGATCTAGCTACATTAAAGGCTATAAAATGGTGTGCATCTTTTGTATAGGGGATATATTGCATCCACAAACATGGGGTTTCTATGCAAAATTAGAGAGATTATCTTGGGAGATGAAGGTAGCAAGGTATTCCCTACATTGAAGACAATTAATTAGTGATGTGAAAAAGGAGAGAAAATGATTATCTCTCTACCACCATAGTGAAAAGTTGGAAGTTGTTTTTGGTTTGTTAGATGCACTCCTAGAGAAACTATTATTTTTGTTAAGAATGTGTTGGTTGCCACTTTGTAGTAAAATTTATGTCCAAGATTGTTGCAAGAACTATGTGAACTATTTCCATCATTTAAACTAGTGAAATGTTCTTGTGGAGATTATTGGTGATGCTAAATAAAGTGATTTAAAAAATAGGCTCATGCTATAATAATGTGCACCATGTCAAACCCACACTTTTATTTTCAATATCTAGAAAGATAAGAATTAGTTCTTTAATTTATTTTGAATAATTCGCAAACTAGACTATGATGTTGGATTTGTAATATTAGATGCATAGAGTGCATATACACTATTTGGATGTTTTCAAAGACTTATTTTATGATAGCATGAGTATTTTATGAATTATTTTCATATACCTATATATGTATGAAATTAGAACCCAGAAGAGTTGGAGAAAAAGGAAGAAAAAGATTAGGAACACTTCAAGTAAATCAAAAGATGCTTGACTAGCAAGAAATGGGAGAGGAGGGCTCATAATTACTCTCACCATTTTTTGTATTTCTTTTGTATCATTACACTCTTCAATAAAATCTACCACACAAATTTCTATAATACACTTATTCTTTTTAACTAATATTTTAGAAACCACTAAGTAGTTGAGAATATGACTTCAAAGTGATATATTTGAATGTAAGTTAACCAAACTATGACAAAGTAGAATGAAAAAAAAAAAGAGATTTTGAAGATTAAACTACTATAATTGAAATAAGTAGTCATAAGACTAATTTTCTTTAGCTTTAATCTAATTATTTTATTGATTGACAAGATCATACAATGCTACACTCGAATGAGGAGATACCAAGATTTAATTAAAACTCGAAACTAAGAAGAAAATGACAAGATTTATTGAAAAAGCCCAAATTACTATTAATTGGAAATGGGCAAGCCTGCAAATCTAATAGCTAAAAAGCCACATGGCCAATCACTGTGGATGGCTCCAATGGCACTCTCCAAATTCTAGATGACCTACATTTACATACATATCGTTACACTCTCCAATAAAATCCACCGCTCAAATTTCTACAATACGCAAATTCTTTTTAACTCTCCTTTTACAAACCAGTAAGTAGTTGAGAATATAACTTCAAACTGATATTCAAATGTATGTAAACCAAACTATAACAAAATGGAATTTTAAAAAAAAACAATTTTGATAGGTTGAAGTAGCATAATTGAAATAAATATTCACGAGCATTAGCTTTCATCTAATGATTTAATTAATTGACAAAATGGTATGTATATTCCAAGGAGGAGACACCAGGATTTAATTAAAACTCAAAACAATGACCTTGTCTCCTTACCTTCCCGAATGTTGCAGAAATCCTTTAAATCCTCCGACCTAACCAGAAAGATTTACAGACAAGGCTCCGTCCATGGAAATCTTCGCTGCCTGCTAACAAATTTTAGCTTTTAAGAGGCGTGACAAGGAGTAAGCCTAAGGATGGAAAATTTAACTTAGACTAACCCTAGTAGATCGCTGTGAATTCTAAAGACTAATACAACGAATCAGGAAATCAAAATATACACCAGGAACAAGTTTTTCACATAAAATATAGATCAAGAAGTTTGGGTTTGTATATGTTCTATATTACGGAAATTTATTGTAATATGAGAGAATAAGACGCATACGTTGTAAAATCTAGATAAGTCAAAAGAAAATATTGATGTACTGGTTCACCATATAAATGATAGAGCCATCTATATGCCATTTATCTTTTCAAGTACATCATGTCCTACACCTACTTATATTTCTTTTATATTATATATTTCCAATTATTTCATATATATCATATCATCTATATCTATTTATTATTAATATTATTATTAGTCTGTATTTATTAGGTGGGGATTAATATTTTCTTCTTAGTAGCATGTATTAGTGTTGTGCTAGGGAGCAAACATAAAATAATATTAAATGTTTATTAAGGTTTTGTTCATATCTATTTATCCAATGTCTAGAAATTGATGGTTTATCAAGCTCTTGATTGGCTAGTACATAATTTTTGGTGTTGAATTTAGGATTTTTTTTAATGCAAAATGTTCTAAGAGACCATTCAATGGGAAAAAGGCCAATAAAGAATTGAATAGATTTGTAAAGTATTTCTTTTTTTGGTTGCATATAGATGTTGTAACGTCATAAATTTTACACCACACAATTTCATGTCGCATAGGCCTTCACTTTAGCTGAATTAAAGACAATGATCAAACTTTCATTTCATCAACCTATCTTTCCATCTGTCATGGTTAGTCTCCCAACCATTTGGTTTGGATTATGAATGAAGACATGCATGCTACAAAAATGTCCACTCACCATAAAATAATTCTACAAATATCTATGATTGAATGTGGCTATTGGAACATTACACTTGCTAATTCTGGTAGTGTAAGACCTCTTTGTGCTTGCACTGACATAGAGACGAATTTCAATCCCTTAATATTTCCCTTTTGCACTTCATTTCACTCTCTAGCTTGTTAAATTCACTCTCTCTTGCATTATCCACACCATCTTCACAACATACTAGCTCACCATGTTCCATCATTGGTGTTTTATTGAAGCTTTGTTGACATGAAGACTGTTGCCTTCCTCATTCAACCAAATCGCTATGCTTCTTGTTCTTAAGGGGGGGGGAACTATCTAGGTTACTAAATTTCTTGTTTCATTATCTTTAATCTAGGATATCATTTCTTATATTGTTCTTGCTTCATTTACATTATCATTTTTATTATAATCTTATCTTTAGACTATTCATGAAGATAGAAACACCAAAATGGTCTTATGTTTACAAGTATTGGTGAAGGATAGTGTTGTTTGAACAAGAGGCTTAATATTGTGGACCCATTGTGAGTATTTTTTTGTCCTCTTTCTCCTTTCAATTAAGTTCCTTTGTGTTTCATACTTTATTTTTCATCACATTTGATCATATATAACATAAATATAGATATACCATTTATTTGGTATCATCTAATATAAATTTTTGTACTCTATCCATATAGGACATTTGTGCATCACATTGTCATCCTCAACTCACATGTACATCCAAGGCCAAGAGCATACGGAGTTGTCTAGGTGGCCCTGATAACCTATTTTTTATCAACTTTAGTCTAAATATTGTTATTATTTAACATACATTAGTTGCAAACACATTTTCCCCCTTAGTGAGAAAACTCAAAGTTCATACTTTCAAGATAAATTTTTTGTCATAGGTGCCTCTCTACCCCTTCTGCTCATACTTAGCTCCATGTCTACATATTCTACCTAAAGATTTATATTTATGTTATGTTATGTCAAATTTATATCATTTACCGTAGATCTAGCCTTAAAATTACATCATTTTAATTGCATCCTCAACTAATCAAAAGGGGGGGTAGAATTCAATCGATATTCAACCAATTTTACTAATGGAATTGGGGTTGGATCTATTGGGTTCTCTCTCCTTTTAATGTGTTGTATAAGTATAAGTGAATTCGTACATTACCTTATCAATCCCTATTTTCACCACATCATAATTATGAGAAGCTTATGGTAGATGAAATGAATAAACTATTTCTAGCTTGTTGACTCATCCTAAGATTTGGGTACTGGATCTCTAACTAGACATTTGGGTTCCACATACTAGGTGGTTATATTTGAAGTTTTCCAATTACCATTTGATGGTTTTATGTATTGTTTCACCTACTTATTGGGTTCTTCAGATGGATGTTTGTAGAGTGAGCTTTGTATGTATTATATTTTATTAAGATAAGTGGGTTTTGATAGGGTCCAAACCTATTACAAGGATAAAATGGCATGTTTATCCAAGAGGTAACCAAACTTAGGACTGAACAATATTATAATAAAACTTAAGAACCTTCACATCTTTCTCCCTTCTTTGAACTGCTATCCAAGTAGGCTATCTTCCAAAATAAAAGATCTTGATCAAGGGAAAGAATAAACCCCTTTAGCGACCCCAACTAAGGGCACAAGAAACATAAGAGAAGGTGGGACTGTACAAATTTATTTAGGTTGAACGTTTTATTAAAAAACAAAAAAATTACAAGGATTACCACATTTAGGTGAAAAAATAGAAATATGAGAAAAAGAAAGAAGAGCATCAACCTTAATAACAACCTGGTCAAATATTTTGTTGTTCATTTTTGGTTTTTAGTTTGTTCTGATCTTTTGCTTGTTGGCATTTTGTACGCCAACTATCTTTTCTTTAGCTGTTGTCTTTTGTTTAGTTGTGTGTTAATGCTTATCTTTTGATCTTCCTTATGTACTAGGTTTCAGGGACCAATCAAAACCTGTTTTCCCTTAATCGAAAATAAGTTGGTCAGAAGGGGCAATGTTAGACCCAAAAAAAATTGAAGCAAGATATAGTGGCTTAGAAACCTCTGGATCACTATAACCATCTAGGAATATAGTAATATGTTGGAGAAGATAATTAGTCCACCACGACGAAAAGGAATTGTGAAAACCACAAGAATAGATAACAAACAAATGCCCCATAGAAAGAAAACATCTACAATGAAAAGAAATTCCCTCGTTGTCCACTAATTCAATCTAAGGATGATCATTCACTTATAAAACAATCTCAACTAGAAGGGACCTCAACTAATAAACCTCCACCAAAATATGAGCAAAGGATGTTTGGGAGAAATTAGTAGTACTAGTATAAACCCTTAGAAAATGATCCAAGACATTACCAACTACCTCATAGGAATATTTACACTATAAATATAAGGGGAGATAAGAAAATCTCACCCAAATAGAGGAAACATCAATCCATTCTATAAGAGGGTCAAAAGAGGGAGGCCAAAGACAAAGCAAGAGAGAATGCAAATCCCACATCCAATCTCCAACTTTTAGAAAACAACCCTATAAGTAGAACAATCAAGGAAGAAAATAAATAAACCTATAGAATAGGGTTAGATATCCATCTTAACATCAACCAAAAGAATCTATTTCATAGAGGTCTAATGACTCAAATCTATCAGTAGTGGCTACAAGTGACAACATGCAAATCAAGCCTTTCTTCGAGAATTTTTTTTTTTTAGCACTTCCTAGCCAAAAACCGCCACATGAATTGTAGAGGCATGAGAAAGAGAAGGACCAAAAATCACACCAAAGGTGGGGTCAGCAAGTGTATAATCCCCGACAAAAACACTAGAAAGGTTGTAGTTAGCACCCAATGTTGGAACCCCAACCACACCTATAGAGAGCTAATTAACTCGAGGCCTTGACAATGTCATGTCTCATCTAATTATTTACTTTAATAATGCAATAAATTATATTAAATCATTAAATGAAAATGAAAATATGAATTAAATTATGATGTCTTTATTTTCTCATTATGTTTTTTTTAAAAAGTGCAGGTTTAATCGAAGACATGGACATGTTCATGGAGAGGAGTCTAGTCATTTGGTAAATAATGGTATTGATGGAAAATAAAAAACAAACCGCTTAGTTTCATGTAGAAGTTTTATTCTTGGATGATATAATTTCTTAGAGTTTTATGATGCTAGCATACAACATTACGTTATTATATGAAAATAGAATTAAACTTGCATACCATGTTTGTAACTATGTATTCACACTTGTATATCTCTACTTGATGATAGGAATATGTCATCTTTCTCGAATATGGATATTATTATTTGATTATGGATATTATTATTTGATTATGAATATTGTTATTTGATTACAATGAAATGTTCATGCTTCATATGCACATGCTTGAGAAATGAATACTAGGTGATGATAATAATAATAATTCTTTTTATTTATATACACTTGTAATCTATATATGACCATATTGATATATACATATATAGATACACTCATGAACATGTATATTGGTATGGCCATAAATACACACACCCATACAAGTGATAATGTCTATATAATTATTAAGCCGACATGACTATGGAGGGTGATACATTTATAAACAAAAATTACTATTACCATGTATGCATTATACATTTTATAAGAATTGTTATATTTCTTATATATTTAGGACTCTTGAGCCATAAGCCACATTATGTTCTTACTTGAAACCAATTGGGAAAGTATGCAAATAAATTACAACGCACATGTTATTAGCCAACAAGCTTTATTTGGTGGACATGCTCACTGGAATAGTCTCATGTCTTATGCCTGATATTTATGTCATTGCTGGTAAACATGTTGTGAAAATTTATGGGTGTAGTTTAATTCATTATTTAAATGTAATTTGTATGTAGTGATAGCATTGGATGTGAGAATATATTTCTTTCCAAAATGGACATTCGAAGAGAGAGTGAAGATAGTGCAGATTCATTGTGCAACAATGCCATTGGATATGGATTAAGCTTTGTTAATACCTTTGAAGATTGATTTTTATTGTAGGTGGTGGATGGCATGGATCATAACACAAAATATAGAAATAATATCAACACATCAAACATAAACACTTTATCAAAAACTTCTGTGTGCTACAACACAACTCTTCACTAATCAAGTAGTTATAAAATCATTACATCAATTGAGAATGTTGTTGCATTCACCATACATGATCAACTGGAATTCCATTGATACTCAAACCATTACAATTTCATCTTTAAGTAAAGATCTTTATGTACTTTTGGAAAATACTCAATACATTCTAGATGTTAGGCTGACATGCCCAAAATAACAAGTATCTAATATTTTCTTCCTTGTAACTTTACCTCTTCTTGATTTTAGAACATTCCATTATTATCTAGTTTCTATTTAGAAATATATCAATTTAAAATTTATGTTCTTAATTTAATTAATTGTATTTCATAGGTGAGAGAAACTACATATCCTAACACCCCCTTAATTTCGACCACCAATGTTGCGACATTGAAATTATTTTGTTCTTGACTATTGTCTTCTTTTATCTCATTTTGATGTCCATAACCAAGTTTGCTAACATTGCAAATCCTTTTCCTTGCTTTATATGTTTATGTTAGGCCCAATATAGAAAGCTAATGTACTGAGAGGGGAGGGGTGAATCAGTACTCCAAAACTTTTCTTTTGTAATAACCTTACTGTTATGCATAAACAGAATAGTGCAGTAACATAAAACAAAACTATAATCAACAGATAACATTCATACATGATTCACTCCATAACACATATATTTTAGTCATGCAGAAACGCTTGGTTAGAGAGAAAAACTGTGGTAGGGATGGCACCCACAACTTCACTACTACAATAATAAATAATGCTTAGTTAGAGCTACATTTAGCTATTTCTGATAGCTTACCCTGTTAGGAGTATTAAGATCAGTTAGATCTACCTTACTGAAGGATTTATACAACACTATACAAGTGTAGCACTTGGTTAAAGGATTTACAATTTATAGACTTGGTTAGAGTCTTTTACCCTATTAAAGGTTTCTCTTACAACTTCAAAATATTACAATATAATCATTACAAATATCTGCAACCTTACATCTGAAATGCTAAAGTAGATTCTATGTGCTCTGAATAAGATTACCTAGCTTGTAGCATACCTCGGTAACCCATAATGAAACTCAGTAAACCCTTCTGTTTACTCTGTTCTTCGACTGTTCACTGATAACCTTCTCGGTGACCTCTCTGTGTCTCTATAACAATCTTCCTTCATGCATACACACTGCTATCTCATTGCATCTCTTATCACATCATATTGTGTCATATATTTAACCCTAGAATCATGTTGTATATATAGATCTCTTACAGCGGTGATCTGATTTATTACTTCGATCTTACAAAAAGATTCTTCGATTAAACAAAATATCTCATAGGTTAGATTGATCTTGTAATCATACACAATCTCCTAGTGCAATTTCCAACACAAAAATGGTTAGATGTGCCTCGATCTTGTAACACATTTTCATGTGCATGTCCAGGTTCAATGTATCTAGTAAGACATTTTACTCAGTGAATATCAACTTGGTAGCCATGAACCTTTACTCGGTAAACAGCTCGGTGAATACTATGTTCTGTGACTGCTTTCTTCAGTAACCGACTAGACTGTTCATACCGACTTCTCTGTGTGTATCAACTGCATGATTCGGTAATAATAACCGACTAGAATATAGTATGACTTTGGATATGAAACTAATGGCAATTTGATAAGTAGTAACAATCTCCCCTTTTGACATTAGTTGAGATGTTTGACAAAAACAACTTACAAAGTCATAACTAAAAAAAAAAAAAGGACTTGACAAAATGTACAATAGTCAATAGTATATGCAGATATACTCCCCTTATCATTATCCTGTACATAACTCTAAATTTGCATGTTCGGTTCAGTTCTGTACTGTACTTGTGTACTCTGAATGCTCTGTATATTCTGCTCGGTAGACTCTGCTTGTATATAATACTCAAAATTGTGTTATCAAAACTGTACTAGTCTCCAAGTGTAGAATTACTCCCCCTTTGCTGGGCTTTCCTCTCCTATGTAGTAACATAAAAGTACTCCCCCTTTTTGACAAACATTAAAAACTTAATTTGCATCTGGAGGCGGTAATTGATCAAAAATAGTTTTATACTTGGTCCAGGCGTTAGTGAGGGCGATTGAGAGTGAGTCCTTGAGACTTTCCATTAATGAGTTATGTGCTTGAATATCATATAAGAGTGATATCAAGCCTTCAAGAGTGGTTCCCTCTTGGGTAGTTGATAAGCTTGTAGCTCAATTAAGCTTCTCTTGGACTGGTGAGAGATGAGGAAGGAATAATGTTTGAAGAGTCATTATATCCATCCTAATTTTATGCTCTTCATTCCTCAGTTCTAACTGCTGAGCCATGAGCTATTGTAGCTTTTTGAAAAAGGTCTAAACTGAATTAGGCTCAGTGGTCAACTTGGAGGAGAGATCGGTGATCTCTTTCTCAATTGCATCAGTTTTATTTTTTATGTCTTTAATAAATAAAGAAAATGTACACAATTTTTGGAATAAATAAAGAATGTGCTTGAGTTGAGGGGTCAACTCAGCAATGAATTTGACAAGTTTTATCTTGCCAATAGCAATTGATTTTTGGACTTCCTCTATCATTTTTTCTGTGAGCTCTTTATCCTTGAGCTTGCTTAGGTATTCAGATGCATCAACTCCAGATGTTTCAATCTGATTAAGGAGTTCATCCAACTGAATATGGATGGCGGCATCGGTTGACACTGTTGTTGATGGTAGCATTTCTGTGAGCAGTGTTCTAACCTTTTGAAGTACCTTGTTCTTTTTCTGTATTGCCAGTTGTTTCTCCTGTTCGGCCTTTTCTTTGCATAGTTCACCAAATTTAGTGAGTGCTTGCCCTTTTAATTTGGAGATGTCGATATTGGGCAACACGATCGGTTTAGATAAGTCAAATTTAAAACCATGCTTTCTCACCTTTTTCTCTTTTCCTTTTGTTTGGGGCACTAAGACAAGTGCTTGTGAGGCTTGTTGTCCCTCGGTAGGTTGCTTGGTAGATGCAACACTTTGCACTGTTCTTGTAGCAGTTGTAGTGTCTTTGGATGGCTCGGTGCTAGGGGTCTCTACTGTAATATTTGTTGTGCTTGTCTGTCCCTGAGACGAGTGATCCTTTGTTGTGTCTGCTGCAGCTTCAGACTTGTTACCTGTATCTTCTGTAGCTTTAGATTTGTTACCTTCGGTAACATGTTCGGTGTCCTTGGGGGCTTCGGTTGGTACTGTTGGCTTCACCAACGGATAAGGCTGAACTTGTTCTAAGACCAATTCACTAGACACAAGTTTTGCATAAGTGGTGCCTTCAATCATTTCTTGCTCCGGTGCGGCTTCATCCATTACATCTTCATCAATTTGTATTGTGTCAACCGGGTCTGGACCTCTCTCGGTGACATCTAGATCTTGCTCGGTGACATCGACAATTTCAATTTGAGATTGTTCATCGACATCCTTTTGTTTGAAGATCTCCTACCACTTGGCCTTAGTCTCATTCTCCACGTCAATATATAGCCCATTCATCAATTTTAAGGCTCTCTGTTTCACAAGAAATTTTGAATTGTATGTGGACAAATGCTAGTTGATTTCAGCTACAGACATGTTAGGAAATAAGTGGACAAGACTTCTTTCTCTTATTTGTCTCTTTGAATCCATTGCATATTTCCATCTGTTATCAATATGTGAGTAGAGTTCACTTGGAAGTGACTTTGCTAGTTCCAATGGTGCTAACCGAAACTTCAGAAGTGTACATATGATAGCTTCTTCAATCTGTCGTTTCTCATCATTGTTCCTAGACTCATAGTTAACATATCTAAATCCTGCAAATCCACCATATTCCTTGAGATTGGCACAAAAATTTTCAACACTGTGAATGTTTGCCTTTTTGCTCTTCACAATCTGGAATTTGTTAGCATCATCAGACTCTGTATCACTCGACTCTTTTGCCAAAATGAGTCTCTGAGTAGATTTCTTGTAAGTCTTTGTTACCTTAGGAGTGGCAACAGTCTTTTTTTTCTTGCTCGGTGATGTAGCTGATGCTCTGGTGTTTGGTCTCTTTGTTGGTGGAGTCGGTAGGGCCTTTGTAATGTCCTGTTTCTTTCTTTTTAAAACTTTTCCCTTTGGCAACTCTGTGCTCAATGTTATTGCAGCCTCCTGTACTTTTGATTCTTCCTCGGTAATGGCAAGATTTCCTTTGACAGGTGTAGATGAAGATTCTTCTCCGAATTTCTCAAACAAAGCCTTTATCATCTTTGTTGCTTTCCTTGTAGCCTTAGGAACTACAATGCTCATTTTTACTTTCTCCTTTACCTCTTCATAGGTTCCATACCTTAGTTCAGTTGCATGCCTTGGCAATGATAGGTAGGCATCAATTTGTTGCTATGTGATGTCATAATCAATTTTATAACCCATTGGTTGCAATGACTGAATCCTTGGTTCAACAACATTTACATAGCAGTAATCAGTGTCGACTTCAAAGCAAATATTGTCCTTGTATTTTTCAAGTAGTTGTGGTGGGATCATGTACCTATTGTGCATTTCTCTTGGAATTTGCTAAAGTAATCATCCATGACATCATTAAAGCTATCTCCTAACTTCTTGATGTAATCATTGATCTAATGGGTGATAGGTCGGTGTAGCTCCCATACTACTTTACCGACTGAGGGAAATAACTTTTCAAAATAGAAAAACATACAGACAAGTAGTGAACCAAAATTGAGTGTGTTTGCCGAGTTGTTCTTCTTCGGCTTCCTTATGGTGTTCAGGTTCTCAAATAAGTTCTTTATTAGTACTTCACACAAGTCTACTTTCATTCCCTTCTTTACTATTTTGTAGGCCAGGTCCACTGCAGCACATGGTACACTGTTTTCCCTTGCAGATTGGAAGAAATAGTAACCAATGACTTTGATTGTAAATTTCAGTTCAGCATTAGTGACATTATTCAATTTCAGTCCTCAGTAATTAGATTATACTCTGGTTAGACTGATTAGCTCCTTTTGTGATATCATTTTCTGTGCACGAGCATGATTGTAGATGGGATATCCAGTGATCAGGTGAATGACTTCCTTCGTGATCTTGAACGGTTGCTCTTGTAGCCACATGAAATCATCATGTACTCTGCTCAGTACAAACTTAACCCATTGGGGTTTAAACACATGAGGATAGACTAGGGCTTCAGTTAATCCCTTGATTCTGATATGTTCAAATTTACTATCCAGTTTGTCGTCAGTGCACAGTTCATCATATGTGTTACTAATCTCTACATGACCGAGTTCCTCAACACGGCACTTGGTAAAGAATCTGACATCTTCTACCAATAAGACTCGATCCAGGATAAGTGAAAATGTCATTTTATCATCCAGTTCTGAGGCGACTCTAGGAGTTAGGGAATACTTCAGAGATGGCTTCTCCACATTTTGGACAACTACAAGGTCTTGGATCTTGGGCACCATGGTAGATCTCGAGTAAAAATTCGACAGGTTATCCTTAGGGTTTACAAGTAGCTTACTCTTCACACTCGGTAGACACTAGCAATTTGACTAGATTACAAACCAGCTAAACAGTGTGAATAGATGGATGTAAATACCTTGAAAATTTGCTCTGAATGAAATTTAGTCGCTTTGACTCACTCTGCTCTGCTTCTCGAAAACTTGGGTGAATGAAAATGACCACAAAAATACTTTTAAGCACTCAAACATACCTTATCAGACTTCGTGCAGGTTAGGTCATGGTATTAAATGCACTTGGTTCACCTTTTACCAATTTACTTCATTTTTTGTTTTCACTGAGTATTCAACTTTGCTTTGATAGCCGACTTGACAGGTTTCCTGTATAGTATGCTAACTGACTAATTGTATCTTAACTATGCAAATTTTGAATTCTTGTTCATAATAAAATAGGAGTTGTTATGATTTATCTTTTAAAGAATGCAGTCCCTTCATACCTTTTCTTGGCTAATTTGAAATAGGTGCACCTAACTCGGTAGGTAAGGTGCTTTCTTCATCAGACATAATTTCTTTCTTTTTCCAAATCATCTTGAATTTTTCTTTTATCTCCTCAGTGTCTCTTCTCAGTTGATCTCTGCAATCTCCAGCTGAATGTCCAATTTTGTGACAATGAAAACATACCATACCAGGATTTCTCCATGATCTATGGTTGTTCATTCTAAACCTTATAAAACAGTTGGCACTTATATGTCCATATCTTCCACAACATTCACACCAAATCCTCGTATTGTAATCCCATGGTATTGCTACATATGGTCGATGAGAATCTGTGTGAATTCGGTAACCTCTAGTGTTTGCTCGGTGTGGATACTTCATGTAGTTCTTTTGCTTAAACTAGCATCTCTTGGTACTATGTCCATATCTATTGCAGTTTCTACAAAACCCTTTGAATTTTGCCTTTTGATGGTTGTTAACAGACTTTGTTCTACATTGATTAGGTATATGACCATTTTTATTGCAATTATAACAATATCCATTGGACTTACAGATATTCGGTTGCTTACCTTTTCTGATCTGGCATATGTTGGCAATATGACCTTGATTTCCACAGTAGTAGCAAATAGGCTTCTTCCTTTTGATGTTATTTCTTTTTTCAGCTTGTTTTGATGATTCTCCTTTCTCGGTAGTATTATTTCCTTTATAACCGAGTCCTCCATCTTTGTAGAGTTTACTTGTATTCAGTTGCTCATCCAACATCTTTGATGCTTCATAACTCTTCTCCAATGATTCTTTGGATTTCTTTTCTATTTCAAGTTCACCAGTCAACCTTGATACTTCAAGTTTCAATGATTGATTTTCATCATTCTTCAGAATTGCTTCATGATGTGCATAACCTAGTTGATCTATCGTATTTTGTTGAATACCAGTTAACCTTATGATTTCATCATCCTTATCAGATACTAGTGCTTCAAGTTGTTGTTTCTCTCTTTGTAGATCTCTTGCTTTATCCTCAGCTCTCCTTAATGCATCTAGATTTTCAGTCATTTGTGTACTGAAATGTTCATGTTCTCTTTTCATTGCTTTTAGTTGATCAGCCAATGCTTTGTTCTTTTCTTTCAATATTCCAATCATTTCTTCAGTTTCTTCAGATATACTGTTCTCAGATGATGTCTCGATTTGTTCCACTAGCTCTTGAGAATCCTGCAAGTCATCAGATAATCTTCTCCTTACTTTTAGAGATTTTTGCATTTGCCTCTGCATGTCTGCAATCACTTGATTTTCATTATCCAACTCTTCTTAAAGATGCACAATCCTTTGAGATTGTTTGTAGCCTTCCATTGCTAAGATCTTTCTCTTCAGGTGGTTAAACCCTTTTCCAAGATTCAAGCTCTGATACCAATTGTTAGGCCCAATATAGAAAGCTAATGTACTGAGAGGGGAGGGGTGAATCAGTACTCCAAAACTTTTCTTTTGTAATAACCTTACTATTATGCATAAATAGAATAGTGCAGTAACATAAAACAAAACTATAATCAACAGATAACATTCATACATGATTCACTCCATAACACATATATTTTGGTCACACAGAAACTCTTGGTTAGAGAGAAAAATTGCGGTGGGGATGGCACCCACAACTTCACTACTACAATAATAAAGAATGCTCGGTTAGAGCTACATTTAGCTATTTCTAATAGCTTACCCTATTAGGAGTATTAAGATCAGCTAGATCTACCTTACTAAAGGATTTATACAATACTATATAAGTGTAGCACCTAGTTAAAGGATTTACAATTTATAGACTTGGTTAGAGTCTTTTACCCTATTAAAGGTTTCTCTTACAACTTCAAAATATTACAATATAATCATTACAAATATCTACAACTTTACATCTGAAATGCTAAAGCAGATTCTATGTGCTCTAAATAAGATTACCTAGCTTGTAGCATACCTCGGTAACCCATAATGAAACTCGGTAAACCCTTCTGTTTACTCTATTCTTCGACTGTTCACTAATAACCTTCTCGGTGACCTCTTTGTGTCTCTATAATAGTCTTCCTTCATGCATACACATTGCTATCTCATTGCATCTCTTATCACATCATATTGTGTCATATATCTAACCCTAGAATCATGTTGTATATATAGATCTCTTATAGCGGTGATCTGATTTATTACTTCAATCTTACAAAAAGATTCTTCGATTAAACAAAATATCTCATAGATTAGATTGATCTTGTAATCATACACAATCTCCTAGTGCAATTTCCAACACAAAAACGGCTAGATGTGCCTCGATCTTGTAACACATTTTCATGTGCATGTCCAGGTTCAATGTATCTAGTAAGACGTTTTACTCGGTGAATATCAACTTGGTAGCCATGAACCTTTACTCGGTAAATAGCTTGGTGAATACTATGTTTTATGACTCCTTTCTTTAGTAACCGGCTAGACTGTTCATACTGACTTCTCTGTGTGTACCGACTGCATGATTCGGTAATACTAACCGACTAGAATATAGTATGACTTTGGATATGAAACTAATGGCAATTTGATAAGTAGTAACAGTTTAAACCATCTTTAGATCAAATGATGCCTCTCTTTCATGTTTTCATCCAATTGTTATGGTAGTCCTTCCATCTTCAGCTTCCTGTAAACTTACCAACTATAGATTTCTTGCTAGACAATACTTTCCTTTGACTTGAAACATCTATTATGCCTTTTGAAAACCTTTCTCGATTGCGATCAACTTCCACATGCAAACTTTTATACTTGAACAAATTCTTGATTATACCTATAATAATTTTCCAACTCGATCCATAAGTTCATCTACAATCCATTTCCATACATGTTATTTTAGATAGCTTTGTGTGCCTCCTCTTTGATGTATTACTATAATTATTCACTTTCTTGCAAGCGACTTTAAGCCTTTAGTGGTCTCTTCATTGTGGTGACTAGATTCTTTGTTTGGTGATTGTTGGTATATTAGACAACAATCTATAATCCTCCATTTGGGAGTGCTATCTATCACCTATATTGTGATTTCCTTTGTTTGACAATAAATTGTGATTGATGTTATGAAAAATTCTATATTCTTTTAACAATGATTTCCACATTTTCTTCTTTCAAAAGACCATGATCTCATTTTTTTCTTTCTCTATGATCAGTTTTCTTTCACACCAACATCTACTCCTAGAAACATGATTGATCCAACTCTGATAGCACTTATAGGTGGTGGATAGCATGGATCATAATACAAAATATAGAAATAATATGAGCACATCAAACATAAGAACTTTAAAAATACTTATGTGTGATACAACACAAATCTTCATTAATCAAGTAATTAAAAAATTATTATATCACTTGAGAATATTGTTGCATTCACCATACACAATCAATTAAAATTCCCTTGATACTCAAACCATTACAATTGCCTCTTTAAATAGAGGTCTTTAGATACTTATGGAAACTACTCAATACATTCTAGATGTTGGGCTGACATGCCCAAAATAACAAGTATCTAATATTTCCTTCCTTTTAACCTTATCTAGATTGTTGATTCTAGAACATTCCATTCTTATCTAGTTTCTATTTAGAAATATATCAATTTAAGTTTGTTTTTCTTTGTTTAATTAATTTCATTTTATAGGTGAGATAAATTGCATATCCTAATAGTTATCTTACCAAACATAGGACGACCAATACAATCTTAGATTTCTTGACACTCTCTTATTTTTTGTGATATCACCAAAATCAAAATGGAAGAAAGTTGTACAAAATATTAATGACAATCAATAATTGCATACATGTATATAATAATAAAAATAATATAGCTTTGTTTGCCTTCCTACAAGCTTTCACCAAGATCAAACAATCCAAAGCTTTCTCCATGGATGTGATGAAAAGAGGGGCTTTATTCATTGTTTTTAAATATAACTAATGACCCCTACAACTTCATTTATTATTTCTTTTTATCAATAAAATGTTTTTGGAAAAGATGTGTAGAATATTTTTGTTAATGGAAAAATATGTGTGAAGATTGTAAATTTTAAGGTTTGAAAATAATAGATTGAAATTTAGATTAATTTTATTTGAATATTGTAAAGAATAGATTAAAATTTTATTTAGTCATTGTTTGTTGTAATACTATGTAACTCTGCCATACATGTGTGGGTTATTAGGAATACATAATGTATGAAGGATATATATTATTCAAACTTTAGTTGGAATCACATTTATTAAATTTGTCTTGTGATAGCATTTCTTTTGTTAGGTATTAACTATTTTGATTCACCAGACTTTTGAAAACACTTAATACTTCCCTTGGTTATTAAATAGTTAGCATGCATGTATATACCTCCATTTATCCTATTTCCAATCTAGCATGCATATAATTTTCTAAATCCCTAAAATAATACCATTTAGGCAATAATAATTATCTTAAATAGAAAATTGATTCTTTCTTGGGGCATGAGAAGGCTAGTACTGTTGGAATCGAGGAACAGTGAGAGGGGGGTGAATAAGTGTTCTACAATTTTTTACTCTATTAACCTATTCTTTCAATCGCTTAATGTAAATGAAGAAAAGTAAAGTGTAGAAACACAAACCAAAGATCAACAATTCCATAACACCAAGATTTTTACATGGAAATCTAGGTGAGGGAAAAACCACAGTGGGATTAAAACCCACAATATTAATATACTTACTCTATTAGAAGTATAAAAATATTACATAAAGGGAATGCACATGTATTCTTGCACACCACCTAGAGCTCATGGCTCAATTACAAGTAAGGGCTAAAAAATAGAAGGCTCATTGCCTTACAAAATAGTTTCATATAATAATTGGAATGTCTGAGCTGATAAGAAACATCTATAAATGTCAGAAATAGTTCTGGTTAAGCACAAAATACTTTGATTTGCACCACTACTCTGCTCTAATATTCTGATGTATTCTGGAGCACAAATCCTTCAACTACGTATGTGAAACTATGCATAATCACTCATAGACACTTCACACATAACCATCGATCTACCAAATGATCAAATCAATCAGTCTTATATATCCGCAACATCAATTTAGGTCTTCATAAATTCGACCCAAAATACATAACATGCAACTTGAAATGTGTTACCCAAGCCGGCTCAATCCGATCCAAAAACAAGAAGACCAAAATAGATTATTCACACACTTCCCACATGTCAACTCAACAACCTCAAACACACAAACAACCACCAAAATTGATCCACAAGATCCGCACAATGAATCTTCACACTCTACTGCCACAAAGTATTGTTCTACCAGGAAACTATCTACCGGATCTTCCAACTTACTCAATTCACAACACCAAAGGCCATAATCTTAGAAAAAGGCATATTGCATGTCCATAATGCATATCTGAGATCCACAACTGCATACACTCTACCGGATGACTTGTTCTTTTCACCAGACCTCACCGGATCTCACCAAACCTTAATCAATCTTCCAATATGAATGAATTATGAACTAAAGATTGGATATCATACTCTAGTTGCCATCAATGACAACATATGATCATCAATGCAGTTGTTCTTGCCAGCAATATCCCCCTTTGGAATTGATGGCAACACTTAGTGAAAAAAGAGTAAGTGACGGACCAAAACCAAGATATATACACTACAACCAAAAAAACTTTAACTACAAGATTCCAAAGAATCAAATAATCAAAGAAATCTCTCTAGGATCAATATTTTTCACTTCTCTACACTCTCCCTTTGACATCAATGGCAAAGGTAGGGTCTGAGAAACCAGAACTTGAAGCCAAAAATGTTATTTACATATCTACATATAGACTTAACTCACAAAAAATTAAAGATATCTGCATAGGAATTGTTTAATGTGACCAAGTGACTATCCCAATCCTTATGCAAATTCTCTAACACTGTTATTAGACCACTGAATAGATAAGCTTGGGCTTTAGGTGTCTTTAGTTCTACCAGATCACTATTTTCTAGAGAATTATGAGAATCCTTGAGAGCACTCAGCATAGTGTCTGTCTTAGAAGTAATGAGATTCCTAATTTCTCCAACTCTACCAATTATTATCTCCCAGTCATGGCTCGGGATTATGATTTTATCAAGTAATGATATAACCTGAATTTCATGATTTCTCAATGATACTAACAAGGGATCAACTGAACGAGATATATGTTCAAGCTCATCCTCATGCACCTTAGACTTCTTCTCAATATCTGTAGTGAACTTGGTCAAAGATAAGCCCGATTTATATAAGTTCCCACCTTTGGAAAATGCATCATTCATTCTCTTCATATTGGCATCTACAGTGACTCTGTCTTTGGTGATCATTATTTTCAAATTCTGAAGCCTCTTTGAATTAAATTCATTTTAGAATTTCACCTCAACAAACTTTTCAAAAGATTCAAAATGTTTATCTATAGAATTAATCAAACTCTTTAATCCCCCGAACAGAATATTTGAAGTATCCTTCTAAAATGAGGGCATTAATTTCTCCAAAATACTAGTTGCCAAAGTTAGCAACATGCTATCCTCTATATGAGATTTCAAAAGATCCTCACCAGATTTATATTGAGAAAATGATGCAAGTTGAAGCTTTTGAATTGGAGAAAAAGAAGCAAGGTTGATTAGACCTTGAATAAACTTTGGATCATCAATGACTTGCTTTCCCTTCACTGTCTTTGCAGTATCTTTTTCCTCAGTCTTGACTTCAACTTTAACCTGCACCTTTTGTTTTTTAGCATCCTTCTCAAGAATTGGAGGATTAGCAGTATCAACTAGAGAATTTTCAACCTTGTCCTTTCCATCATCTGCCTTTCCTACTTCATTTGTACATGTTTTATCATTATCTTCTACAATATCCTCAACCCTAACATCACTCAAATCATCAACCTGTACTTCCAGAATAGAAGTATTATCTTGTATCTACGCTTTCAAATTGTCCTATGATGGTATGCTCTGTTCTTCTAGATGAAGTTCTTCTTGCCCTTTGACCTGATTAACTTCATATTGATTATCCAACAATTTTTTTTATCAAAATCTTCTTTTTTTCATTTGCAACTTCATCAATCTTCCCTAACATGATTTTATTTACTCTATGCTTACCCTAGAACTCATTCTTTACTAATTTAAGCAATCTTTCTATCTCCTCCTAAGAAATGACTGAACATAAATTGACTGATATATATTCTTTCAAGTCCTCAACTTGTTTATTTTATTTTTGTCTTCTAGTATCCAAGATTTCATACATGCTCTTGGGTATAACTATCATTAATTTAATTAGAGTCTTAATATATACATTTAGGTACTCTATTGTAGCTTCCTCTAATGTTATTTTGTGGGTTTCATCAAAATTGTCATACCATTCTGCTAATGGCTTCAGGTTACCATTCCTAACAACTTCATTCATAGTCTATTCTAATGTTACAAGAGGCACAATAGTGAATTTACCTTGTTTTAGTGCCTCATCAAACTCAGAAGTTTTGGATTTCTTGCTAGATATTGTTCTACTAGAAGGCTTCTCCTTTGTGATCTTAGTGGCTTTTGGAGCTTTGGCCTTCACCTCCTTTACCACCTCATTAGATTCAGTATGTTCTTCATCAATGGTCACAAGTCTAATTGATTTATTTTTCTTCTCACTTCCACCAGCTAGTTTGACTGAAGGTTTGGGTTGGCTTGCTGGATTTTCAATACTGGAGGAGGGAGCTACACTTCTAGCTTGACTGGGCTTAGGAGCTATCATTGGTTTGGACTTTTTGCCTACCTTCACTATTTTCTCCTTGGAGAGAATGTTCCTCTCTCTGGCTTTTCAGAATTCCTCCTTGGTTATCGTCATGCTCTCTGCAAGAGCCTCAACCTCTCTCCAGACCTTCTTTTGAATTACAGGCTTCTTGAATTACTGATGCAATTTTAGGCTTTTCTCCTTGTATGTGTCAAACCTCTCCTCATTGGGATCCACCAAATGACTCAGCAAATGTTGTGCATATAATTACAAACTTTTTTCATCAACCTCATAGCACATTGGCATGATCCATACCATCTGGGGTTCTACGGCTTCCATTAGACACTAGTCGATATCTACCATAAAACAAATGGTGTTCTGATATTTCTCTACAATAGCTTTAGGGATTCTTTCCCTCTCATGCAATTCCTTTTAGAAGCTTTTGAAATAACCCCATAGATTCTTGTTTTAGACCTCAGAGTCACCGAAATTGTATTAAAATTCATGAATCTGAACTCCTATAGCTCTATCAAATGCCCATTATACTTGCTCAACACTCAGAACCTCTTGCCCCAATTGTTATTGGCCTATTATCAAATTTTGACCCTGTCGCATTGGTCCCAATGTCATTCTTTACTGCCTTCAAGGATGGCAGCTCTTCGAATGCACATAATCTTATTACGCCTTGAATGATTATCTTGGTGATTTTGTGGGGCTTATCCAACCATATGAACTCATCATGTACTTAGCTTAGTATGAACCAGATCCATTCTTGTTCATACAACATCTAAAACCTAACAAATTGCTCAAAACCCTTATTTTCCAATTCTTGAAATTCCATTTTCAATACCAAACTTTTGTCTGATAGTTGATTATTGTATAGATTCAACATTTGTGAGCTACCCAATTCCTCAATGGGGCAGTGTGTATATACCCTAGTTTCTTCAATATGCAGTACTCTATAGGGCATTGATGAAAACACACTCTTAGGATCATCTTCCATCAAAATGAATGGATGATTCTTGAAGTTAGTACATTCACACTTAGCGATGTTCACAACAAGAGGGGTAGCGGTACCAGATGCAACTATTCTTGCAAATTCACAAATTTCAAACTTAAGAAAGTTCTAATGATAAATGCCTTGCACCTGATTAGGGTTTCTCCCCAAATCGCTTTGAAAATCTGTAGCACTTGATCTTGCTTGATAGCCTTCTTCACAGAGCTCTTAAAACTTCTTCTCTTCAATCATAAAGTGAGAAATGAAGAGGTTAAATCACTTTTTATTCACCACAAATCTAAATTTTCACTGTAATAAATGAACTTTCCCTAATACTTCTTAATACTCTGCATTTCACAAAGAGATTTTGTGGACCCTCAATTTGGCTCGAACTCTTATGGAAATCCATCATAAACATTTGTGATCATCACATATACCTCTGTAACTTGCCAGAATCAAGCACAGATCTCAAATAGGGGGTTTGAAGGATTTTCATGAAAACCTCCCCCTAAGGACGCATGCCTTATCTTAGCTACCAGATGAGGTTCCAGCACCAGAATCAGATGCGGACCCATTTCATGCATTATCATCACTCTTCTTAACCCAAGTCTTCTTCATATAATCTTTTATCTCCTCAAATTTTTCTTTTCCCTTCTCATCTGCCTTGACATTCTTATTCTTGTCTTCCGAACCTCTCCTATTCATATTTCTACTTCTACAATACTTAGCAATGTGACCGGATTTTTTTCAAGCATGACAAAAAACATTTCCTCATATAGGTATGAAGTCCATCTAATTTCCTCTTGATATGCATTGATTAGCAATATGTCCAAACATACCACATGCATAACATCTGACATTTATCCTATTTTGGAAAGTTATTCATAATACTTTTGCATACATTTGCCTTAAGACCATATTTGTTACATTTGAAACATTTACCGGTAAAAGATAGACCATTATTGTTCATTCTATTTTTGCACTGACTAGCCATATGATCAATTTTATTGCAAACAAAATAGTTACCATTGAATTGATGAGCATTAGGCTACCTTACCGAAGGCTTTCTTGAGTTGTTCTTCTATTGTGTTGACCTGAAGATTTCACCTTTCTCAAATCCAATACCTTGAGTGGCATTAGGATTCTTCTGACTGGCAAGAATCTCATCAAGCTTGTTTGAGCTAACTCAGAACTTATCCTTTTATTCATTTACAACATCAAGATCATATCTAATAAGAATGATCTGCCTTTCCAGATCTTCCTCATTTTTTTTGGAGTCTTGCAAGTCAAGGTTTAGTTGTCCATTCTCGCTCTCAAGCCTACAACATTCTTCATATTTGTCTTTCAGGGATTGAGAAAGCTTCTCCTCATTCTTCTTCCTTTTCTCAATCTCTTTTTTCAATCTCATCACAATGGCTTACATCTCATTCTTTTGGACTGTATTGGCTCTAACAAGTCTGTCACATTCTTTAGTCTTTTCCTTTAAGGCTTCTTCATCAATTCTTTGAATCTCTTTCTTTTTAAGCTGATCAACAAGATCCTTTGTGTTTTCCCTTGATTTGTTCAACTGATCTTTCAACGTTTCAATGTATTCCTCAACATCTTTAAGATTTTCTTTCTTACTAGTTTTCATCTTGTGCATGATTAATATCTTCAAGAGAAACAACTAGTTGCTTTCTAAGACTATCAAAATCCATTGATTCACCTTCCTAGATCCACCTCAAGTTGTTAGGCTTCTTTTGAGGAACTAGGCTTTGATAACAATTGTTGGATTCAAGGAACACTAGGGGCAGGGGGGGGGGGGGGGGGGGTGAATCAATGATCTACAATTTTTAACTTTATTAACCTGTTCTTTCAACCTCTTAATGCAAATGAAGAAAAGTAAATTGTAGAAACACAAAGAAAAGATCAACAACACCATAACACCAAAATTTTTACTTGGAAACCTGGTTAAGGGAAAAACCATGGTGGGATTCAAACCCACAATATTAATATACTGTATTAGAAGTATGCAAATGTTACACAAGGGGAATGCACAGACATTCAAGTACACTGCCTAGAGCTCATCGCTCAATTGCAAGTAAGGGCTACAACCCAGAAGGGTCACTACCTTAAAAAATAGTTACATATAATAATTGGAATGTTTGAACTGATAAGAAGCATCTATCAATGCCAGAAATAGTTCTGGTTAAGCACAAGATACTTTGATCTGCACCACTACTCTGCTCTAATATTTTATTGTATTCTAGAGCACAAATCCTTCAACCGCGCACATGAAATGACACACAATCAATCATACACACTTCACACATAACCATTGATCTACCAAATGATCAAATCAACTGGTCTTATATATCTACAACATCAATTTAGGTCTTCATAAAGTCAACCCAAAACACATAACATGCATCATGAAATGTGTTACCTAAGACAGCTCAATCCTATCCAGAAACAACCAAGCGGACCAAGATAGATTGTCTACATGCTTCCCACATGTCGGCTCAACAACCTCGAACTTGCAAAAAACCACCAAAATCAATCCAAAAGATCCGCACAATGAATCTTCACATTCTACTGCCACAAAGAACTGTTCTACCAAAAAAAGGTCTACAAGATCTTACAACTTACTCAATTCACAATATCGGAGACCATAAGCCTGGGATAAGGCATATTACACATCAACAATGCATATCTGAGATCCACAACCACAAATACTCAACACAACTGAATTTCTAACCACAACACTGTACACTCTACTGGATGACCTATTCTTCTCATTGGACCTCACCGAAGCTCAATCAATCTTTCGGTATGAATGAATCATGAACTATAGATTGGGTATCTCACTCTAGTTTCCATCAATTATAGTATCTTATCATCAAATGCAGTGTTGCTTGCCAACAAGTACAACGACCCATATATTTAAGCATTGCATTGAAAATTTTATTACGTACAATGTTTTAATACTATTTTTTAATTTTACTTTTGAAATCTCTTATCTTAGTGTGAGGATAATCATAAAATGATCTATCAAATTTAATGCAGTTTTCTTTCATTACTTTTTCTAAATTGAGAGTCACCTATTTATTTTGTTATGATAAAATTAACTCACTAATTAGTTAACTATTGAGTGATTTGTTTAGAATCATAGACATTTATGTTTAAGCTCTCATTTAGAAATGAGATGGACATAACTAAATGAGAGATTTACTATTATAATGTATAAATTATTCATATAATGACCTTTATTTAACCTTATTTGTCATACTTAAATAATTTAACCACAATATTCCATAAGCAGACTAGGATATGAATTATGTTTGACTCCCTTATCTTTGTCTCCTCATTTCTAGAGAGTCCCTTGCATATGAAACTCCTAATCCATAATACCATATGTTTTAGTGTAGTTTGAGTTTAGTTAATATCTTTTGAGAATTTAGCAACAATTATTTGAATGGATTAGTGTTGATGCAAGCCAAATTTTAAGATTCCAATATTATTTTTATATCATTTATAAGGATTAATATTTTATTATAGAATATTGAATAATAAGTTTAAAAATTATTTGTAGGTCTATAATTATTATCACACATGCACACACACACACACACAAAGAGAGAGAGAGAGAGAGAGAGAGAGAGAGAGAGAGAGAGAGAGAGAGAGGGGGGGGGGGGGGGGCTTGACTAGGGGTGGGGGCTTAGTTTAGTAGGATGATAAATCTAGAATATCTTGGAACTCATTAAATAGATACTATGTGTGTGTGTGTGTGTGTGTGTGTGTGTGTGTGTGTGTGTGTGTGTGTGTGTGTGTGTGTGTGTGAGAGAGAGAGAGAGAGAGAGAGAGAGAGAGAGGCTTGACTAGGGGTGGGGACTTAATTTAGTAGGATGATTAATCTAGTATATCTTGGAACTCATTAAATAGATACTATGAAATTTTTATTTATTAAATGGGTGATTACACTTAGTATCATTATATTATCATGTCCTATAGATTGGTTTATATTACCTTGCACTAAATGATTAATTACTACTATATAATAAAGTTTCCTTTATATTGAGGTGTATCTTCGTTCGAGTTAGTGATAAATGTTAAGTGCGAGATTCCCTTATTATTGAAATACTATCCCTAAGGCATTTTTGGCCAAGATGTTGATTTAATCAAGTTTTGCTAACTATTATTAGTTAGATTTTTCATTACTATGTATGCACATATATAAGAATTTGCATTTATATATTTATACATACTTTTGATATTACCTTCTTATCATTAATATTTGCATACTCATTTAAAAAATGAATCTCTATTATCTATGTATGCTTCATGAGATGTGAATTTTAGCTATCATTGCACTAGAAACAAGATGATCTATGAATAGTCTTATTTAAAGGCCAACTTAAATGTATAGATTCCTTCTTGCATGAATGATAGTGCATCTCCCATTTGGCATATGCGTGATGATTGTTTGTCTTTATTTGAGAAAGTAGATATTTCTCTTTATGTGTTTGTTAAGTTATGTTTCATGGAAGGGTATAAAATATGGGTAAACAAAGAAAGATGATCCTCTTTTTAGAAAAATCCATGATTTTAAAGTGCTTTGGTTGAAACCTTGTTTACTAAAAATAGATGAATTAACCTAGAAAATTGCTTAATGTGTTTCTTTGCCACATCTTCATAATAATACATTTCACTTCATTAGTACAAATGCATGTAGATGTATCAAGTTGCACAATAGTTTCCATCCTACCATTGTTTCTAGATAGTTGGGATTTTCATGTAGGTTCAGTGGTTCTTTGTGTCATGAAGAACTCTAGGGAAGCATAGCTTCGTGGTTGGGCAGAAAAGTGCCTAGTCCACGTTCCTGTCCTTTGACTTCCAGATGAATATGTGGGTCAACAATGACCAAGGACTATTGATATGAACTTGTATTTATCATTTTCTACTTGTACTTAATAGATGTATAATTGATATTGCATGGCTTTATAGCCAATGTATATCTGATGTATATGTTCTATTACCTAGAATAAGCACTTGAACCTTGAAATTGTGTTTATGACATCAAGTAAGTATTGGAAATAAATTATTAATTATCCTTATCGATGTGGAAAAGGTGTATTTATTTGATTATGTAAGACAATTAAGGCTAGGAGCCTTATAGAAAAGGATGCACGAACAAGTGAAAACTATAGATCCACCATTACGTTGAACTTCGAAGTCGTAGAACCAAGGAGACAGAAAACACCATATGAAAACACAAGAGTAGGAGTGTGGGAGAGTTCCTTTTTTTTATAATTTAATTAGGTATTGTTATGATATCAAAATTTCTCTCGATCTCTATTTGGTGACAATCATGTAAGAAATTAGAGTTTATAAATATTTGTAAATATTTATTATTAAATAAAACATTGACTTGCTTTGTAGTGTAGGGTTTTTATCTTAAAATGTTTTTGCTACAAAAATCAATATTATGATATACTGTTTTGTTGTGAAATTTCTTTTAAATGCAAATATTTTATTTATTTGCATACATATCTTCTTTCATAGATTAGTGTAGCAAGTGTATTCAACACATTTACTTCCTTTCACAATTAAAATGAACAACTCATATATACAAGCGTTAAAATATTTCTTTTAAATTAAAGAATATAACATTCATCTTGAATTAGGGTTTTTTCAAATTCTTGATATATTTACAAGTTAGGAATGTTTATCATAACGTAATATGTAGCCTTGGTAGATAATTACAAACCAACATAATATGTTAACCATGGAAAATAAGTCCAAACCAACATGATATTTATGTTTGATCGATCCTCTATTAATATTCGAAGTGTCTTCATATGGCGAATAGCTTCTTGCATTATATCAATTATTTTGATGCTTCCTTCAAATACCAAGGTAAGCATTCAATGCTTGCAAAGACGACATGGGTCATTCCCTAAAAATTTTAGAAACTAATTTTACTAAATTGAAGAGCCAGATGAGTTGCCCACAGCTTGGACAATCCCTTAATTCATCCCGTGAGCACTGCAACAGAGTAGATTGCTAAAGTTCCGAGGTACGATCTTGGTTCTTTTACCAACTACTATAAGCTGCTTCTGTTATTCGACCACTGGAAAGTGCTTCAGGAAACATATGGATAATAGTCTAATACTTTTAGGGCAGGGATTCCATGCACTTAATACTTTAGAATTTCAAACATCAGTCATATTTTCAGAAATACTGTCTAAAAATACAAAGATCAGTAAACTTCCTTTACGGTAACAACAGAACAAGCTCTCTGGATGGCAATATTCTTAGACCGTCCTGACAGTTTTGGCAAGAACTGGGCTGCTATGTAGTTCGTTTCTAGAGACAATCATACCGACCACACACCATACTTTAGATAATCCATTGATGTAAACTGATTGAAAGTGAGAGGAAAATAGTTCATGTGAAATAAAAATTTAAAGACGGCACCATAATCCATTGATGAAAATTTAAGGATGTCCACATAGAAAAGCTTGGAACGAAAGGCTTCCAAGAAACTTGCATGAGGATAATGTAAAAGTAGTATGTGAATACATTGGACAAAAAGCTTGAAAACATTAGTGTTTTTTTTTGTCTATAATACCGTTACATCCCTTGAGTTTTATAGACAGTATCAGATCCAAACTTGCACCTATCAAATAGCATGGAAAAACTTAAACGAATTGTTGGCTCTTCTTGAATTGAGAAAGGGTGCTACTTTTTTCTGTAATTTTTTCCAATCTATGTTTTCATATAATGATGTTCAACTTACATTCTCTATTACTAATATATTCACAATCAAAAGATCCATGAGGGAACGCAAGGCGAGTTCTTCCAGCAGTTACTACGGAGTTTGAGTATCTCCATTGCCTTGGTCTTAGTCTTGGCCGTGCAGTCCACCTGCAGGACCATGCACAGCTTTGCAACAGCCCCAACTTGCAACATCTCAATCATGACATGCTCAGAGGAAGAAAATTGGCAAAGCGACCACAGGATTCGAACAGCTTTCTCACTAGCCAGTTGAGACACTCGAAGGATTTTCTTAGTGACCGCAGGGATGCCCATTGCGTGGTCAGCCATGGCAGCGGTTCCTTCTGTACATCCACAAAGGACGTCGAGAAGACATAACATCCTCTCGCAGCTGTTCTTTTTCTCGGGGCTCTGATCAGGAAGCAATTCGATCAAAGCAGATACGGCACCCGCTTCGATTGCTTTCTTTCTGCTGCTCCTGCTGTTAATAGTGATCGCGGTTAACACCCCAAGGGCAGCCACAGTAGCCTGTTCGCACACCTCCTCTGTTAACACTTCCAACAACCCTTCAATTAAATCATCGCTAGCGTTCATAACAAACCGTTCCAGGACTTTCCTAGACACCGTCTGTGAAAGCAGCGCAGCATGAAAGCGGGCTTTCGAGGTGCCTCTCTTGAGAATGGAGCCCACGGAAGCCAGGCACTTTGCACTGGCGAACAAATCTAACGTCTTGTCTGGCAACGGAATTAAAGAATGGAGAATACCCAAAGCTTCCTCACAAGCCACAGCAACGTCGTAACTGCAACCCGTTTCATCCTCGTCATCGGATTGGCTTTCTATGAGAGAGATCATTGCAGCCGGTGCTTCAGACGAAGCGATGCACCGTCTGTTGGTCTCGCTTTTCTCCGCCAGAGACCTCAGTTTTTTCAAGCCCTTCAATCGAAAGGGCGGCGCCGGCCAGGTCCCGATGTCTCGAAGCAATTCATTGAGCTGATTAGTATCCACGGGCGGATCTGGTGTGGCGATGAGCGGGACGCCCATGGAGGAGTTGGCGATGGACCAGTGTTGAATAAGGCGGCGCAGTGTGTGATTCGGTATGAGTTCTTGATTATTCAGGATTTGCTTTGTGGCAGGGCAAGTGTTGTTCCCCATTGTAAAAATCCACTTCTCAATGCTCTCTCTGTCGTAGGTGACGCCTGTGCACAGAGTCACAGGATCCTGCATGAGTTGCAATGATATTGAACACACAAAGTAGGAAGGAATTTCTACCTCCCCCTCCATTCTGCTCGCACTGCTGCGAATAATACCACGGAATCTCTCGGCGCTGAATTTAGTTCTCGGCTTTGAAATCGTATCCCTAGATACTAATACAACCAAGATAAGGCAACTGGAAAGAGTTGCAAGCCCTTGGGAATGTGGATAGGTTTTATGCGTGAGCTGTTTTGTTTTGGAATTAGTCTCTGTAACGTCTACGCGCTTACTGTTTATAGACAATTGGCAATCGTTCCAGCCTATCCAAAGATGCGGTGATTGAGATAAAGTCAAATCTAACATGACGGTGACAGTTGGGGCAGCGTCTATTAATCATTCACATGCACATTTGACTGTGTTTGATAAGTAATTGAGTAGTAGACCGATTCTTAAATACAAACTGAATCTTCTTAACTAAGAAAAATGCAAAATTAGATGATAATTAACAGGGTTTCATGTCAATGATAATAAATGCATTTTTAAATATTTCATAATACAAATATTTTAAATTGCTTGACGCAGCTCATTATATTGAACAATGCTTGAAGGAATAGCATAAAATACATGTATAAAATTATATTTAATTGTCGATATTATCTGTCAAGGTGGGGAATATCATTTTAAGAATTTCAAACCATACCATTAATCTCAGCCACGTAGATACCATTTCATGGCTTATTAGGAGAAATGAACAAACCAAAATATTCACGCCACCTCGAGTGTGAATGCATTACTGAGAATGATGTTTTGATGTTATATGATAACAATGCCTTTATCTTGAAAACGAGAAGATTACTGATTTATTTTTTGCAACTGTAAAACTGACAGCACTAAGCAATTTGACTCTATAATATGTTATGATTGGTGGCTAAAGCTGGTCCGTGATAACCTATTCCATACGCATCTTCAATCGTTGCTTTTTCACATGACACCCTTTTACTATTTCAATCCAAACGAGAAGAAGCGTTCCCTTCAACTTTCTATCATTTTGTATCAAAATGCAAAATTTGAATTGGAAGTCATTTCTGTGAGTCGGTTATTATTTAAAGACAAAACACAGATTAGGGCAGCTTTCCTAGATCGGTTACTTTAGCCACTTTATTAGTAGGGGAGAGGGACTAGTAGTCATTAGGGTTAATTTCGTCAACATGTAGTTGTCACATGAAATGTCGTAAGACCTCCGTTTTTTTTAAGAAATGTAAATGGATACTAACTATCTACAACTAGGGTTTGAAGGCGTGACTCATCGTGCAAGTCGTCAAAATAACACGTCTAGTGCGAAGTGTCAAAAAAATGACTTTTTAAAGATTTGACCAAAACTTAATCTAAAAATCCCTAGTTGTTGAATAAAAAAATATCATTTGTAATTAATATAATATCGTATTTTTATGTAAAATATAACTTATATGAAACGTAAATGGACCAAATACCTATTAATAATCATCAATGTGTGTTATCTATAACTTTTATATCCAACACCAAAGGACCAATAGTTGAACACAAAAACAACATATTATGATATAAAGTAAAACTTATATGAAAACGAAGGGACCAATTGTTTAACACTTAAATCTTTGGACAATCCCTCATATTTCATGGAGAAAAACAAGGTATTTATTGTGTTCACCTTTTATATCTATGATAAGACAAATTACTAATATGAAATACTCCAACACATATACATTGCTACCCCAATAGTTGTACACATAAGAATAATATTTTTACACTATATTAACACTACTTGTTTAAGTGAGTATCTTATTTTATAAATGACACACTTATAGTGGATAACTATGACATTTTATTTAAAACAAAAAATAATCTATTTCACTTGTTAATTAATGTATTTATGTCTTTTTAATATAACATTTATAGGTTCTCTTATGTTCAAGTATTGGTCCATTTTGATCAACATTTGTCAATTTTTTTATTTACATGTGGATTATTTATTTACATTATATAGTATAAATATGTGGCAAGACTGGATATTATATGCACAATCGCTATAACGACTGTTGGACCCCGTACAATTATAGGTCCCTCTCCCCTAGTTCAACAGTTAAAATTTAAAAATTAATTTTGAAAAAACCTAAAGTGCATTATCTCCACTTTAGGCACTTTTTAAAATTTCATCGTCATTCAGTTTTATATCTATAGTTTACTGATAGATTAATGTCCTTCCTAGGTTCTATTAGGCTTTAGCTATTTTGTATTTTTAATTTTTTTATAGAGAATTCAGGGTTTTTTTTCTGATTAGTTTTTTTTATGGAGAAGAATTAATATTTGTCAAGTATTTATTAAATATTTAAAAATAAAATAATATTTTTGTATTCAAATATTTTTCTTATTATGCGATTAAAGTAATTTAATTAGTTTTTTTCTTTTCGATAATTCACTTGATTCTTTCAATTGTTGCATAGCTTATAACGAGCAGAGATAGATGTCTTGCTCTCTTCTTTTAAAATATTTTTGGCACTCACTGACAAGTTTCCAAAGGTACATCCACATGGTGGCTCATACTAGATTGATTACTTTCTATTTCCAAATCTCTCAATTCAACAAAAGGAGTCTGATTAACCAACTTCTAAGTTTATATTGTATATCTATGGACCACCATATACCTAGTGAGCTCATGCCCATCACATACTATTCTATGAGCTTGAATGTTAGGATTGTTATCAAGGAATTTCAAGAATCATATCTAGATCACACTTGATTTTGTTGTATTCTTCACTTCTGCACTTGTACAATATATAGAACTATATTTTTTAAAAAAAATTGGCACATTGTTAGGCATATTACATTCAAGTTCATATACCAACATCAAGTATGCATATTCTATGTATTGCACATAATCCCCTTGAACAAAACTCTAAGTAACTTCAATTACTAGTAATCTATATTTTCACAAATGTGATTTCACAAGGTAAAATATTCTATACACTCATCACTCAAATGCATATGCATTTATTGCAAGACCTAAATTTTATAATCAAATCACTTACATGTGCATCAAGTGTAGAACTTTCACACAGATTCTTATAAAAAAATAGCTATACAACTTGATTAGTTCACATTTAACAAAATAATTAGATGCTATGATAAAATATGAATAGGGTGTATATAGACATTCATCAAAACCTTAAGGATTTAAAAGAACTTTGTTAGATATTATAGTTGTGACTACCTTGTTAGAAATTTATACAACTTGTGAAAGAATAGACAAGGTGCTTGAATGCTATAAAGTAGGCATGTATACAACTACCCTCATAGACTTTATGAAAATGTAAAATTATGTTATACAATTTTGTAGTAGTATTGACCACATGGGATAAACCTAACTATAGTGCAAATTCCAATTTAGTAGAAGACTTATTAATTTACATGTTGGGCCATTTTTCTATGTTTGTGTTTAACATAAGGTGGTTTCTAATTGTAGTACATATAAAATAAATGTATGTAGTAAATTTTAATTATTGTAGACCTATATTAGAAGTAATGTACTTTTACAATGAAAAATATTCAATTCTTTCACTACTCATAAGTAATTTGCATTTTCTACATTCACAAATCTTAATAAAAGGATTATTTAAACTTATATACACCCCAAATATGCTTCACTTCTCCATATTTATTTATCATAAATTAGTTAAATAATTCCATATTTAATTAATTTTTCTAATGAACCTCATAAATTTATTATTCTAATCCATGGCTTAATTAAATTAAATAAATTAACTCAACTAACCTTAATGTTAATTAATTAAAACCACTTAATCTATTAACCACCAGAGGAGTGGTAGAGGCATGAGGAAGAGGCACATACTTATCATCAAATACCTTAGCCTAATTTGAGGTATGTAAGATATTTTGCAAAATATCTTCATAAGAGGTTCATTAACAAGAGAAACATCATGGGTAGTGACTAGAATAGGGGTGAACCTATTGTGTATCAAAAATGATAGGAGAAACATGAGGTTTGGGGTGAGCTTTCGATTGCTGGCCTTATACCTTATATTGAGAAATTTCATGGCTCTAATCCATGGGTGACTACTATTTTTGTGGAGGGCTAGGATGAGAGAATCCTCCAAGTCTATGGAATAGAGTTGGTGGTTTCTAAGGAGCTAGTGGCGAAGGTGTCCAATACTCTGGTGGAAGGAAGGAAATTCTATAGGGTTGGGAATGTGTTGTTGAAGCCATAGCAATTTTCTTTGAGAAAGGGAAAACGGATAAAGTAGAAAGAAATAATAATGGTGGGTGAAGAGGGTGAAATATTTGGAGTGAAGATAGAATGGTCAAATATAATAAAATATGCAATAAACACATAAAAATATCTAAGAAACCATTATACCTTAGTAATCTTCTCCTTCTCCTTCTAATTGAGCCTTTGAGGAAGCCAAAGTCCCACCCCTTCCTTGGATTGATTCGATTGGCTCTTTTTTTGAATGTGGATGGCTCTCTAAGCTTGTGCACAATGCTAAAGGATGATGGAATGGGATGGATTGCATTGGCTAAGTGATGGGTGGATGATAATTTGGCTAGAGTTTTGATACTTGGTGAATATTCTAGATCCAAATTGATAGCATAAAATTTAGTGATTTGAAGATGTCAAATGAAGGAGTGGGGCCTCCAATTTATAGGAGAAGAGGGGAGGAAGTGAAGGGCTAGGATTCCAAGATGGAGGGCCAAGATTGCATGTGAGCCCACACATGGCCCAAGAGGAGATGACAAGACAAGTGTGGAGTCCAAGAGATATGCCTTTAAGGCATTTCTTATCTCCACACTCCTCAAGGTTTATTGGGAAGGCTTCCCAATGCACTTAGGGAAGAGAAGAGGAATTAAATATTCCTTGAGTGATGAGAAGAAGGAATTAAAAATTCCTTAAAAGAATGCTAATAGGGATTGGAGTAATTTAGAGAGGAATTAAAAATTCTTTGGGTGAAGGGATACCTAGAGAAATGTGACCTAGGAAAAGTGACATTTAAGGAAGGTGGGTGAGTGAGGAGACAAGGAGTTGACTTTGTGGCTAATCATGAGGATTGGCCACTAGTAACTCATTTGGAGAGGGATTAAAAGAATGTTTAGGTGGGATTAGGACAAATGGGATTTGTAGGAGGATTTGACTAGGAGAGAGAATGAGTGGACGAAATTAAAAATTAGGAGAATAATGATAAGTGATATTAGGAGAGCTTCTAGAATAATTCATTAGGTTAATGATGGATTAGGAAAAGGTGATTATTAGGAATCACCTGGATCAATTAATTAATTGAGATTAACTAATTAAAGTGGGGATTTAGAGATAATTAATTTTAGGGGTTTTAGAAGAATAAAGGTAGATTGATTTATTAAATAAATCAATCACTAGACTATAGTGACAATATTAATTATATTTAATTAATATTAAGAAAGAATAGGGATTGGCATAATTAATAAATTAATTATGCGAGGAAATTAAATAAATAAATTAAAATAATTAATTTAAGTGTCTACATTTTTCCCCTCTTTTACATAGTGGCAAATTTGGAAATGGGTGAAAGATAGTAGAAGGATGCCCCAACATAAAGCGTAGGTGATGTATGCCCCCTCGATAATTTTTTTGGAAAATTGATAGAAAATTCTCGAAAGAAAAAGAAAAGAGAAGGGGTGACAAGTTAGCGAGAAAGAAAGATAGAGGGGATTGAGAAAATAGAAGAGGAGATAGAAGGAGGGAGAACACAAACATAGTGGGCCCACAAGGGAGTCCATATAAGCCACACAGGGCCCAATGAAGGGTCATTGTCACACATAAGCATTGGAGCATTTTAGAGTCTAGAAGAAGAGAAGGAGAGATGGATCACATTCCAACATGTGTGCACCGTGCCAAGAGGGTTTACTGGTATAACAGACCTTAGGGCTATGGACCACCAGTATGTACAACTAATCCTCTTTCTGATTTTGTAGATTTAGGATAGAATTAGGGCTTAGATTAGGTGTAGAAGTCTGGTGAGGTGGATGCATTGATTGTTGTTTCAGCGCACTCACATTTTGTAAGGGGATAATAGGGGGTTCTAGGGCGAGCACTCACGTTTGGCAAGGGCACTCATGCTAGGGACAGTTAGGGTTAGGTTTAGGGTTGGGAAAGGGTAGGATAACATGAGCGTTTGCGCTAGGGAAAGTTAGGGTTAGTTTGGGGAGGGAGAAGGGGTATCGCGGCATGGGCGCTTGCGCTAGGGTAGATTAGGATTAGGTTAGGGAGGGAGAAGGGGTATTGCAATGCGCGCGCTCGTACTAGGGTAGATTAGGATTAGATCAAGGAGGGAGAAGGGGTATCGTAACATGGATGCTTGTGCTAGAGTAGATAAGGATTAGGTCGGGGAGGGAGAAGGGGAAGCGCAGTGCAGGCAGTTGCATTGATTAGGTCTGCAGACTCAAAATCGGAGTCGGTTAGCACGTTCGATTGTGGCATAGAGCAAGTGCCATAGGTTTTGCGTGAGGGCTAAGTAAATCAACGCATGCACCAAGGGAGAAGAAAATGGGAGATTTTGTATAGAAGATGGCTTGGGGGGATCATAAATGTGTCGAGAATAGGATACGGCCAAGAATATGAGATGACGAAGTGGTTTTCTTAGGTGCAGGTAGATTTGAGACCATTAGCATTGAGGGAGTACTGACCAGCGACCATGAGACTATATGGATAGTTGCAGTTAGATGAGTTGGAGACCCTAGCTATTGTGGGATTGAATTTCGTCGGTCAATGGTCGAGGATTCGAGCTCACACTATGATGATGACAGCCTTAGTAGAGAGATGGGATAATAGGTATAACACCTTCCACCTACCTACCGACGAAGCAAGAGTGACCTTACTAGATGTATGGAGGATCTTGAAGACTCCCATTCACAACGTGATCCCAGAGTACTGGTTAGATGCACTATATTTCTACCTCTGAGAGGTTTATGAGTATGAGGCATTGTCGAAGTTGGACAGGAGCAGGATGTATTTGGGCAGGACAATGTGTATCTGACACATTCCTCATCTTGCACTTGTGATATGCGGGTTTCTGAGCAGACGGATCATACCTGATCCTGGAGGACATGGGTTTCTCGTTGGATGGAGCAGATGTATTTATTACATGATTCATGATTGTGCACAGTATGCTTGGGGAGCTACAATGTGGGCTTAGTTGTACCATGAAATGCATCTTGTAGTATACCGGGAGTATGCCTGCCTATCTATAGGGGTGACTCTTCTTCACATATTGGATTCAGAGCATATTGCAGTTACACGATCACTAGGTGTACAAGATAGGTGGGCTCAACAGCCATATATAGACAGGTATAGGGGCTTGTTACATTATACACGGATAGGATCGATATGGTTTTGGTGCCGCCTTTTTTACGAGCTTTTGTAGTTTACATGGCAGCCACTTTTGAATAGTGAAATATGGAGGGGGGACTGGCAGCTGCACTGGGTCAGAGTGGAGATGGGGCTATTTTGTAGGTTCATATATATTATGGAGTATTATGCCCCTTTTAGAGTGGCTAGACAGTTCGGCTTCGTGCAGGATATAGTGGGGGACATATCGCTATATCCTCAGATGACATGAGAGGTGAGATTTTGGGGCCCAACAGTGAGTATGTGTGAGGGGAGGACCATCTTCTAGACAACACCATACCTAGTTTGGGATGAGCAGCTCAGGCGGGAGAGGATCTAGGCACCATTGGAGGATATAGGAGTTGGTGGGAGGGACATTTTCTAGTGTACCTTACTATCCATGGAATTTTGGAGGATGATGAGCTGTAGCCAACAGTAGATGAGGTAGTCAGAAGAGAGGATGATGCACTTGGTGACAGGGGTTTGGTGGGAGCAGCAAGGGGTGCTAGCAGACAACAAAGGGTAGTTAGGCTAGTATGGAGGAGAGAGCGTGAGGCAGGACATGGACAAGAAATAACATGTGGGGTAGAGGAGGCAACCGAGGGAGGGGATGGTGGTGTAGAGGGGGTCATAGGCATGGATATTCCTGAGGCAAAGGTATAGGGTGCAGGGACAGAGGCTAGAGGAGGAGTGTTATAGGCTTATTTTGACAAACTTTAGTAGTAGAGAGACGCTGCCTAGGTGAGGCTACACTCAATCGAGGATGAGCTACAGATAGAGAGAGTTGGGAGGTAGAGGTGGAGTGGTTGCAGTAGGAGATATCAAACTTGATAGGGACCCTCCATACAACGAGGACGGATGTAGATTCTCTGAGAGGGGACATGGAGAAGTCTAAGCGGATGTTAGAGGAGGCATGGTCAGGGACTGCTATTGGTGCCTTATAGGACATTCTCCACTAATAGGATGATGAGCTAGAGGAGCTACGAGAATGAGTATAGAGGGTAGAGGTAGATGCTACACACCTGCAGGGGGAGAGGGATGCAGCACGTCAGATGTTGGTCCCTGCAGGGCTTGGGGCAGATGTATTGTGATATGATGTGTGATATGATGTAGTAGAGAGAGAGGGTGGAGAGGGAAGGTTGGGAGGTTACCTACTATAGGGGGTTATACCATGGGGTGGTACCTGTGGAGCAGCAAGCATCCTCGTACATTAAGAGTGTATGATCTCACAAGAAACATAGCCAGTGACCCACACAGAGCCAGCAGACAGGTGGATCAATAGGTTTAAGACCACCTAGAGCAAGGGGAGCAGGAGGATCCAGGTGAGGAGGTGATGAGGAGGGGGTTGGCGAGACAGGTTGAGAGAGATAGCTTTATTTTGGCCTATGTGTTATATTTTGACCCTTCAGGGTGATCATTGTATTATGACCAACATATTGATTAATTTGATCTTATATATATATATATATATATATATATATTTTGGTGGTGGTGATACGGGTATGTGCACAAAGATGGTGATTAGAAAAGTGGACAACACCCAAAAAAGAAATGGAAAAACAAGCAGCGTGTATGCTGTTCTAAAATTTGAATTCACCATGTACGCGTTGTTGGTATTTTGATGATAATTAGTTGTGATTGCCATGATGGACACACACTTATTAATGTATGCATTATTCTCAACTGGTAGTTGTTCCAACTGGTATTGCATGTCATTAAATGTATAGCCTTTGTTTGTTGAAAACTATCAATGTTTTGCAAAAAAGATGCTTACTAGTCAAAGCATGACCGAAGACCCCAAGCGGTATGAAGATCTCAAAATGGAATGGAGACCCCAAGCGGCAGTTAATCTTTTGATTGGAACACTATGTTCCAATTTTCCAGTCTTCACTTGTCAACTGATAATCGGTATACTTTGTTAACCGGTATAATTGTAATGTGTGATGAGTTATCATCCATCGACACTTTGGAGGCATTTTTGTATCGTGTTACCAAATGTGTCTAGATGCACTGTACCTAGGAAATTATGGTCTAATCTTATTGGACCAACATGAAATTAGGTTCCTATATGGGGACATCATTTCTAGGGTTTTAAAATGTTAAAGTGTGTGAACAAAGATAAGGTCTGTGTGAGAAAAGGTCTCACATAGTAGAGATAGAGAGTGTGAAATATAGAAGACTGAAGTAATGCTAGAATGCATTAACAAGGGGCTGCCAAGGATCTAATCAAGCATTCTATGCTACTATCTAGATCATTCACTTATTGATTACTAATATATTCGACAACTCTGAAACCCTTAACCGGGTAGGCCCAGCCAGGCCTATTGTAAATCCTCTAACAAGGTGGTTTATAGTTGTGGATCTAAAATCTTCTAACAGGGTAGTCTTTAGCAAGACTTATCTCCTAACAAAGATCTAGATTCCTAACAAGATCTGTTCTCGTGAAGAACATTGTAAGGCCTTAACCGGTCTGGTTACTATTTTGTAGATAGTTGACTTGTGAGTTTTACTCACTGTGGTTTTTCCCATTTGGGTTTCCACATCAAAACATCTTGTGTTATGGTGATTGTGCTTCTGTGGGTGAATGCTTTATTTTCTATTTGGCTTGTTTATGTTTTAATCGGTTTATTATTTAATCTGCGACACCGGTTTGTAGTTAAACTGCTTAAGAGTCTGTTTAAGATTTTTGGCATACTAATTCACTCCCCTCTCTTAGTATTCATCAATTGGTATCAGAGCGAACCTTTCTATAAGTCTAACCACTTGGAAGGAGATATGGGGGAATATAGCATGAGGGAACTCACTCATCATCTTACTGATTCTGAGAGAGCTTATGATGAACTCAAAGTCAAGTATAAAGCCTCTTTGGCCAAGAGAATAGAACTTGCTGAGCAATTGATGGAATTTACTAAAAACAACTCTTCTGATGAAGTAGACATGGACGCCCTAGTTGGATAAGTGGAGAAACTAAATGAATTGAAAACTAACCTAAGGAGGGAATTGGAAGGACTAACTATCAGGTTGAGTTGGGAGCTAGAAAATAGAAGAAAAGTTGAAGATTTGGTAAAGGACAAGGAGCATGAGATCTTTAAATTGAAACAAGAAGTCAATACCATTACCACCTATTTGCAGGAAGATAAAGAAGATAAAGAAGAAATACAAGCTAAACTGAATGCAACGATTTCTCATTATGAAACCTTGATGAAGACCAATGATGCTCTTTCCAAGAAACTTGCTGAGACAAAGGAGATACTTGCTAAGTTCAACCAGAGTGCTGCTAAGTTAGAACAAAAGCTGGAATCGGTAAATCCATCAAAGGATACCACTGGACTTGGTTTCTCTAGGTACAAGAAAAGTGAGACCTCTAGAACCAAGAGTGGTGCACCAAAGAAGAAATCAACACCTAAGAATAACATCAAGAGTAAAGGTAAACAAAAGCTTAAACCTATTTTCTTTAACTGTCTTAAGGAAGGACATACTGCCAATATATGTAGAAGCAAGGCTTACAATAAATTTCCTTAGTTTCAAAACAATGTGGCTAGAACTGGTAGATTTAATGGTCATTGTTATGCATGCAACAAGTTTGGGCATAGAGCTTTTGAGTGCAGGTCGGTTATGAACAAATTTGGAAGTTATCCACCAAGAGCTAAAGGAGTTGTCCCGGAACCTCCTATGAACCGGAACCCAAATTGGTACAGATCCTATGACCACTGGTCAAATGGTTACAAAGCGGCAACAAGTTGGAGAGCAACCTGTTTGGTCTATCGTAGTAGCAGTCACACTGCTTCAACATGTAGAAGGAAGAATGGAAATGTGAACACCAGACCATGGAGAACACCTGGAATGGTATGCTATCATTGCAACAAACTAGGACACACTGCCAGAGCATGCAGACTAAGAAAGAATCCATCGAGAGACATACCGATCAACCCAGAATGGAAGATTGATGTTGAAACCATTCAGGCAGATATGGATAAAACTTGGAAAAAGAAATCTAAAGAAAAGCCACAAGATGTACCAGTTTCTGTACCTAGTGTGGAAATCCCTGAACCGGTGAACTGAACTTCGAAAAGCTTAGGGGAACATATCGGTAAAGAACCTTTATCAGTATTTGTTACCTATCAATTGACAGAAGAAATGAAGTGGTAAAAGGTAAAATTAGGGTTTGAGCCCTAATGGCGATGCATTTATTATGGTAGGTGGGAGCATGTTTGAAAGTGACTTTTGTCATCATTTTTACTTACCCATTTTCAAAGAAGAATTTTTCTAGTCTGAGCAGCGCAACCAGAGCACTTCATCTTGCATTCGAAAGAATTCAGTAAGGAATCTTACACAAGATTTTGCAGCCACTTCAAGCTATCAATGTGGAAGTCAATGTGGTAAACAAGCTTCTAAAGAGGTGTATTGTGCTCACCAACGGAAAACCCTAGTTCAGAGTGTGAAGATATTTTTTGTTGAAACATTCTTATCATTTGGAATCTTCTAGATATGGCTTCTGTATCTAAAATCCCTTCTAGTTCTATTGAACCTGAGGATGCACTTGAGTTTCTTAAGATGAAATATAATGCCCTATCTCAAATTCCCATCGGAGTCATTGTCGAAGGTGATGTTTCAGGATATATTGATTGCAAACTAGAAGACCTATGGTCCCTAGTAATTCACTCCCAGCTGAATCTGTTCTATGGAGATGATAAGAAGATTAAACTTGAAAATAGCGAAATAGAGAAGAAGAAATTGCATAATGTAGTATATTTTCTCAAAGAATTTACAGAAGAACACATCAAGATTATCCTTAGTAGGGTTCATGGTGATAAGATGTACCTTGAGAGAACCCATGACATTACACCGGAGGCAATTTATGTCGTGACCAAATTATGCAATGTTGGGGAAAACCCCGTTCTTCGAAAGAGCCCCAAAACCAAAGTGACAGAGCTCACCAGTTCTATGAGTGACCAACGGGCAATGAAAATTAGTTGTGATTGTCATTGATGGACACACACTTATTAATGTATGTGTTATTCTCAACCGGTAGTTGTTCCAATTGGTATTGCATGTCATTAAATGTATAGTCTTTGTTTTTTGAAAACTATCGGTGTTTTACAAAGAGATGCTTACCATTCAAAGCATCATCGAAGACCCCAAGCAATATGAAGATGTCAAAGTGGAATGGATACCTCAAGCGACAGTTAATCTTTTGATTGGAACACTATGTTCCAGTTTTCCAGTCTTCACTTGTCAACCGGTAATCGGTATACTTTGTTAATCGATATAATTGTAATGTGTGATGAGTTATCATCCACCAATACTTTGGTGGTGTTTCTGTGTCGTGTTACAAAATGTGTCTAGATGCACTATACCTAAGAAATTGTAGTCTAATCTTATTGGACTGACATGAAATCAGGTTCCTATATGAGGACATTATGTCTAGGGTTTTAAAATGTTGAACTGTGCGAATGAAGATAAGGTCTATGCGAGGAAAGGTCTCACATAACAGAGATAGAGAGTGTGAAATATAGAAGACTGAAGTAATGTTGGAATGCATTAACAAGGAGCTGCCAAGGATCTAATCAAGCATTTTATGCTACTATATAGATTATTCACTTGTTGATTATAATATCTTCGACAAGTCTAAAACCCATAACCGGGTAGGCCCAACCAAGCCTATTGTTAATCCTCTAACAAGGTGGTTCATAGTTGTGGATCTGAAATCCTCTAACAAGGTTTTCTTTAGCAGGACTTATTTCCTAACAGAGATCTGGATTCCTAACAAGATCTGTTCTGGTGAAGAAAATTGTAAGGCCTTAACGGGTCTGGTTACTATTCTGCATATAGTTGACTTGTGAGTTTTACTCACTGTGGCTTTTCCCATTTGGGTTTCTACATCAAAACATCTTGTGTTATTGTGATTGTGCTTCTATGGGTGAAATATTTATTTTCTATTTGGCTTTTTTATGTTTTAATCGATTTTTTTGTTTAATCTGCTACACCAATCTACAGTTAAACTGCTTAAAAATTTGTTTAAGATTTTTGGCATACTAATTCACCCCCCTCTTAGTATTCAGCACACACTTAGGTTTGTTGTTCTCGAGTCTAGAGAAGGTAGCACGTACGTGCTCCCTCTAGTAAAATGAGCGTGTATGCGCTACTTATAGGAAAATAAGCCTGTGCGCGCTAATAATCCCAAACGAACCGCATACGCGGTGCCTATCAAAAAAAGTTTTTTTTAAAAAACTAGGTCTTATTTTCCCGTGAATAGCCCATTTTTAGTTTGATTTTTCTTCATTTTCTCTCCTAAACCATGAACGGGGTGCTAGATTTCTCCTATAGACTATGGATCAAGGTTAGTTTTTGTTTATTTTTGTCTGTCTTTCCCGTTTGTTCAATTTGTTTTACATTTTGAATTTAATTTCATTAATTTTGATTAAGATTTTTAATTTTTTGTTTCAAAAACCATATTCTTCTAATCCACAAAAAGAACAACCAAATGCACCTCCTAAAAACCCACAAGATACACCCTCAATTCCTCCTTTTGACTGCACACCTGAAACACAGGAGAAATTAATTAATTAGTTAGGACAAAATACATCTTAAATCAATAGACTGATTGTTAAATTGAAAACATCTGAACTTGAGCATCATCAATCCCTCGCCACTAGCCTAGAAACATTAGCTATTGGTGTCATAGTTGTTTCCACACAAATTACCAAATGGGTAAGATTTAGGGATAGGTGTTGTCAATTCTATGCCGATGGGCTATCATACGAGGGAGTCAAAAACAAAATATTAGTAAACAACAAATATGTGCCCTTTTCATTGATCCCAAAACTGGTCAGTCATTACCTCTTAATGCAAAGAGGTTTCCCATACATTGGTGTACCAATGTGCAGCTGAAGAATATTTTTTGGCAAAGGTGGTGGATGGTCTTTGATGATCCACCTTGTAATAATTATGAGGTGCCATTATATTTTTTGAGAAAAGTATATTGTGAGTTTGTGCTCAATGTGTGCCCAAACTATTTTGACATGAGAGAGTTCCATGGTAGAGTTGGTGGCTCTGCCCAAATTAGACTTGGAGTCCATAGGCAATTACCTGTGGAGAGTTGTCGCACCCTAGCACCCAAACCCAAGGTGCATCAGGCTATCCCAGTAGAGCTGAAAGAGTCGATGGAGCTACAAACTCTTCAGGCGGCCACAACATTGAATGGTGCCATCATCCAGCATGGGATGTTTTTAGCACACCCTATTATATTGGATGACGAGTCATTAGTTTCTCCAGGTGGTGACAGAGAGCCCATCCAGCATATGTGTGTCAGTTGCTCGGGGATATACTTACGGATCGATGATACAAGCAGTGCAGATGGATCATCATCTCATCTGTACATGATTTGTGGGAGTAGATGTCAGGCTTGCTTGGCTATGGATTTCAGGCTGACAAATGAGTTGATGGACATGGTGTTTGCCCATGAGCGGTAGACACAGGTGTGTTGATTTAAATTCATAGCATTTTATTTATCAGTCACTTTAAATTTTCAATTACATAAATGAATTTTCATTTATACATCGATTTAAATTCAGACAAATAATATGCATTCCAGGATGCAGAAACGGTATCCCATACTCCTCCCCCAGTTACTATAGCTGCAACTTCGATGCCTGAGGTATAAATTTTGTAACATGCTAAAATAGAATAGTACACTTTGAATTCAAAAAAATACAAGATATACTAACTATCTTAAATTCTTGGTCCAATTTTTGGTTTGTAGGTGTTGACGAGGGACCAAATGTCCTAGATTGATGACATCACTCTCTCAGTGATCAATTTTGGCCTACAAGCTTATACGGTATCATATTTTGTACCACCCTTTTTATGTATAGTTTTGATGGAATATGCAAGTCATTTCATTTTAGATTTTTAAAATTATGTCCAATTTATTATTTGTACTAATATCTCATGTTAATTTTGTTTTTTTAGGGTACCCCCTCTGCGTCTAGGGCTTGTCCTAAGAAAAAGAATTACTCAAAGATGCCAAAACGTGGGAAGAAGGTAAGTGAACACATTTTTAGTTTTACAATTGTTTGAAAATGTTAAAATCAATTATTAGTTGGGGTTTGTAGATTGATTAGTATTTTTTGTCCATTTTACATGTACAGTGGCCATTGAGCTATGTGGATTTGTTGAATGCACTTGATTCACTGGTGGATCAAGAGAGGGAAAAGGTATGTATCTCTACTTTATTTTCTTGATTTCATGATTATATGCACGCGTACATGTGAACTTGTGATATATTATAGTCTTATAATTTTTTCATACAAGAAATATCCATACCTATTTCATCAATGGCGAACCCTCCTCCATGCATTGGAGAAGCATCTCAGGATCCGGTACGCTTTTGTTTGATATGTAAAATTAATTGTTTTTAACCTACAATACTTATCATTATATTAATTGTATTCAATCTTTGAATATATTTTGTATAGGTAATAGCGACAGTTTCTCCATCAATGGTAAGCCATCCTCAGTCCATTGGAGAAGCATCTCAGGCATAGGTATGCCATTGTTCTCTATATTATAGCTTTTAAGTGTTTTTGATATATTTATATTAGTACATTATATTAATTGTACATTTAATCTACAATAGACTCCTTCGTGGTACGACCATAATGTGGATCCATTTAATTATGTCTTCAAGAAAACTCTTAAGATTGACAAGGAGAGGAGAGTGAAGACATTAGGTCCTAGATCAGCTGATGAGGTAATCTACATTTCAATTGCAAAAGAATTATAGTTAAATGCATAGTTATGTTGTTAATTGTGAACTATTTTCTACAAAAGAGTTCTAACTTGGCTTTTGAATTGTGGTTTTGTAGCCATCTACAAAGTCGTGTACTACATCGAAGAGGCTTGATTTTGATGATCCACCACAAGTTTAGGATCATATAGTGTTATTTTTGGTCATAGAATGACCAATACATGTAGATATATTCTATATTTTTATTATATATCAATCTGGACATGGCATATGCCATATTTTTGTAATACTTGTATTGACTTGGCAGACATGTCTCGATTTTATGTCGATATTTGATCCAATAAATGTGTACTGAGTTTAATATTTTGTATTCATTGTATTTTTTGGTCATCCTTTTATAAATTTAATTGATCATTTGCAAATGTAATCAACAATATGAATATAAACAACAAAAATATATGATATAAAACATTGCAATCATGGAATATGATTTGATAAAATTTCTAAAATGTTAAATTAACCCTACAAAACTCCTTGTATTCAGTTCACTATTGTGTATTCGCTCTATTTGGTGGCTTCCCTTTTATAAATTTAAATGAATATTTGCATATGTAATCAACAATATGAATATAAACAACAATATGTGTTTGGTGCAAGAGCACCCTCACGCTCGCAATGGTCAAATTTTGTTCATTGTGTGCACAAATTGATGATGCGACTGCATCCGGGTGGGAAGGTTTACGCTAGGCATGCCTCTGTCGTGCATCCCAAAGTGTCAAAATGTCAAGAGCCATACCATACCGGTGTGATCTCTCAAGTGCCCTGAGTCCAAAAAATTATCAAAATTTGACGGACAATTTATTTAAATCTAGGACACATATGGTCAATCCGTTTGAACCCGTGGGGTCGCGTGAGGATCCTCTACAATGGCTTACCTTGGTTTTTGATGACTTGGAGCCATCTTAAATTGGTAGCATTTTTTTGCCTACTGCAAAAACCGTCAGTTGCATTCAATGCAAAGTTGAAAGATTGGCTAGAATTGATTTGGTTTTATGTGTGCACAAACCGACAACACGAGCACATCTGGGTGGGAAGGTTTATGCTAGGCATTCCTCTCTCATGCATTCCTAAGCACCAGAATGTCAAGAGTCATACCATACCGGTGCGATCTCTCAAGTGCCCTGAGTCCAAAAAATTGTCAAAATTTGACGGACTATTTATTCAAATCTAGGACACATGTGGTCAATCCATTTGAACCCGTGGGGTCACGTGAGGCTCCTCTACAATGGCCTATCTCAGTTTTTGATGACTCGGAGCCATTTTCAACTAGTAGCATTTTTTCACCTGCTGCAAAAACCGTCAATTGCATGCAATGCAAAGTTGCAAGATTGGATAGAATTGATTTCACTCGTCATGTGCATAATGAGACATCATGAGAATTTCTAAGTGGGAAGGTTTACTCTAGGCATACCCCTTTCATGCATCCCAAAGCACCAGAACGTCGAGAGTCATACCATACTAGGGCGATCTCTCAAGTGCCATGAGTCCAAAAAATTGTCAAAATTTGACGGACTGTTTCTTCCAATCCAGGACACATATGGTCGATCCGTTTCAACCCATTGGGTTGCATGAGGCTCCTCTATAATGGCCTATCTCATTTTTTGATGAATCAAAGCCATTTTCAATTGTTAGCAATTTTTCGCTGCAAAAACCGTTAGTTGCATGCAATGCAAAGTTGCAAGATTGGCTTGAATTGATTTGGTTCGTCGTGTGCACAAACTGACTTCAAGAGCGCATCTGGGTGGGTAGGTTTACAATAGGAATTCCCCTCTCATTCATCCCAAAGCATCAGAATGTCAAGAGTCATACCGTACCAGGGCTATCTCTCAAGTGTCATGAGTCAAAAAAATTATCAAAATTTGACAGACTGTTTCCTCAAATCTAGGACACATATAATTGATCCGTTTGAAATTGTGGGGTTGTGTGAGGCTCCTTTACAATAGCCTATCTTGGTTTTTGATGACTCAGAGTCATTTTCAATTGGTAGCATTTTTTCACCTGCAGCAAAAATCGTCAGTTGCATGCAATGCAAAGTTGCAGGATTGGCTACAATTGATTCAATTTGTCGTGTGCACAATCTGACGTCACAAGCACATCTGGGTGGGAAGGTTTATGCTATGCATTCTCCTCTCATACATCCCAAAGTGTCAGAACATTGAGAGTCATATTGTACCGGGGCGATCTCTTAAGTGCCCTGAGAAATCCAGGACACATATGGTCAATTTGTTTGAACCTGTGGGGTCACGTGAGGCTCCTCTACAATGTCCTATCTCATTTTTGACAACTCGGAGTCATTTTCAATTGGTAGCATTTTTTCACCTGCTGCAAAAGTCGTCAGTTGCATGCAATGTAAAGTTGCAGGATTGGCTAGAATTGATTCGGTTCGTCGTCACGAGCGCATCCGAGTGGGCAGTTTTACACTATCATGCACCTATCATGTATCCCAAAGCACTGTAATATCGAGAGTCATACCCTACCGATGCAATGTAGAAGTTGCTTAACAACTTTTTTTATAATTTTGTTGACAACAATAACAATTTTTGCTCAAATTGTATCTTGTCTCAATCTATGACTCCTATGACCCGATAATTACTCAAATAATTCTCCATGATTATACAAGAATCAACAATGCTCATGATTGACCAGGGACACATCACATATACTCGAAACATAGTCACAAAACATTGACACACAAAATAGTCACATATTATTCAAAAATTTCCTCTAAATATGGTCAAATCAGCTCTTGGCTATTTGACTATACAAAAAAATGTCTTACAAATCATCTCATGGGATTTTATACAAAATTTGCATTACAATATTTGACATGTACATATGTACAAATTAGCTCATTGCCATTTAAATATACAAAATTATGCCCCTAAACATGTAAAAATCAGCTCATGGGCATTTATATATACAAAAAATGAATATAGAACAATTCGTCGATGATTTATACAAAATTCTCAAAATCATTCTACTCTAAACCATAGAATCAATCAAGTGAGCCTTCAGGATCGGCTCTAACCCATATTGTGTCAAGTATTGCCTCGTGGTAAGATTCATGAACTTTCCATAAAATATTGTTATGAGGTCTACCACAATACTTCATCAAATGAATATTTTTTGCAACAACAAGGTTAGAGAAATGAAGAATATGTATGTGTGTTTCAAAGTCCTCGAACAACCAAACATCATAATTTTTGATAGGGTATCTTTGAAGCCATGTTCCTGTCATGACAACAAACCCTATTGGGTACTTAATACCCTCTTCGTCAATGATTATGGTTGTCAATTTTATTTTTGGCTCAACACAACAACACAAATAGTAGTTGGTTCCTTCTTCATTGTTCTTTTCTGCAACAACTGCATACACATGACTTGCATTTTATAAAGTGTTAATTAATACGAAAAATATAGTATGATGTACAACAAAATGAACCAAAAAGAATACTTGCAAAAAAATTAACTCAAAAAATCACCTGAATCCACTAGGTCGGATACATGGTCAAAATCCATTGATGTCTCCATCTAGCTCAATTGCAGTGCTTTGGGAATTTGATATGAATCAATGGGAACCAACGGTCTACAAGACCATTTGTCAACCCACTCTTGTGATTCACATTCTTCCCACAAACAATACATCCATGAAGAGAAAAAAAATACCATCTATCTCGTATAAATTACCAGTGAACTTGAATTTGAACTCATAAATGAGTGCATGTCACTTAATCCTACAACTGTACAACAATCTAGGTAGTTTTCAATGTTAGATTCAGTGATCAACCAAAAATATCTATGAACCATTGACGTACCTGGATTACCTAGACCCATCGTAGACTTACACCATCGCACACTTGTTTCTGCATCTATCAACTCAGCACCACCTTCGTACTTCAATTCTTCTCTAGCTAGGGCTCTTTTCACACATGCTCTTGCACCATCGTGCTCTCCCTTACCATGTTCATCATTTAATTGATTATTCAATGCGGTATCTTCTTCAATTGAATTATGTTCATTTGGTAAATCAATATGAGATGTTGAGGATGACATACCTTCTTCTCCCATTGTTCTTATGTCACATAATTTCTTCATATGTTACCTTTGTCTTTCCTTTTCAACCTCTCATTGTTCCATCGTTCCTCACTTGTTCTTTCCCATGGTTGATATCAGTTGTCCTAAATAAAATCATATTACATATATATGTAAACAAAAGTTCATAAACAAACAAATAACCATAAATATGCATCTTATCACTAGTTTTTGGAATCAAACTATTAAACAATTAAAATACTATTGACAAAACTAATAAGAAAAACAATTCTATTATTCCATAACACTCCTAGAGTTTGAAAAATGGGGTGTTGACAACATGCAACTGGGAGGAGTAGGAAGCGGTAATGGGAGAATTCAAAATTTAAATTCTCTAAAAGGCGGGAACTTTGGTTCCAATGGTGGGAGCAGCCAAATCAAAGGTGTTGGTCCCATGGGACAGAAGGACAAGCCTCTAGATATTTCGAAGGCTGTTGACATTCCACAGACTGGTGGTACTCTGCCAGAGAAGAAAGTGGACTTTGGGTTTTCGGGGGAAGGGTCCAACGGGAGGTCTAGCCCACATGAAGAGACCTTGGAGAATGGAAAAGAACCTAGAAAATGGTCATCCCTTTTGAAGAAGTTGAGGAAATACAACTTCAGAGATCCCAAGAACACCTGCATGCAAAAACCTGTCACAAGAAATGAATGGAAGCACATAAAGCGAAAAAGCATAAATGCTCTGAAGAAGAAAATTATCATTCAGAAAGGGAATCAATTTTTTGATCAAGTACAATACAATCCATATAAAAGTATAATAGAAACCCTAAAGATATGCAACCCTAAAGAAACCCTAAAGGGATAATATGTATTCAATAATTAGAATAATTATTAGCTAATACAAGATAACTCTAACACCCCCCCTTAAAATGAACTTAGGGAGTAGCTAAAAAATTGAATGCATGAAGCAAAAAATGCAACTACATGATGAAAGAAAATTTCGGTCCTGACAACAAGGCCTGATGGGGTACCCAATCACAACCAAATCTCTATGAAATGGAGAAATAGAGAAAACCACGTGGGAAAAAATCTCTACTCCAAAAAGAGATGGAAAAGAAAGAAGAACACCACTGAAGCAGGAAATAGCTGCAAACACTGTCGAAAAGTAATTGCTGATTTGAAAAACCTCCACTGAAATAGAACATGACCAGGTAGAGAAGACTGTAATCTGCATGAGTGCCCTCAAATGAGACTACTCGAATCAGATGGAAAACAAAGGAAAACAACTGAACTCAAAGATACAGATGGCATGAGACACCAAAGCCTGAAGAGTTGATCAATCGAACCAAGGAAGCACTAGAACCAACAGGACAAACCTCCCCATAATGCTAAAAAGGGAGAGGGACAGGTACACTAGAAAGAACGGCCAACAAGAACTGCATAAAAAAGAACCAAGAACATCGAAGGTGTAGAGAAAGTACATAGTGTAATGGAAGGAACACTCACTTGACACATATCATCAGGAAAATGTCATGGAAGGAACACTCACTAGACAAAGGTAGATGGCAAACAAAAGGCAAACATCAACTCCCTCATGACACTTTATAAGTAGTGCATGTACAATAAGACACAAGAGGTGAAAGATTCCATGTAAATAATGCACGATGACACTTTATCTCAGTGCGTTTGCATAAATACAAGCTATAATGATAAGACGACTAGAAATAGAAACGAGAACCAAAATAGAGATATCCTACTTAGAGAAGAAATCTCAGGACCTGAAACAACCAAGATATCCACCAGAGCGCTGAAAAGTAAAAAAATGAATAAAATATGCATGGAGCAGAATCTGGAAATAAAACTCAATTTATTGGAAAGTACATAGCACACGCTTTCCAAAAATATAAACTTTTCAAAAAACAGAGGTCGGATGCTCATTCTATTGCTCCCGGAGTGCAAAAACTAGACCTCACTTTGACTAGAAAAAAAACACAGTCAAATAGAAAAATTGGAAAAAAATACCAACATAACAAGGTCAAGCTCAAAACCAGCTTTCTGACCCCTATTCGTTTTCGAAAAAATGACAATGTATGCCCAAGATATGGTTAGAAAACCAAATCCCTCTTTTTGAGCATAAAAAAGGTAAAAAAAATATTAAAAAATAATAATTTTTTTTTTTTTTGATGAAAATTTTCTGACGCATTTGCAGGTACAGCCCTATGGATTTTTGTGCCTCGTAAAGCATGCCAACGAAAAAATCATGGCCTAGATGCACTTGTCACCGAAATAGGTCGAATTATATATCAAAATAAATGGAAACTCCCTTCGGAAGCCAACAATGAGGTCTGTTTTGGCCCAAACTGCTCTAATTTTTTTTAATTCTTTTTTTGATGAATTTCTTGAAATTTGTGCCAAAAAAAGGCAAAACCAAAGAAAAATTTTCAAAACCCAAATTTGTCAAAAATTGACAAATTTTATATGGAAACGGGGGTTTTGGGGTGTTCTAAGCTTAATGGTGACGTCCGTTTGAGCCCAAAATGAACAAAAACCAAAAAACAACCCCAGATCCAATAAAAAACTGTGAAAAAACTTGAAACCCTCCTCCAAAAAATCTTCTGAAAAATTGGGAACAAGCAGCAGCAGATGTAGGCTCTAATACCATGAAGAAGTTGAGGAAATACAACTTCAGAGATCCCAAGATCACCTGCATGCAAATACCTATCACAAGAAATGAATGGAAGCACATAGAGCGAAAAAGCATAAATGCTCTGAAGAAGAAAATTATCCTTCAGAAAGGGAATCAATTTTTTGAACAAGTACAATACAATCCTTATAAAAGGATAATAGAAACCCTAAAGATATGCAACCCTAAAGAAACCCTAAAGGGATAATATGTATTTAATAATTAGAATAATTATTAGCTAATACAAGATAACTCTAACACCCCCCCTTAAGATGAACTTAGGGAGTAGCTAAAAAACTGAATGCATGAAGCAAAAAATGCAACTACATGATGAAAGAAAATTTGGGTCCTGACAACAAGGCCTGATGAGATACCCAATCACAACCAAATCTCTATGAAATGGAGAAATAGAGAAAACCACGTGGGAAGAAAACTCAACTCCAAAAAGAGATGGAAAAGAAAGAAGAACACCACTGAAGCAGGAAATAGCTGCAAACACTGTCGAAGAGTAATTGCTGATTTGAAAAACCTCCACTGAAATAGAACATGACCAGGTAGAGAAGACTGTAATTTGCATGAGTGCCCTCAAATGAGACTACTCGAATCAGATGGCAAACAAAGGAAAACAACTGAACTCAAAGATATAGAGGGCATGAGACACCAAAGCCTGAAGAGTTGATCAATCGAACCAAGGAAGCACTAGAACCAACAGGACAAACCTCCCCATAATGCTAAAAAGGGAGAGGGAAAGGTACACTAAAAAGAACGGCCAACAAGAACTGCATAAAACAAAACCAAGAACATCGAAGGTGTAGAGAAATTACATAGTGTCATGGAAGGAACACTCACTTGACACATATCATCAGGAAAATGTCATGGAAGGAACACTCACTAGACAAAGGTAGATGGCAAACAAAAGGCAATCATCAACTCCCTCATGACACTTTATAAGTAGTGCATATACAATAAGACAAAAAAGGTGCAAGATTCCATGTAAATAATGCATGATGACACTTTATCTCAGTGCGTTTGCATAAATACAAGCTATAATGATAAGACGACTAGAAATAGAAACGAGAACCAAAATAGAGATATCCTACCTAGAGAAGAAATCCCAAGACCTGAAACAACCAAGATATCCACCAGAACGCTGTAAAGTAAAAAAGTGAATAAAATATGCATGGAGTAGAATCTGGAAATAAAACTCAATTTATTGGAAAGTACATAGCACACACTTTCCAAAAATATAAACTTTTCGAAAAACAGAGGTCGGATGCTCATTCTATTGCTCCCGGAGTGCAAAAACTAGACCTAACTTTGACTGGAAAAAAAACACATTCAAATAGAAAAATTGGAAAAAAAATACTAACATAGCAAGGTCCAGCTCGAAACCAGCTTTCTGATGCCTATTCGTTTTCGAAAAAATGACAACGTATGCCCAAGATATGGCCAGGAAACCAAACCCCTCTTTTTGAGCATAAAAAGGGTAAAAGAAATATTAAAAAATAATTTATTTATTTTTTTTGATGAAAATTTTCTGACGTATTTGCAGGTACAGCTCTATGAATTTTTGTGCCTCGTAAAGCGTGCCAATGAAAAAATCGTGGCCTACATGCACTTGTCACCGAAATAGGTCGAATTATATATCAAAATGAATGGAAACGCCCTTCGGAAGCTAACAATGGAGTCTGTTTTGGCCCAAACTGCTCTGATTTTTTTTAATGCTTTTTTTGATGAATTTCTTGAAATTTGTGCCAAAAAAAGGCTAAACCAAAGAAAAATTTTCAAAACCCAAATTTGTCAAAAACAAATTTTATATGGAAATGGAAGTTTTGGAGTGTTCTAAGCTCAATGGTGATGTCCGTTTGAGCCCAAAATGATCAAAAAAACTAACAACTACCCAAGATCTAATAAAAAACTCTGAAAAAACTTGAAACCCTCCTCCAAAAAATCTTCTGGAAATTGGGAAAAAGCAGCAGCAGATGTAGGCTCTGATACCATGAAGAAGTTGAGAAAATACAACTTTAGAGATCCCAAGATCACCTGCATGCAAATACCTATCACAAGAAATGAATGGAAGCACATAAAGTGAAACTGCATAAATGCTCTGAAGAAGAAAATTATCATTCAGAAAGGGAATCAATGTTTTGAACAAGTACAATACAATTCTTATAAAAGGATAATAGAAATCCTAAAGATATGCAACCCTAAAGAAACCCTAAAGGGATAATATGTATTTAATAATTAGAATAATTATTAACTAATACAAGATAACTCTCACACCCCCCCTTAAGATGAACTTAGGGAGTAGCTAAAAAACTGAATGCATGAAACAAAAAATGCAACTACATGATGAAAGAAAATTTGGGTCCTCACAACAAGGCCTGATGAGGTACCCAATCACAACCAAATCTCTATGAAATGGAGAAATAGAGAAAACCACGTGGGAAAAAAACTCTACTCCAAAAAGAGATGGAAAAGAAAGAAGAACACCACTGAAGCAGGAAATAGCTGCAAACACTGTCGAACAATAATTGCTGATTTGAAAAACCTCCACTGAAATAGAACATGACCAGGTAGAGAAGACTGTAATCTGCATGAGTGCCCTTAATTGAGACTACTGGAATCAGATGGCAAACAAAGGAAAACAACTGAACTCAAAGATACAGATGGCATGAGACACCAAAGCCTTAAGAGTTGATCAATCGAACCAGGGAAGCACTAGAACCAACAAGACAAACCTCCCCATAATGCTAAAAAGGGAGAGGGACAGGTACACTAAAAAGAACGGCCAACAAGAACTGCATAAAAAAGAACCAAGAACATCGAAGGTGTAGAGAAAGTACATAGTGTCATGGAAGGAACACTCACTTGATACATATCATCAGGAAAATGTCATGGAAGGAACACTCACTAGACAAAGGTAGATGGCAAACAAAAGGCAAACATCAACTCCCTCATGACACCTTATAAGTAGTGCATGTACAATAAGACACAAGAGGTGCAAGATTCCAGGTAAATAATGCATGATGGCACTTTATCTCAGTGCGTTTGCATAAATACAAGCTATAATGATAAGACGACTAGAAATAGAAACGATAACCAAAATAGAGATATCCTACCTAGAGAAGAAATCTAAGGACCTGAAACAACTAAGATATCCACCAAAGCGCTGAAAAGTAAAAAAATGAATAAAATATGCATGGAGCAGAATCTGGAAATAAAACTCAACTTATTGGAAAGTACATAGCACACGCTTTCCAAAAATAGAAACTTTTCGAAAAAAAGAGGTCGGATGCTCATTCTATTGCTCCCGGAGTGCAAAAACTAGACCTCACTTTGACTTGGAAAAAAAACACATTCAAATAGAAAAATTGGAAAAAAAATACCAACATAGCAAGGTCCAGCTCGAAACCAGCTTTCTGATGCCTATTCGTTTTCGAAAAAATGACAACGTATGCCCAAGATATGGCCAGGAAACCAAACCCCTCTTTTTGAGCATAAAAAGGGTAAAAGAAATATTAAAAAATAATTTTTATTTTTTTTTTGATGAAAATTTTCTGACGTATTTGCAGGTACAGCTCTATGAATTTTTGTGCCTCGTAAAGCATGCCAACGAAAAAATCATGGCCTAGATGCACTTGTCACCGAAATAGGTCGAATTATATATCAAAATGAATGGAAATGCCCTTCGGAAGCTAACAATGGAGTTTGTTTTGGCCCAAACTGCTCTGATTTTTTTTAATGCTTTTTTGGATGAATTTCTTGAAATTTGTGCCAAAAAAAGGCTAAACCAAAGAAAAATTTTCAAAACCCAAATTTGTCAAAAATTAACAAATTTTATATGGAAATGGAAGTTTTGGAGTGTTCTAAGCTCAATGGTGATGTCCGTTTGAGCCCAAAATGATCAAAAAACCTATCAACTACCCAAGATCTAATAAAAAACTCTGAAAAAACTTGAAACCCTCCTCCAAAACATCTTCTGGAAAATTGGGAAAAAGCAGCAGCAGATGTAGGCTCTGATACCATGAAGAAGTTGAGAAAATACAACTTTAGAGATCCCAAGATCACCTGCATGCAAATACCTATCACAAGAAATGAATGGAAGCACATAAAGTGAAACTGCATAAATGCTCTGAAGAAGAAAATTATCATTCAGAAAGGGAATCAATTTTTTGAACAAGTACAATACAATCCTTATAAAAGGATAATAGAAATCCTAAAGATATGCAACCCTAAAGAAACCCTAAAGGGATAATATGTATTTAATAATTAGAATAATTATTAGCTAATACAAGATAACTCTAACACCCCCCCTTAAGATGAACTTAGGGAGTAGCTAAAAAACTGAATGCATGAAACAAAAAATGCAACTACATGATGAAAGAAAATTTGGGTCCTGACAACAAGGCCTGATGAGGTACCCAATCACAACCAAATCTCTATGAAATGGAGAAATAGAGAAAACCACGTCGGAAAAAAACTCTACTCCAAAAAGAGATGGAAAAGAAAGAAGAACACCACTGAAGCAGGAAATAGCTGCAAACACTGTCGAACAGTAATTGCTGATTTGAAAAACCTCCACTGAAATAGAACATGACCAGGTAGAGAAGACTGTAATCTGCATGAGTGCCCTTAATTGAGACTACTCAAATCAGATGGCAAACAAAGGAAAACAACTGAACTCAAAGATACAGATGGCATGAGACACCAAACCCTGAAGAGTTGATCAATCGAACCAGGGAAGCACTAGAACCAACAAGACAAACCTCCCCATAATGCTAAAAAGGGAGAGGGATAGGTACACTAAAAAGAACGGCCAACAAGAACTGCATAAAAAAGAACCAAGAGCATCGAAGGTGTAGAGAAAGTACATAGTGTCATGGAAGGAACACTCACTTGATACATATCATCAGGAAAATATCATGGAAGGAACACTCACTAGACAAAGGTAGATGGCAAACAAAAGGCAAACATCAACTCCCTCATGACACCTTATAAGTAGTGCATGTACAATAAGACACAAGAGGTGCAAGATTCCATATAAATAATGCATGATGGCACTTTATCTCAGTGCATTTGCATAAATACAAGCTATAATGATAAGACGACTAGAAATAGAAACGAGAACCAAAATAGAGATATCCTACCTAGAGAAGAAATCTAAGGACCTGAAACAACCAAGATATCCACCAAAGCGTTGAAAAGTAAAAAAATGAATAAAATATGCATGGAGCAGAATCTGGAAATAAAACTCAATTTATTGGAAAGTACATAGCACACGCTTTCCAAAAATAGAAACTTTTCGAAAAACAGAGGTCGGATGCTCATTCTATTGGTCCCGGAGTGCAAAAACTAGACCTCACTTTGACTTGGAAAAAAAAACATTCAAATAGAAAAATTGGAAAAACAATACCAACATAAGAAGGTCCAGCTCGAAACCAGCTTTCTGACGCCTATTCGTTTTTGAAAAAATGACAACGTATGCCCAAGATATGGCAAGAAAACCAAACCCCTCTTTTTGAGCATAAAAAGGGTAAAAAAAATATTAAAAAATAATAATTTTTTTTTTTTTTTTTTATAAAAATTTTCGGACACATTTTTAGGTACAACCCTATGGATTTTTGTGCCTCGTAAAGCATGCCAATGAAGAAATCATGGCCTAGATGCACTTGTCACCGAAATAGGTCGAATTATATATCAAAATGAATGGAAACGCCTTTCGGAAGCCAAAAATGAAGTCTGTTTTGGCCCAAACTGCTCTGATTTTTTTGAATGCTTTTTTTGATGAATTTCTTAAAATTTGTGCCAAAAAAAGGCAAAACCAAAGAAAAAATTTCAAAACCCAAATTTGTCAAAAATTGACAAATTTTATATGGAAATGGGGGTTTTGGGTTGTTCTAAGCTCAATGGTGACGTCCGTTTGAGCCCAAAATGATCAAAAACCAAACAACTACCCCAGATCCAATAAAAAACTCTGAAAAAACTTGAAACCCTCATCCAAAAAATCTTCTGAAAAATTGGGAACAAGCAGCAGCAGATGTAGGCTCTGATACCATGAAGAAGTTGAGGAAATACAACTTCAGAGATCCCAAGATCACCCGCATGCAAATACCTATCACAAGAAATGAATGGAAGCACATAAAGCGAAAAAACATAAATGCTCTGAAGAAGAAAATTATCATTCAGAAAGGGAATCAATTTTTTGAACAAGTACAATACAATCCTTATAAAAGGATAATAGAAACCCTAAAGATATGCAACCCTAAAGAAACCCTAAAGGGATAATATGTATTTAATAATTAGAATAATTATTAGCTAATACAAGATAACTCTAACACCCCCCCTTAAGATGAACTTAGGGAGTAGCTAAAAAACTGAATGCATGAAGCAAAAAATTCAACTACATGATGAATGAAAATTTAAGTCCTCACAACAAGGCCTGATGAGGTACCCAATCACAACCAAATCTCTATGAAATGGAGAAATAGAGAAAACCACGTGGGAAAAAAACTCTACTCCAAAAAGAGATGGAAAAGAAAGAAGAACACCACTGAAGCAGGAAATAGCTGCAAACACTGTCGAAGAGTAATTGCTGATTTGAAAAACATCTACTGAAATAGAACATGACGAGGTAGAGAAGACTGTAATCTGCATGAGTGCCCTCAAATGAGACTACTCGAATCAGATGGCAAACAAAGGAAAACAACTGAACTCAAAGATACAGATGGCATGAGACACCAAAGCCTGAAGAGTTGATCAATCGAACCAAGGAAGCACTAGAACCAACAGGACAAACCTTCCCATAATGCTAAAAAGGGAGAAGGACAGGTACACTAAAAAGAACGGCCAACAAGAACTGCATAAAAAAGAACCAAGAACATCGAAGATGTAGAGAAAGTACATAGTGTCATGGAAGGAACACTCACTTGACACATATCATCAAGAAAATGTCATGGAAGGAACACTCACTAGACAAAGGTAGATGGCAAACAAAAGGCAAACATCAACTCCCTCATGACACTTTATAAGTAGTGCATGTACAATAAGACACAAGAGGTGGAAGATTCCATGTAAATAATGGATGATGGCACTTTATCTCAATGTGTTTGCATAAATACAAGCTATAATGATAAGACGACTAGAAATAGAAACGAGAACCAAAATAGAGATATCCTACCTAGAAAAGAAATCCCAAGACCTGAAACAACCAAGATATCCACCAGAGCACTGAAAAGTAAAAAAATAAATAAAATATGCATGGAGCAAAATCTGGAAATAAAACTCAATTTATTGGAAAGTACATAGCACACGCTTTCCAAAAATATAAACTTTTCGAAAAACAGACGTCAGATGCTCATTCTATTGCTCCCGGAGTGCAAAAACTAGACCTCACTTTGACTGGAAAAAAAACACATTCAAATAGAAAAATTGGAAAAAAAATACCAACATAAGAAGGTCCAACTCGAAACTAGCTTTCTGATGCCTATTCGTTTTTGAAAAAATGACAACGTATGTCCAAGATATGACCAGAAAACCAAACAGCTCTTTTTGAGCATAAAAAGGGTTAAAAAAAAATTAAAAAATAATAAATTTTTTTTTTTTGATGAAAATTTTCTGACGCATTTGCAGGTACAGCCCTATGGATTTTTGTGCCTCGTAAAGCATGCCAATGAAAAAATCATGGTCTAGATGCACTTGTCACCGAAATAGGTCGAATTATATATCAAAATGAATGGAAACGCCTTTCGAAAGCCAACAAAGAAGTCTGTTTTGGCCCAAATTGCTCTGATTTTTTTTAATGGTTTTTTTGATGAATTTCGTGAAATTTGTGCCAAAAAAAGGCAAAACCAAAGAAAAATTTTCAAAACCCAAATTTGTCAAAAATTGACAAATTTTATATGGAAATGGGGGTTTTGGGGTGTTCTAAGCTCAATGGTGATGTCCGTTTGAGCCCAAAATGATCAAAAACAAAACAAATACCCCAAATCCAATAAAAAACTCTAAAAAAACTTGAAACCCTCTTTCAAAAAATCTTCTGAAAAATTGGAAACAAGCAGCAGTAGATGTAGGCTTTGATAACATGAAGAAGTTGAGGAAATACAACCTCAAAGATCCCAAGATCACCTGCATGCAAATACCAATCACAAGAAATGAATGGAAACACATAAAGCGAAAAAGCATAAATGCTCTGAAGAAGAAAATTATCATTCAGAAAGGCAATCAATTTTTTGAACAAGTACAATATAATCCTTATAAAAGGATAATAGAAACCCTAAAGATATGCAACCCTAAAGAAACCCTAAAGGGATAATATGTATTTAATAATTATAATAATTATTATCTAATACAAGATAACTCTGACACCCCCCCTTAAGATGAACTTAGGGAGTAGCTAAAAAACTGAATGCATGAAGCAAAAAATGCAACTACATGATGAAAGAAAATTTGGGTCCTGACAACAAGGCCTGATGAGGTACCCAATCACAACCAAATCTCTATGAAATGGAGAAATAGAGAAAACCACGTGGGAAAATAACTCTACTCCAAAAAGAGGTGGAAAAGAAAGAAGAACACCACTGAAACAGGAAATAGCTGCAAACACTGTCGAAGAGTAATTGCTGATTTGAAAAACCTCCACTGAAATAGAACATGAGCAGGTAGAGAAGACTGTAATCTGCATGAGTGCCTTCAAATGAGACTACTCGAATCAGATGGCAAACAAAGGAAAACAACTGAACTCAAAGATATAGATGGCATGAGACACCAAAGCCTGAAGAGTTGATCAATCGAACCAAGGAAGCACTAGAACCAACAGGACAAACCTCCCCATAATGCTAAAAAGGGAGAGGGACAGGTACACTAAAAAGAACGGCCAACAAGAACTGCATAAAAAAGAACCAAGAACATCGAAGGTGTAGAGAAAGTACATAGTGTCATGGAAGGAACACTCACTTGACACATATCATCAGGAAAATGTCATGGAAGGAACACTCATTAGACAAAGGTAGATGGCAAACAAAAGGCAAACATCAACTCCCTCATGACACTTTATAAGTAGTGCATGTACAATAAGACACAAGAAGTGCAAGATTCCATGTAAATAATGCATGATGGCACTTTATCTCAGTGCGTTTGCATAAATACAAGCTATAATGATAAGACGATTAGAAATAGAAACGAGAACCAAAATAGAGATATCCTACCTAGAGAAGAAATCCCAGGACCTGAAACAACCAAGATATCCACCAGAGCGCTGAAAAGTAAAAAAATGAATAAAATATGAATGGAGCAGAATCTGGAAATCAAACTCAATTTACTGGAAAGTAAATAGCACACGCTTTCCAAAAATATAAACTTTTCAAAAAACAAAGGTCGGATGATCAGTCTATTGCTCCTGGAGTGCAAAAACTAGACCTCACATTTACTGGGAAAAAATCACTTTCAAATAGAAAAATTGAGAAACAATACCAACATAACAAGGTCCAGCTCGAAACCAGCTTTCTGACACCTATTTGTTTTCGAAAAAATGACAACGTATGCCCAAGATAAGGCCAGGAAACCAAACCCCTCTTTTTGAGCATAAAAAGGGTAAAAAAAATATTAAAAAATACTAATTTTTTTTTTTTTTTTTGATGAAAATTTTCTTACGCATTTGTAGGTACAGCCCTATGGATTTTTGTGCCTTGTAAAGCGTGCCAATGAAAAAATCATGACCTTGATGCACTTGTCAAAGAAATAGGTCGAATTATATATCAAAATGAATGGAAACGCCCTTCGGAAGCCAACAATGAAGTCTGTTTTGGCCCAAACTGCTCTGATTTTTTTTAATGCTTTTTTAATGAATTTCTTGAAATTTGTGCCAAAAAAAGGCAAAACCAAAGAAAAATTTTCAAAACCCAAATTTGTTAAAAATTGACAAATTTTTTATGGAAATGGGGGTTTTGGGGTGTTCTAAGCTCAATGGTGACGTCCGTTTGAGCCCAAAATGATCAAAAACCAAACAACTACTCCAGATCCAATAAAAAACTCTGAAAAAACTTAAAACCCTCCAAAGAATTTTCTGAAAAATTGGGAACAAGCAGCAGCAGATGTAGGCTCTGATACCATGAAGAAGTTGAGGAAATACAACTTCAAAGATCCCAAGATCACCTGCATGCAAATACCTATCACAAGAAATGAATGGAAGCACATAAAGCGAAAAAGCATAAATGCTCTGAAGAAGAAAATTATCATTCAGAAAGGGAATCAATTTTTTGAACAAGTACAATACAATCCTTATAAAAGGATAATAGAAACCCTAAAGATATGCAACCCTAAAGAAACCCTAAAGGGATAATATGTATTTAATAATTAGAATAATTATTATCTAATAGAAGATAACTCTGACAACCCCCCTTAAGATGAACTTAGGGAGTAGCTAAAAAACTGAATGCATGAAGCAAAAAATGCAACTACATGATAAAAGAAAATTTGGTTCTTGACAACAAGGCCTGATGAGTTACCCAATCACAACCAAATCTCTATGAAATGGAGAAATAGAGAAAACCACGTGGGAAAATAACTCTACTCCAAAAAGAGATTGAAAAGAAAGAAGAACACCACTGAAGCAGGAAATAGCTGCAAACACTGTCGAAGAGTAATTGCTGATTTGAAAAACCTCCACTGAAATAGAACATGACCAGGTAGAGAAGACTGTAATCTGCATGAGTGCCCTCAAATGAGACTACTCAAATCAGATGGCAAACAAAGGAAAACAACTGAACTCGAAAATACAGATGGCATGAGACACCAAAGCCTGAAGAGTTGTTCAATCGAACCAAGGAAGCACTAGAACCAACAGGACAAACCTCCCCATAATGCTAAAAAGGGAGAGGGACAGGTACACTAAAAAGAACGGCCAACAAGAACTGCATAAAAAAGAACCAAGAACATCGAAGGTGTAGAGAAAGTACATAGTGTCATGGAAGGAACACTCACTTGATACATATCATCAGGAAAATGTCATGGAAGGAACACTCACTAGACAAAGGTAGATGGCAAACAAAAGGCAAACATCAACTCCCTCATGACACTTTATAAGTAGTGCATGTACAATAAGACACAAGAGGTGCAAAATTCCATGTAAATAATGCATGATGGCACTTTATCTCAGTGCGTTTGCATAAATACAAGCTATAATGATAAGACGATTAGAAATAGAAACGAGAACCAAAATAGAGATATCCTACCTAGAGAAGAAATACCAGGACCTGAAACAACCAAGATATCCACTAGAGCGCTGAAAAGTAAAAAAATGAATAAAATATGCATGGAGTAGAATCTGGAAATAAAACTTAATTTACTGGAAAGTAAATAGCACACGCTTTCCAAAAATATAAACTTTTCGAAAAACAGAGGTCGGATGATCATTCTATTGCTCCCGGAGTGCAAAAAATAGACCTCACTTTGACTGGGAAAAAAACACTTTCAAATAGAAAAATTAAGAAACAATACCAACATAACAAGGTCCAGCTCGAAACCAGCTTTCCGATGCCTATTCCTTTTCGAAAAAATGACAACGTATGCCCAAGATATGGCCAGGAAACCAAACCCCTCTTTTTGAGCATAAAAAGGGTAAAAAAAATATTAAAAAATAATAATTTTTTTTTTTTTTTTGATGAAAATTTTCTTACGCATTTGCAGGTACAGTCCTATGGATTTTTGTGCCTCGTAAAATGTGCCAATGAAAAAATCATGGCCTAGATGCACTTGTCATCGAAATAGGTCGAATTATATATCAAAATGAATCGAAACGCCCTTCGGAAGCCAACAATGAAGTCTGTTTTGCCCCAAACTGCTTTGATTTTTTTTAAATTCTTTTTTTGATGAATTTCTTGAAATTTGTGCCAAAAAAAGGCAAAACCAAAGAAAAATTTTCAAAACCCAAATTTGTCAAAAATTGACAAAGTTTATATGGAAACAGGGGGTTTTGGAGTGTTCTAAGCTCAATGGTGACGTCCATTTGAGCCCAAAATGATCAAAAACAAACCAACTACCCCAGATCCAATAAAAAACTCTGAAAAAACTTGAAACCTCATCCAAAAAATCTTCTGAAAAATTGGGAACAAGCAGTAGCAGATGTAGGCTCTGATACCATGAAGAAGTCGAGAAAATACAACTTCAGAGATCCCAAGATCACCTGCATGCAAATACCTATCACAAGAAATGAATGGAAGCACATAAAGCGAAAAAGCATAAATGCTCTGAAGAAGAAAATTATCATTCAGAAAGGGAATCAATTTTTTGAACAAGTACAATACAATCCTTATAAAAGGATAATAGAAACCCTAAAGATATGCAACCCTAAAGAAACCCTAAAGGGATAATATGTATTTTATAATTAGAATAATTATTAGCTAATACAAGATAACTCTAAAACCACCCCTTAAGATGAACGTAGGGAGTAGCTAAATAACTGAATGCATGAAGCAAAAAATGGAACTACATGATGAAAGAAAATTTGGGTCCTGACAACAAGGCCTGATGAGGTACCCAATCACAACCAAATCTCTATGAAATGGAGAAATAGAGAAAATCACGTGGAAAAAAAACTCTACTCCAAAAAGAGATGGAAAAGAAAGAAGAACACCACTGAAACAGGAAATAGCTGCAATCACTGTCGAAGAGTAATTGTTGATTTGATAAACCTCCACTGAAATAGAACATGACCAGGTAGAGAAGACTGTAATCTGCATGAGTGCCCTCAAATGAGACTACTCGAATCAGATGGCAAACAAAAGAAAACAACTGAACTCAAAGATAAAGATGGCATGAGACACCAAAGCCTGAAGAGTTGATCAATCGAACCAAGGAAGCACTAGAACCAACAGGACAAACCTCCCCATAATGCTAAAAAGGGAGAGGGACAGGTACACTAAAAAGAACGGCCAACAAGAACTGCATAAAAAAGAACCAAGAACATCGAAGGTGTAGAGAAAGTACATAGTGTCATGGAAGGAACACTCACTTGACACATATCATCAGGAAAATGTCATGGAAGGAACACTCACTAGACAAAGGTAGATGGCAAACAAAAGGCAAACATCAACTCCCTCATTACACTTTATAAGTAGTGCATGTACAATAAGACACAAGAGGTGCAAGATTGCATGTAAATAAGTCATGATGGCACTTTATCTCAGTGCGTTTGCATAAATACAAGCTATAAAGATAAGACGACTAGAAATAGAAACGAGAACCAAAATAGAGATATCCTACCTAGAGAAGAAATCCCAAGACCTGAAACAACCAAGATATCCACCAGAGCGCTGAAAAGTAAAAAAATGAATAAAATATGCATGGAGCAGAATCTGAAAATAAAACTCAATTTATTGGAAAGTACATAGCACACACTTTCCAAAAATATAAACTTTTCGAAAAACAGAGGTCGGATGCTCATTCTATTGCTCCTGGAGTGTAAAAACTAGACCTCACATTGACTGGAAAAAAAACACAATCAAATAGAAAAATTGGAAAAAAATACCAACATAACAAGGTCCAGCTCAAAACCAGCTTTCTGACGCCTATTCGTTTTCGAAAAAATGACAACGTATGCCCAAGATATGGCCAGAAAACCAAACCACTCTTTTTTAGCATAAAAAGGGTAAAAAAAATATTAAAAAAATATAATTTTTTTTTTTTTGATGAAAATTTTCTGACACATTTGCAGGTACAGCCCTATGGATTTTTGTTCCTCGTAAAGCGTGTCAATGAAAAAATCATGGCCTAGATGCACTTGTTACCGAAATAGGTCGAATTATATATCAAAATGAATGGAAACGCCCTTCGAAAGCCAACAATGAGGTCTGTTTTGGCCCAAACTGCTCTGATTTTTTTTAATGCTTTTTTTGATGAATTACTTGAAATTTGTGCCAAAAAAAGGGAAAACCAAAGAAAAATTTTCAAAACCCAAATTTGTCAAAAATTGACAAATTTTATATGGAAACTGGGGTTTTGGGGTGTTCTAAGCTCAATGGTGATGTCCATTTCAGGCCAAAATGATCAAAAACCAAACAACTAACCCAGATCCAATAAAAAGCTCTGAAAAAACTTGAAACCCTCATCCAAAAAATCTTCTGAAAAATTGGGAACAAGCAGCAGCAGATGTAGGCTCTAATACCATGAAGAACTTGAGGAAATACAACTTCAGAGATCCCAAGATCACCTGCATGCAAATACCTATCACAAGAAATGAATGGAAGCACATAAAGCGAAAAAGCATAAATGCTCTGAAGAAGAAAATTATCATTCAGAAAGGGAATCAATTTTTTGAACAAGTACAATACAATCGTTATAAAAGGATAATAGAAACCCTAAAGATATGCAACCCTAAAGAAACCCTAAAGGGATAATATGTATTTAATAATTAGAATAATTATTAGCTAATACAAGATAACTCTAACACCCCCCCTTAAGATGAACATAGGGAGTAGCTAAAAAACTGAATGCATGAAGCAAAAAATGGAACTACATGATGAAAGAAAATTTGGGTCCTGACAACAAGGCCTGATGAGGTACCCAATCACAACCAAATCTCTATGAAATGGAGAAATAGAGAAAATCACGTGGAAAAAAAACTCTACTCCAAAAAGAGATGGAAAAGAAAGAAGAACACCACTGAAACAGGAAATAGCTGCAATCACTGTCGAAGAGTAATTGTTGATTTGATAAACCTCCACTGAAATAGAACATGACCAGGTAGAGAAGACTGTAATCTGCATGAGTGCCCTCAAATGAGACTACTCGAATCAGATGGCAAACAAAAGAAAACAACTGAACTCAAAGATAAAGATGGGATGAGACACCAAAGCCTGAAGAGTTGATCAATCGAACCAAGGAAGCACTAGAACCAACAGGACAAACCTCCCCATAATGCTAAAAAGGGAGAGGGACAGGTACACTAAAAAGAACGGCCAACAAGAACTGCATAAAAAAGAACCAAGAACATCGAAGGTGTAGAGAAAGTACATAGTGTCATGGAAGGAACACTCACTTGACACATATCATCAGGAAAATGTCATGGAAGGAACACTCACTAGACAAAGGTAGATGGCAAACAAAAGGCAAACATCAACTCCCTCATTACACTTTATAAGTAGTGCATGTACAATAAGACACAAGAGGTGCAAGATTGCATGTAAATAATGCATGATGGCACTTTATCTCAGTGCGTTTGCATAAATACAAGCTATAAAGATAAGACGACTAGAAATAGAAACGAGAACCAAAATAGAGATATCCTACCTAGAGAAGAAATCCCAAGACCTGAAACAACCAAGATATCCACCAGAGCGCTGAAAAGTAAAAAAATGAATAAAATATGCATGGAGCAGAATCTGAAAATAAAACTCAATTTATTGGAAAGTACATAGCAAACGCTTTCCAAAAATATAAACTTTTCGAAAAACAGAGGTTGGATGCTCATTCTATTGCTCCTGAAGTGTAAAAACTAGACCTCACATTGACTGGAAAAAAAATACAATCAAATAGAAAAATTGGAAAAAAATACCAACATAACAAGGTCCAGCTCAAAACCAGCTTTCTGACGCCTATTCGTTTTCGAAAAAATGACAACGTATGCCCAAGATATGGCCAGAAAACCAAACCACTCTTTTTTAGCATAAAAAGGGTAAAAAAAATATTAAAAAAATATAATTTTTTTTTTTTTGATGAAAATTTTCTGACACATTTGCAGGTACAGCCCTATGGATTTTTGTGCCTCGTAAAGCGTGTCAATGAAAAAATCATGGCCTAGATGCACTTGTTACCGAAATAGGTCGAATTATATATCAAAATGAATGGAAACGCCCTTCGAAAGCCAACAATGAGGTCTGTTTTGGCCCAAACTGCTCTGATTTTTTTTAATGCTTTTTTTGATGAATTACTTGAAATTTGTGCCAAAAAAAGGCAAAACCAAAGAAAAATTTTCAAAACCCAAATTTGTCAAAAATTGACAAATTTTATATGGAAACTGGGGTTTTGGGGTGTTCTAAGCTCAATGGTGATGTCCATTTCAGGCCAAAATGATCAAAAACCAAACAACTACCCCAGATCCAATAAAAAGCTCTGAAAAAACTTGAAACCCTCATCCAAAAAATCTTCTGAAAAATTGGGAACAAGCAGCAGCAGATGTAGGCTCTAATACCATGAAGAACTTGAGGAAATACAACTTCAGAGATCCCAAGATCACCTGCATGCAAATACCTATCACAAGAAATGAATGGAAGCACATAAAGCGAAAAAGCATAAATGCTCTGAAGAAGAAAATTATCATTCAGAAAGGGAATCAATTTTTTGAACAAGTACAATACAATCGTTATAAAAGGATAATAGAAACCCTAAAGATATGCAACCCTAAAGAAACCCTAAAGGGATAATATGTATTTAATAATTAGAATAATTATTAGCTAATACAAGATAACTCTAACACCCCCCCTTAAGATGAACATAGGGAGTAGCTAAAAAACTGAATGCATGAAGCAAAAAATGCAACTACATGATGAAAGAAAATTTGGGTGCTGACAACAAGGCCTGATGAGGTACCCAATCACAACCAAATCTCTATGAAATGGAGAAATAGAGAAAATCACGTGGGAAAAAAACTCTACTCCAAAAAGAGATGGAAAAGAAAGAAGAACACCACTGAAGCAGGAAATAGATGCAAACACTGTCGAAGAGTAATTGTTGATTTGAAAAACCTCCACTGAAATAGAACATGACCAGGTAGAGAAGACTGTAATCTGCATGAGTGCCCTCAAATGAGACTACTCGAATCAGATGGCAAACAAAGGAAAACAACTGAACTCAAAGATAAAGATGGCATGAGACACCAAAGCCTGAAGAGTTGATCAATCGAACCAAGGAAGCACTAGAACCAACAGGACAAACCTCCCCATAATGCTAAAAAGGGAGAGGGACAGGTACACTAAAAAGAACGGCCAACAAGAACTGCATAAAAAAGAACCAAGAACATCGAAGGTGTAGAGAAAGTACATAGTGTCATGGAAGGAACACTCACTTGACACATATCATCAGGAAAATGTCATGGAAGGAACACTCACTAGACAAAGGTAGATGGCAAGCAAAAGACAAACATCAACTCCCTCATGACATTTTATAAGTAGTGCATGTACAATAAGACACAAGAGGTGCAAGATTCCATGTAAATAATGCATGATGGCACTTTATCTCAGTGCGTTTGCATAAACACAAGCTATAATGATAAGACGACTAGAAATAGAAACGAGAACCAAAATAGAGATATCCTACCTAGAGAAGAAATCCCAGGACCTGAAACAACCAAGATATCCACTAGAGCGCTGAAAAGTAAAAAAATGAATAAAATATGCATGGAGCAGAATCTGAAAATAAAACTCAATTTATTGGAAAGTACATAGCAAACGCTTTCCAAAAATATAAACTTTTCGAAAAACAGAGGTCGGATGCTCATTCTATTGCTCCCGGAGTGCAAAATCTAGACCTCACTTTGACTGGAAAAAAAACACATTCAAATAGAAAAATTGGGAAAAAAATACCAACATAACAAGGTCTAGCTCGAAACCAACTTTCTGATGACTATTCGTTTTCGAAAAAATGACAAAGTATGCCCAAGATATGGCCAGGAAACCAAACCCCTCGTTTTGAGCATCAAAAGGGTAAAAAAGATATTAAAAAATAATAATTATTTTTTTTTTTTTATTAAAATTTTCTTACGCATTTGCAGGTACAGCCCTATGGATTTTTGTGCCTTGTGAAACATGCCAATGAAAAAATCATGGCCTAGATGCACTTGTCACCGAAATAGGTCGAATTATATATCAAAATGAATGGAAACGCCCTTCGGAAGCCAACAATGAAGTCTGTTTTGGTCCAAACTGCTCTGATTTTTTTAAATGCTTTTTTTGATGAATTTCTTGAAATTTATGCCAAAAAAAGGCAAAACCAAAGAAAAATTTTCAAAACCCAAATTTGTCAAAAATTGACAAATTTTATATGGAAATGGGGGTTTTGGGGTGTTCTAAGCTCAATGGTGATGTCTGCTTGAGCCCAAAATTATCAAAATGCAAACAACTACCTCAGATCCAATAAAAAACATTGAAAAAACTTGAAACCCGCCTCCAAAAAATCTTCTGAAAAATTGGAAACAAGCAGCAACAGATGTAGGCTCTAATACCATAAAGAAGTTGAGGAAATACAACTTCAGAGATCCCAAGATCACCTGCATGCAAATACCTATCACAAGAAATGAATGGAAGCACATAAAGCGAAAAAGCATAAATGCTCTGAAGAAGAAAATTATCATTCAGAAAGGGAATCAATTTTTTGAACAAGTACAATACAATCCTTATAAAAGGATAATAGAAACCCTAAAGATATGCAACCCTAAAGAAACCATAAAGGGATAATATGTATTTAATAATTAGAATAATTATTAGCTAATACAAGATAACTCTAACACCCCTCCTTAAGATGAACATAGGGAGTAGCTAAAAAACTGAATGCATGAAGCAAAAAATGCAACTACATGATGAAAGAAAATTTGGGTGCTGACAACAAGGCCTGATGAGGTACCCAATCACAACCAAATCTTTATGAAATGGAGAAATAGAGAAAACCACGTGGGAAAAAAACTCTACTCCAAAAAGAGAAGGAAAAGAAAGAAGAACACCACTGAAGCAGGAAATAGCTGCAAACACTGTCGAAGAGTAATTGCTGATTTGAAAAACCTCCACTGAAATAGAACATGACCAGGTAGAGAAGATTGTAATCTGCATGAGTGCCCTCAAATGAGACTACTCAAATCAGATGGCAAACAAAGGAAAACAACTGAACTCAAAGATATAGATGGCATGAGACACCAAAGCATTAAGAGTTGATCAATCAAACCAAGGAAGCACTAGAACCAACAGGACAAACCTCCCCATAATGCTAAAAAGGGAGAGGGACAGGTACACTAAAAAGAACGGCCAACAAGAACTGCATAAAAAAGAACCAAGAACATCGAAGGTGTAGAGAAAGTACATAGTATAATGGAAGGAACACTCACTTGACACATATCATCAGGAAAATGCCATGGAAGGAACACTCACTAGACAAAGGTAGATGGCAAATAAAAGGCAAACATCAACTCCCTCATGACACTTTATAAGTAGTGCATGTACAATAAGACACAAGAGGTGCAAGATTCCATGTAAATAATGCATGATGGCACTTTATCTCAGTGCGTTTGCATAAATACAAGCTATAAAGATAAGACGACTAGAAATAGAAACGAGAACCAAAATAGAGATATCCTACCTAGAGAAGAAATCCCAGGACCTGAAACAACCGAGATATCCACCAAAGCGCTGAAAAGTAAAAAAATGAATAAAATATGCATGGAACAGAATCTGGAAATAAAACTCAATTTATTGGAAAGTACATAGCACACGCTTTCCAAAAATATAAACTTTTCGAAAAACAGAGGTCGGATGCTCACTCTATTGCTCCTGGAGTGCAAAAACTAGACCTCACTTTGACTGGAAAAAAAACACAATCAAATAGAAAAATTGGAAAAAAATACCAACATAACAAGGTCCAGCTCGAAACCAGCTTTCTGACACCTATTCGTTTACGAAAAAATGACAACGTATGCTCAAGATATGGCCAGGAAACCAAACCCCTCTTTTTGAGCATAGAAAAGGGTAAAAAAAAATTAAAAAATAATAATTTTTTTTTTTTTTTGATGAAAATTTTCTGACACATTTGCAGGTACAGCGCTATGGATTTTTGTGCCTCGTAAAACGTGCCAATGAAAAAATCATGGCCTAGATGCACTTGTCACCGAAATAGGTCGAATTATATATCAAAATGAATGGAAACGCCCTTCGAAAGCCAACAATGAAGTCTGTTTTGGCCCAAACTGCTCTGATTTTTTTTAATGCTTTTTTTGATGAATTTCTTGAAATTTGTGCCAAAAAAAGGCAAAACTAAAGAAAAATTTTCAAAACCCAAATTTGTCAAAAATTGACAAATTTTATATGGAAACTGGGGTTTTGGGGTGTTCTAAGCTCAATGGTGATGTCCATTTCAGGCCAAAATGATCAAAAACCAAACAACTACCCCATATCCAATAAAAAACTCTGAAAAAACTTGAAACCCTCATCCAAAATATCTTCTGAAAAATTGGGAACAAGCAGCAGCAGATGTAGGCTCTGATACCATGAAGAAATTGAGGAAATACAACTTCAGAGATCCCAAGATCACCTGCATGCAAATACCTATCACAAGAAATGAATGGAAGCACATAAAGCGAAAAAGCATAAATGCTCTAAAGAAGAAAATTATCATTTAGAAAGGGAATCAATTTTTTGAACAAGTACAATACAATCGTTATAAAAGGATAATAGAAACCCTAAAGATATGCAACCCTAAAGAAACCCTAAAGGGATAATATGTATTTAATAATTAGAATAATTATTAGCTAATACAAGATAACTCTAACACCACCCCTTAAGATGAACATAGGGAGTAGCTAAAAAACTGAATGCATGAAGCAAAAAATGCAACTACATGATGAAAGAAAATTTGGGTCCTGACAACAAGGCCTGATGAGGTACCCAATCACAACCAAATCTCTATGAAATGGAGAAATAGAGAAAATCACGTGGGAAAAAAACTCTACTCCAAAAAGAGATGGAAAAGAAAGAAGAACACCACTGAAGCAGGAAATAGATGCAAACACTGTCGAAGAGTAATTGTTGATTTGAAAAACCTCCACTGAAATAGAACATGACCAGGTAGAGAAGACTGTAATCTGCATGAGTGCCCTCAAATGAGACTACTCGAATCAGATGGCAAACAAAGGAAAACAACTGAACTCAAAGATAAAGATGGCATGAGACACCAAAGCCTGAAGAGTTGATCAATCGAACCAAGGAAGCACTAGAACCAACAGGACAAACCTCCCCATAATGCTAAAAAGGGAGAGGGACAGGTACACTAAAAAGAACGGCCAACAAGAACTGCATAAAAAAGAACCAAGAACATCGAAGGTGTAGAGAAAGTACATAGTGTCATGGAAGGAACACTCACTTGACACATATCATCAGGAAAATGTCATGGAAGGAACACTCACTAGACAAAGGTAGATGGCAAACAAAAGACAAACATCAACTCCCTCATGACACTTTATAAGTAGTGCATGTACAATAAGACACAAGAGGTGCAAGATTCCATGTAAATAATGCATGATGGCACTTTATCTCAGTGCGTTTACATAAACACAAGCTATAATGATAAGACGACTAGAAATAGAAACGAGAACCAAAATAGAGATATCCTACCTAGAGAAGAAATCCCAGGACCTGAAACAACCAAGATATCCACTAGAGCGCTGAAAAGTAAAAAAATGAATAAAATATGCATGGAGCAGAATCTGAAAATAAAACTCAATTTATTGGAAAGTACATAGCAAACGCTTTCCAAAAATATAAACTTTTCGAAAAACAGAGGTCGGATGCTCATTCTATTGCTCCCGGAGTGCAAAATCTAGACCTCACTTTGACTGGAAAAAAAACACATTCAAATAGAAAAATTGGGAAAAAAATACCAACATAACAAGGTCTAGCTCGAAACCAACTTTCTGATGCCTATTTGTTTTCGAAAAAATGACAAAGTATGCCCAAGATATGGCCAGGAAACCAAACCCCTCTTTTTGAGCATCAAAAGGGTAAAAAAGATATTAAAAAATAATAATTTTTTTTTTTCTTTTTTATTAAAATTTTCTTACGCATTTGCAGGTACAGCCCTATGGATTTTTGTGCCTCGTGAAACGTGCCAATGAAAAAATCATGGCCTAGATGCACTTGTCACCGAAATAGGTCGAATTATATATCAAAATGAATGGAAACGCCCTTCGGAAGCCAACAATGAGGTCTGTTTTGGTCCAAACTGCTCTGATTTTTTTAAATGCTTTTTTTGATGAATTTCTTGAAATTTATGCCAAAAAAAGGCAAAACCAAAGAAAAATTTTCAAAACCCAAATTTGTCAAAAATTGACAAATTTTATATGGAAACGGGGGTTTTGGGGTGTTCTAAGCTCAATGGTGATGTCTGCTTAAGCCCAAAATTATCAAAATGCAAACAACTACCTCAGATCCAATAAAAAACATTGAAAAAACTTGAAACCCGCCTCCAAAAAATCTTCTGAAAAATTGGAAACAAGCAGCAACAGATGTAGGCTCTAATACCATGAAGAAGTTGAGGAAATACAACTTCAGAGATCCCAAGATCACCTGCATGCAAATACCTATCACAAGAAATGAATGGAAGCACATAAAGCGAAAAAGCATAAATGCTCTGAAGAAGAAAATTATCATTCAGAAAGGGAATCAATTTTTTGAACAAGTACAATACAATCCTTATAAAAGGATAATAGAAACCCTAAAGATATGCAACCCTAAAGAAACCGTAAAGGGATAATATGTATTTAATAATTAGAATAAATATTAGCTAATACAAGATAACTCTAACACCCCCCCTTAAGATGAACATAGGGAGTAGCTAAAAAACTGAATGCATGAAGCAAAAAATGCAACTACATGATGAAAGAAAATTTGGGTGCTGACAACAAGGCCTGATGAGGTACCCAATCACAACCAAATCTTTATGAAATGGAGAAATAGAGAAAACCACGTGGGAAAAAAACTCTACTCCAAAAAGAGATGGAAAAGAAAGAAGAACACCACTGAAGCAGGAAATAGCTGCAAACACTGTCGAAGAGTAATTGCTGATTTGAAAAACCTCCACTGAAATAGAACATGACCAGGTAGAGAAGATTGTAATCTGCATGAGTGCCCTCAAATGAGACTACTCAAATCAGATGGCAAATAAAGGAAAACAACTGAACTCAAAGATATAGATGGCATGAGACACCAAAGCATGAAGAGTTGATCAATCAAACCAAGGAAGCACTAGAACCAACAGGACAAACCTCCCCATAATGCTAAAAAGGGAGAGGGACAGGTACACTAAAAAGAACGGCCAACAAGAACTGCATAAAAAAGAACCAAGAACATCGAAGGTGTAGAGAAAGTACATAGTATAATGGAAGGAACACTCACTTGACACATATCATCAGGAAAATGTCATGGAAGGAACACTCACTAGACAAAGGTAGATGGCAAATAAAAGGCAAACATCAACTCCCTCATGACACTTTATAAGTAGTGCATGTACAATAAGACACAAGAGGTGCAAGATTCCATGTAAATAATGCATGATGGCACTTTATCTCAGTGCGTTTGCATAAATACAAGCTATAATGATAAGACGACTAGAAATAGAAACGAGAACCAAAATAGAGATATCATACCTAGAGAAGAAATCCCAGGACCTGAAACAACCGAGATATCCACCAAAGCGCTGAAAAGTAAAAAAATGAATAAAATATGCATGGAACAGAATCTGGAAATAAAACTCAATTTATTGGAATGTACATAGCACACGCTTTCCAAAAATATAAACTTTTCGAAAAACAGAGGTCGGATGCTCACTCTATTGCTCCTGGAGTGCAAAAACTAGACCTCACTTTGACTGGAAAAAAAACACATTCAAATAGAAAAATTGGAAAAAAATACAAACATAACAAGGTCCAGCTCGAAACCAGCTTTCTGACACCTATTCGTTTACGAAAAAATGACAACGCATGTCCAAGATATGGCCAGGAAACCAAACCCCTCTTTTTGAGCATAAAAAAGGGTAAAAAAAAATTAAAAAATAATAATTTTTATTTTTTTTTGATGAAAATTTTCTGACGCTTTTGTAGGTACAGCGCTATGGATTTTTGTGCCTCGTAAAACGTGCCAATGAAAAAATCATGGCCTAGATGCACTTGTCACCGAAATAGGTCGAATTATATATCAAAATGAATCAAAACGCCCTTCGGAAGCCAACAATGAAGTCTGTTTTGCCTCAAACTGCTCTGATTTTTTTTAATGCTTTTTTTGATGAATTTCTTGAAATTTGTGCCAAAAAAAGGCAAAACTAAAGAAAAATTTTCAAAACCCAAATTTGTCAAAAATTGACAAATTTTATATGGAAATGGGGGTTTTGGGGTGTTCTAAGCTCAATGGTGACGTCAGTTTGAGCCTAAAATGATCAAAAACAAAAAAACTACCCCATATCCAATAAAAAACTCTGAAAAAACTTGAAACCCTCCTCCAAAAAATCTTCTGAAAAATTGGGAACAAGCAGCAGCAGATGTAGGCTCTGATACCATGAAGAAATTGAGGAAATACAACTTCAGAGATCCCAAGATCACCTGCATGCAAATACCTATCACAAGAAATGAATGGAAGCACATAAACCAAAAAAGCATAAATGCTCTAAAGAAGAAAATTATCATTTAGAAAGGGAATCAATTTTTTGAACAAGTACAATACAATCGTTATAAAAGGATAATAGAAACCCTAAAGATATGCAACCCTAAAGGGATAATATGTATTTAATAATTAGAATAATTATTAGCTAATACAAGATAACTCTAACACCTCCCTTTAAGATGAACTTAGGGAGTAGCTAAAAAACTGAATGCATGAAGCAAAAAATGCAACTACATGATGAAAGAAAATTTGGGTCCTGACAACAAGGCCTGATGAGGTACCCAATCACAACCAAATCTCTATGAAATGGAGAAATAGAGAAAACCACATGGGAAAAAAACTCTACTCCAAAAAGGGATGGAAAAGAAAGAAGAACACCACTGAAGCAGGAAATAGCTGCAAACACTGTTGAAGAGTAATTGCTGATTTAAAAAACCTCCACTGAAATAGAATATGACCAGGTAGAGAAGACTGTAATCTGCATGAGTGCCCTCAAATGAGACTACTCGAATCAGATGGAAAACAAAGGAAAACAACTAAACTCAAAGATACAGATGGCATGAGACACCAAAGCCTGAAGAGTTGATCAATCGAACCAAGGAAGCACTAGAACCAACAGGACAAACCTCCCCATAATGCTAAAAAGGGAGAGGGACAGGTACACTAAAAAGAACGGCCAACAAGAACTGCATAATAAAGAACCAAGAACATCGAAGGTGTAGAGAAAATACATAGTGTCATGGAAGGAACACTGACTTGACACATATCATCAGGAAAATGTCATGGAAGGAACACTCACTAGACAAAGGTAGATGGCAAACAAAAGGCAAACATCAACTCCCTCATGACACTTTATAAGTAGTGCATGTACAATAAAACACAAGAGGTGCAAGATTCCATGTAAATAATGCATGATGACACTTTATCTCAGTGCGTTTGCATAAATACAAGCTATAATGATAAGACGACTAGAAATAGAAATGAGAACCAAAATAGAGATATCCTACCTAGAGAAGAAATCTCATGACCTAAAACAACCAAGATATCCACCAGAGCGCTAAAAAGTAAAAAAATAAATAAAATATGCATGGAGAAAAATCTGGAAAGAAAACTCAATTTATTGGAAAGTACATAGCACATGCTTTCCAAAAATATAAACTTTTTGAAAAATAGAGGTCGGATGCTCATTCTATTGCTCCCAGAGTGCAAAAACTAGACCTCACTTTGACTGAAAAAAAAAATAGTCAAATAGAAAAATTGGGAAAAAATACCAACATAACAAGGTCCAGCTCGAAACCAGCTTTCTGACGCCTATTCGTTTTCGAAAAAATGACAACGTATGCCCAAGATATGGCCAAAAAACCAAACCCCTCTTTTTGAGCATAAAAAGGGTAAAAAAAATATTAAAAAATAATAATTTTTTTTTTTTTTTTGATGAAAATTTTCTGACGCATTTGCAGGGACAGCCCTATGGATTTTTGTACCTCGTAAAGCGTGTCAATGAAAAAATCATGGCCTAGATGCACTTGTCACCGAAATTGGTCGAATTATATATCAAAATGAATGGAAACGCCCTTCGGAAGCTAACAATGAGGTCTGTTTTTGCCCAAACTGATCTGATTTTTTTTAATGCTTTTTTTGATGAATTTCTTGAAATTTGTGCCAAAAAAAGGCAAAACCAAAGAAAAATTTTCAAAACCCAAATTTGTCAAAAATTGACAAATTTTATATGGAAATGTGGGTTTTGGGGTGTTCTAAGCTCAATGGTGAGGTTCGTTTGAGCCCAAAATGATCAAAAACAAAACAACTACCCCAGATCCAATAAAAAACTCTGAAAAAACTTGAAACCCTCCTCCAAAAAATCTTCTAAAAAATTGGGAACAAGCAGCAGCAGATGTAGGCTCTGATACCATGAAGAAGTTGAGGAAATACAACTTCAGAGATCCCAAGATCACCTGCATGCAAATACCTATCACAAGAAATGAATGGAAGCACATAAAGCAAAAAAGCATAAATGCTCTAAAGAAGAAAATTATCATTCAGAAAGGGAATCAATTTTTTGAACAAGTACAATACAGTCCTTATAAAAGGATAATAGAAACCCTAAAGATATGCAACCCTAAAGAAACCCTAAAGGGATAATATGTATTTAATAATTAAAATAATTATTAAATACCTACAATATTTATTAAATGCCTAAGTTTAGCTTAAGCGTAGAGTTTAATAGACTAATAATTAAATAAATAATTATTAGCTAATACAAGATAACTCTAACACCTTTTTGGAAGTAAACCATCTGGTAAATCCTCTTTACCTCCTATTAAGAATATTTCTAATCCATCTGGTGGAAAGTTCGCTATCTCTATCCCTGATCTGGTTCTGGATCATAATATAAATAGTATGTCAAACTCCCTGGTAGTCAAATTATGGGTTCGTATCCAAACATCGAAGTTGTAAGGGCTTATGTCAAGCAAAAATGGGCTCTGAAGGGTAATGTTGAAATCTCAGCTTTTCCTAAAGGCCTCCTGTCTTTTAATTTCTTGTGTGAAGAAGATAAATTAAGGATACCTTATGGAAGTCCCTGGATGGTAGGAAAGACAGCCTTGGTTCTTCAGAAATGGCATCTGAATCTGAACATGAATGACTCTCTTTTGGCTCAAGTTCTAGTATGGGTAAAGTTACCAGGTCTGCCTCTTGAATATTGGGTAGAAAAGATCTTCTCAGTAATCGCAAGCTCCTTTGGTGAAATCCTCTCCATAGACCTAGTCACAGCTTTAAAAAGGAGACTCACTCATGCTAGGTTTTGTGTAGGGATAGCCCATGATCCAAACATGCTAGAACAGATAGATATAGTGTCAAAGCTGGGGACATGGAAACAACAAATAGAATATGAATCTATCCTCTTTGCCTGCTTCCATTGTAAGAAAGTTGGTCATTGGGCAAAATCTTGTCTTATCAAGCTGAAAGGAGAGCTCAAGAAGACTAAACCCCTGGTTGAAAGTTAAAAGGTCCTAGAAAAAAAGGTATGGAAAGTTAAAAACTCTAAGAATAAGGAAGCTGACTTTATTGACAACAACTATTTTGAACCATTGGGGGAAAATAAGGAAGTGTCATCAACTTCTATCTCCAATCCTCCAACCTAGGAAGTATTGAAAAACGAGCCAACCAAAGCAAACAACTCTGTGACAGAGCAGATCCGAACAGAGGAATTGAAAGAATAGACTGAATCTTCAAAAGACACAACTGGAGTGGTAATTATTGATACTTATGCTGGTAAGGAAATGCAAAAGAAAGAGGATCAACCTGAGGAAGGGGAGATCCCTAGCTCCTAAGAAGAAAAAATTGATTCGTCCCCACTCATGATAAGCTTTGAAATGCAAGAAGCCCAAAAATGTGCAATATTGGGTATAAACCTTTCGAATTCATATCAGAACTCAAAAATAGTAAATAGCATTTCACATGATTCCAAATTCCCTAACTAGCAATGAAGATGAAATATCCAGAATCCTCAGTAATCCAGAAGCGGTTCTTGAGAAAGAAGCTGACTAGAAAATCCCAAAAAATAGGAATAAGAAAGGATCCACTCCCTCGGCTTCTCAACTAAGAAAATCTAGTAGAATAGCTCAAGTTGATGTTGGGTATATCTCCTCTTCCCTAGGTCGACCTTCTAACCATAAAGTTAGAGACAAGGAGGCCAGTAAGAACATTGCTGATGGGACCCAAAAGACTATTAAGGAGTTAGGAATCAGTAAGTAACTATGAAGATTATCTGTTGGAATATTAAGAGACTTAATAATCCTCACAAACACGATATTATTAGGAATATGATAAGGGATAGAAAACTTGACATTTTCTTATTCAATTTTTCTTATTCAAGAGACCAAAATGAGTAGAGAAAATTTGAATCTTTGAAGTTTTTTAAAAATGGGAGTATCAGTGGTGGTAGTTTGGAAGGTGCTTTGGGACGTATAGCTACCATTTGGAATCTTAATAGTGTCAAAGGCCATGTTCTTATTCAAGAAAAAAATTTCTCTTGCATCAGATCTGAGCATTTAAAAGATGGAACATCATGGGTCCTCACCGATATTTATGCACCCAACACCTTGAAAGCTAGAAACTTCTTATGGGAAAAACTTAAAGAAGTTAGGGACAACTTCAAAAATCTTAGCTGGCTAGTCATGGGAGACTTTAATACTCCTTTGAGAGGAGGAAAAATTTAGTGGTAGCCCCTGTCAGTTGGAAAGTAGGTTGGCCCTTATGGACTTTATAAATACTCAGGCTCTCAATGATGTGGAGATATAGGGATGCAAATACACATGGACTAATAGGAGATCTGGTAATGATTTTATCCAAGTTTTCTTTGATAGGGCTCTTATCTCTGATGAATGGTACAAACATTACTTATGCTCCCTGTCTGCCCATATTCGGGTTGGGTCAGATCATTTTCCCATCACCTTCATTCCTAACCCAATTAATAGAAGAAGATATTTTCCTTTTTGATTTGAAAATATGTGTACTCATCACCCAAAAATCACTCGTAATATACAGAAATGGTGGAGTATCCAAGTTGAGGGAACTGCTATGTACAAAGTTGTAAAGAAACATAAAGTGTAAAGGACAATATAAGACTCTGGAATAAATCCAGCTTTGGGAACATTTTTGAGGCCAAAGTAAAAGTCCAGGATGACCTCAAGAAAATACAAGTCCAAATTTAGAAGGATGGTTTCAGTACCATGTCTATTGCTAAAGGAAATGAGACCCTTAAAAAATACCACGAAATCATTGCAAAAGAGGAAACTTTTTGGAAGCAGAGATCAAGATGCATTTGGCTAAAGGAAGGAGATAGGAATACAATATTTTTTCATATGTCAATGATCAAACATAAAGTAGCAAATAGGATAACTAAATTGATAGTGGACAATGGGGAGCTGGTCAAGGAGGAAGAAATAAGGGTTGAAGCCAAAAGGTACTTTTTAGAACTTCTTAGTAGGGATCACAGGTTGGATGCTGATGCCCAATCTTCTTTTCTTCAAAATATTGCTTGTCTCATTGATGAGCAGTTGAATGTCTCCCTTTCTTCCATTCCTTCGATCTTGGAAATCAAAAAATTTGTTTTTTCTTTTGATGGTAACAAAGCCCCCAGTCCATATGGCTTCCCCATGTTCTTTTTCCAAGATTTCTAGGACATTGTCGAGAAAGATGTTTCCAACGGGGTCAAGGAATTTTTTGGGGCTAGAAGACTTTTGAAGGAAATTAATGGCACTTTCATTTATCTTATTCCTAAAACCCAAGGTGCTAACTCCATGGAAAAGTTCAAACCAATTAGCCTATGCAATTCTTTTTATAAGATTATCTCCAAAGTTCTTACCACCAGAATTCTTACTATCCTTCCTTCTTTTATTAATCATCAACAAAATGCTTTTTTCCCTGGAAGACAAATTCTTGACTCCATTATTACTATACATGAGAATATTGATTCTCTTGTTAGGGCTAAGAAACAAGGTCTCATTCTCAAGCTTGATCTCTCTAAGGCCTATGACCGGATAGACTAGTCTTTTCTTGTGAAGGTTCTTGTGGCTTATGGTTTATCCACCAAATCTGTTGACCTCTTCAGTCAACTTATTACCTCAGCCTCTTTTGTAGTTCTTGTCAATGGTTCCCCTTCCCCCTTCTTTCAAGCATCTAGAGGATTGAGGCAAGGGGATCCCATCTCCCCTATCCTCTTCATTATTATGGCTGAATGTTTTGGTAGGTCCATGGAAAACATGGTTATGCGAGGTTCTTTTAAGGGACTTCAACCATCCTCGGCTGATCTTATATGCTCCCACCAATAGTTTGTGGACGATACCATTGTTATGGGGGAATCAAGTATCTCTGAAGCTAGAACCCTGAAGGACACTCTTTGTAAATTTGCCTCTGCTTCTGGTCAGCTCATTAATTGGGTTAAAAGTGAAGTTTTTTTCATAAATACTCCAGAGAGAAGACAACAAAGAATCAGTAGAATCCTGGAATGTCAAATTGTTGATCTTCCTACCATTTATCTTGGCCTCCCCTTGGGCATTGCACCTCCTGATTCTTTCTGGAGCTCTCTAGTGGACAAATTTCATAAAAAGCTAGCTGGTTGGAAAGGAGCCCTTTTAAGTCGGGCTGGAAAGCTTCAAATTTTAAAAGCCTCACTTCAAAGTATACCTATCTATGCCCTAAGCCTTTTTAGAATTACAGTTAAGTATGTTGATGCAATTGAGAAAATTCAAAGAAAATTTCTATAGTCAGGGGTTGAGGACAAGAAAAGAATATCTCTTGTGGCTTGGGAACAGGTATGCAGATCGAAAAGTAAAGGAGGTTTGGGCTTGAGAAGAATTTGGACCTTAAATGAATCTCTCCTGTCCAAACAAGTTTGGAGAATGTTCCACTCACATAATGAATGGTGCAAAATCTGGCGAAGTAAGTACTTTCTTTTGTCCTCCTCTCTTTCCTCTTTTATCAATTCTGAAATTAGTATCAATGGGTCCCACATCTGGAATCATGCCTCTAAGTGTAGAGATAGCATTGCTAAAGGGGTTATTTGGAAAGTAGGAAATGGTAGGAAAGTTAAATTTTGAGAAGACCCTTGGCTTTTTGATAAACCTTTGACTGATATCCTAGAATGGGCCCCTTATGCCTCCTCTTGTATTAGAACTTTTGGTCCTTTAGTTGAAGGGTATTGGACAAGCAATAAATGGCAGAACATTGAAAGTATCCACCCAATCCTCATTAAGCTTAAGAACCATCTATCTTTGGCCTAGTTGAATAAAGAGGAAGACTCCCTTATTTGGAAATATGAACCCAAAGGTATTATTACTGTCCCTTTAATGTATGGTGTTCTCTCCCCCGCCCCTCCTGATAATCCTTTTTGATCTAAAGCTTGGAATCCCCAAAATCAACTTTTTCTATTAGACTATTCTTCAAAATAAAATCTTGACCTTAGATAACCTCAAGGGTAGAGGATTTACCTTTCCTAATAGATGTGCTCTATGTCTTAAGGAGGAAGAGTTAGTGGACCATCTGGCTATCCATTGTTCCTATTCTGCTTCGATCTGGGAAAGATTTCTTAAGAGTTTTAGCATTGATTGGGTGTTTCCTAACACTATCAGTGAGTTGTTCTACTCTTGGAATTACCATTGGTCTATCTCCTTTTTGAGACATTTGTGGCAACTATCACTCCCTCACATTTTGTGGGGATTATGGAAAGAAAGAAACAATTGTATTTTTAGGGACACCTCTCTTACTCAGGATATTGTGTTCTAGAAAATACAATAGGTGATTGTGGAGAATATTGGGATCATTGGGGGTCCCTATTTTTTGACCAACCCACTGGAATCTCACATTTTAAGTTCCTAGAATTTGAAGAATGCTGGCAGTTCTGATCCCAAGCAAAACAAAAGACTAGAAGCTAGGTGGCAAATTCCCCCTCATGGTTGGTTCAAAGTAAATTTTGATGGTGCTGCAAAAGGTAATCTGGGCCCTGCAGGATGTGGAGATATTCTTAGAGATGATAAAGGTATATATAAGAAATGATTGTTTTTCCAATAGGAAGTCAAACAAACCACAAAGCAAAAGCAATGGCAGCACTCCAAGGTATTCTCCTCGCAAAAAGATGGAATTGCCCCTACATATAGATTGAAGGGGACTCAAACAAGATCATCAATTGCCTCAAGGGGACCTCTAAGCCCTCATGGTCTATTAATAACATTATAAAATTTGCTAGAGACCTCATTAACACTTTTGAGAAAAGCTACATATCTCATATGTACCGTGAAGCCAATGGGTTTGCTAACTGGGCAGCCAATGCGGTGGTCAATCAAGATGAAATGATTACTTGGAAAGGTGAACAAGGCCTCCTTGAAGATGTTGGATTAATCATTTTTAAGGACCGATATAATAGCATCCCAAAGATTTTTGATGGACAAAACAATAATGAAACGGATTAAAAGGAGTACTTCGAGCAATTATAATATTGTCAGCACCATTTATTATAACACTCAATCAATCACTTCCCATGCTTTCTGGGTAAACTTGATAGCTCCAAGAAAATTTTTGTCTAAAGTGCTCTGCAAGTTTCAACATTCTGCTCTGAATAGCAAAAATATGGGTGAAAACAGACATCGATACGAACCTAGCAGCTACAAGGAATGGAAGCAAAAGGCGGTAGTCTGGAACATTTTGTAGAAGGGTGGGTTTCCAAAATTTATAGAGAGGATTCATGGATGGGACGCCACAGTCACCAATTTCTTCTATAAAAACTGGAGAAAGGGCATTTTGAAGATGGGAGACCAGTCTATTGTCATAGATGAAGACCTTATTGCCCAGGCCATGAGACTCCGAAGGGAAGGTAGAAACTACTACAGAGATAGAAAAGTGAGCAAGGAAGCCATTGAAAGATATCCTGAAACTGATAAGGAGAAAAAACACCTGGTGAAGCTAAGTAAAACTTACTATCCCCCTAGGGCTTTTGTTAAACCATGGAGGGAGGTCCTTTTCATTATAATGCGCTATATTACTTTGGATGGTAGATTCACTAAAGTATACAGCTACCATTTTGTTTTGTTGAATCATTTTAGGCATGACGAGAAGGTTAACATTCCTTATTTTTTGTTATGTTCTATGAATGCCACCATTAAAGCCTATAAAGAGAACCCTACGGGGGACACTGCCATGCATCAGGGTTTAATGGTTCTTATTTATGACCATCTCAAAGCTAACCAAATAGCCTGCCCACAACCCTCTATTTTAGAGTCAGAGGAGGATGGGTCGGACTCTATCTTTTCTTTGGATGGGGGTTCTGATAGTGATCCAACGAGTGAGTCTGAGGAGAGTATGGATGACTCAGAAGCTGAAGTAGGTAAGAAGAGGAAATATTCAAAAACTAGGCCTTCCTCCTCAAAGGGAAAGAAATCCAAAGGAAAAATTCTCCAGATTAGCTCCTCAGAGGAGGAGGTCTCTGAAGATTCAGAGAAGGTCAAACCCTAGGGTTCTCTGAAAAAAAAATATTAAAGTCCATACATAGATCATAAAAAAACAAAAGAGAAAGGATGAGAATGTGAAGGAGCTGGAGGATCATAAGTAGAAAAATATTCCGGAAACTGACCAGAACTTGGAGGAGGTGATGACTGGAGAAGTTCATAGGGCTGATGACAAAGTTACTATTGGTGAAACTCCAAATTAGGAACAAGACAACTCTGGTAAGATTGATCTCTCCTTGAACCCACCTCTTGAGGGTATGAAAGGTTTTATGGACACCATGGAATGGTTAATCACTAGTTACAAGAAAGTTGTGGATGACAACAAGAAGCTCAACCATAGAATCCAAATTCTGGAAACTATCAACACTGGGGAAGGGAAGACTATGGCTGATCATATGGAGGATTTGACAAATACTGTTGCTAAAGCTGAAAATATAAGAGACTCCTTCAAACCCAGATTCAAGCAAATCAAGAAAGACCTGCTGGAGAGGAAAGAAAATGCTAATGCTATGGATCAAACTATTGTGGGAACTGACAGTTAAGTCAGCAAAATTGAGGAATGTCTCAAAAGTATCACAGAGCAAAGCTTAAACATCCTAAAGGTCTCTACTAGCAATACTAAGACTCTCATCAGCAAATTGAATGAGGAGAAGGACACCCTGGATATTGATCCTGACACTGAAGGTACAAGAGATGTTCAAGGAGCCAGAACAAGAACTAGAGGTAAAAAGAAGGAAAAGAAGCCTAAGAAGGACCTAGATGAACTCAAAGTTGTTGTAGCTTCCTATGACCAGCTAGTGATTAAGGCAGAGGACCTTCTGAAGACTTTTAATTGTGCAGTGTTTTCTTGGTTTCTGTTGTTTTGTTGTTTGTATCTTTTCTTGTCTTTTCTATTCACTGGCTTTCTTGCTAGTCATTTTGTAAGCAGTTTTTATGTTCTAGATACTCTATGATGACTTTTCTTAATCTCTTATTTTAAAGGTTTCGGGTCTTGAAAACCTATTTTTGTAATTAATCAGAACAATTCAATTATTTCAAATCATATGAAAATAAAAAATTCACTTACTTCTATGTATAAAACAGTGATAGAAGTGTAGACATAGTTCCAATGGGGCCTTCAACAACCTCAAAAACTTCTTTTGAGGTCGTTGAGGCTCTTGGGAAACTAAAACTGTGTCTATGTACTGCGTACGCGTTGTTAGTCCATAAAATATTGGCAAGCCCAATGGTATTTTTTTTCCCATTCTGTACTAATAAGTACCGCTTTCACACTCCTAAGCCTAAAAAGTGTTATTGCAGGGTAGAGAATAATGGGCTTAGTACCTTGTATGTGCTGACAAGTAATAAGTACCACGTACGTACTCCTACGCCTTAAAACAATTATGGCAGGGCAGTGAACTAATAGGTTCAGTACCTCATACATGCTATTGGTAGTAGAAAAAATGTGAATGAAAAGGGAAAGAGAGAGAGAGAGAGAGAGAGAGAGAGAGAGAGAGAGAGAGAGAGAGAGAGAGGGGGGGGGAAGAGTAGGAGGGAGGGAGAGAGGAGGGGGGTAGAAGGGAAGGAGGGAGAGAGGGAGAGAAGAAGGAGGGGGTGGAGAGGAGAGGAGAAGGGGGAGGGAGAGAGAGAGAGAGAGAGAGAGAGAGAGAGAGAGAGAGAGAGAGAGAGAGAGAGAAAAGGAGGGAGAGGGAGAGAGAAAGGAGGGGACGAGGGAGAGGGAGAGAGAGAGAGGGAAGGAGGGAGAGGGAGAGAGAAAGGAGGGGAAGAGGGAGAGGGAGAGAGAGAGAGGGGGAAGGAGGGAGAGGGAGAGGGGGGAGAGAGAGACAGGGGGGAGGGAAGGTAGAGAGAGGGAGAGAGGTAGAGGAAGGGAGAGAGGGAGAGAAGAGCAGTGAGGGTGGGAGAGAAGAAGGGGTATGGAGAAAGGGAGAGGGAGAGTAGGGGGAGGGAGAGAGGGGGTAAGGAGGGAGAGGGAGACAGGGAGAGAGAGAGAGGAACGCAAGAGAGAGAGAGAGAGAGAGAGAGAGAGAGAGAGAGAGAGGAGAGTAGGGGGGACTGAGAGATAAGGAGGGAAGGAGGGAGATGGAGAGAGAGAGAGGGGGGAGGGAGGGAGAGGTAGAGAGAGAGAGAGAGAGAGAGAGAGAGAGAGAGAGAGAGAGAGAGAGAAGAAGGGGTATGGATGGAGGGAGAGAAGAAGGGGTATGGAGGAAGGGAGAGGGAGATGGAGAGAGAGAGGGGGGGAGAGTAGGGGGGAGTGAGAGAGGAGCGAAGGAGGGAGAGGGGGAGAGAGAGAGAGAGAGAGAGAGAGAGGAGGGGAGGAGGGAGAGGATGAGAGAGAGAGAGAGGTAAGGAGGGAGAGGGAGAGAGGGAGAGAGAGAGAGAGGGGAGGGAAGGTAGAGAGAGAGAGAGGTAGGGAGAGAAGAGGGGGGAGGGAGGTAGAGAAGAAGGGAGGGACCTATAACGACACCAAATAGCACACCATAGGACCTATAACGACACAAGATAGTGTCCTAAGGAGTCATATAGCACCATATGACCCTTTAGAACACCATATGGTGTTGTTGTGGGTCATTTGTGTCCCGAGGGGTCATATGGTGTCCTAAGTGGTCATAGGACACCATATGACCTCTTAGGAAACAATACGACCTCTAATGACACCTAAGGGGTCATATGGTGGGCTAATAAAATGATATATTGAATTTAAAGTTATGAATAGAACATCATACAATAGAACATCAATAGTTTAACTTTGATATAGCTAAGTTAGACAATTGTCAGCATAAGAGAGTCTCAAAGTGAACAAACAATGAGGCTTCACTTAAAAGAAAGTGTAAGAGCTTGACCTAATCCTAAGAGTATTGCCTAAGCTATAAAACATATGATGTTATTAAATTTGCAAGGTTATAGGACTGATCTCGATTGTGACTATAGGAATTACAGAAGAAGAGAAAGAGGGATGGGGTATGAAGGAAGGGAGAAGGGGAGAGAGTGAGAGAGAGACAGATGGGGTATGGAGGAAGGGAGAAGGGGAGAGAGAGAGAGAGAGAGAGAGAGAGGGGAGGAGGGAGAAGAAGAGAAAGAGGGAGGAAGAGAAGAAGAGAAAGAGGGATGGGGTATGGAGGAAGGGAGAAGGGGAGAGAACGAGAGAGAGAGAGGGATGGGGTATGGAGGAAGGGAGAATGGGAGAGAGAGAGAGAGGGAGAGGGAGAGAGGGAGAGAGGGAGAGAAGGAGGGGGGAGGGAGAGGAAGAGAGATCGAATCCAAGACACAATATGACCCCTATCAACATCTAAGGGGTCATAGGGTGTCATAAGGGGTCATATGAGACTATATTATCCCTTAGCACACCATAGGACCTATAACGACACCAAATAGTGTACTTAGGAGTCATAGAACACCATATGTCCCTTTACAACACCATATGGTGTTGTTATGGGTCATTGGTGTCCCGAGGGGTCATATGGCATCTTATGACCCCTTAGGACACCATATGGTGTTTTTATGCATTGTATGGTGTCTTAAGGGGTCATATGGTGTCCTAAGGGGTCATAGGACACCATATGACCTCTTAGGAAATAATATGACCTCTAATGACACCTAAGGGGTCATATGGTGGGCTAATAAAATGATATATTAAATTTAAAGTTATGAATAGAACATCATACAATAGAACATCAGTAGTTTAGTTTTGATATAGCTAAGTTAGACCATTGTCAACATAAGAGAGACTCCAAGAGAACAAACAATGAGGCTTCACTAAAAGCAAGTGTAAGAGCTTGACCTAACCCTAAGAGTACTGCCTAAGTTCTAAAACATATGATGCTATAAAATTTGCAAGGTTATAGGACTGATCTCGATTGTGACTATAGGAATTACACACTTGATTTCTTTCATGGGTATGTACCATTCCAAGTTGTTTAACAAGTGATGATCATCATATACTACCACTGCCATGCATACAACAAACTTTAATTTCTTTAGGTGACAAGCATTGTTTAACAACATGGGAACTCTCGCATACCCACCACTATCATTCTCTAGGACATCATCTTCGTTACTCTCCCTCTTTATCTTCCTACCGGTTCTTTCCTTTTGAAAAACATATTGCAAGTACTCTGACTCATCTTGTTACTTTGTTGACACTATTTTCCATATTTGATCTGCTCATTAAAAACACATTCAAGAAGAATATTGCTGCAGGTTTCCTTGTTTGTCACGGTAATGCACCCATGGTTCAATTTCAAACCCTATTATTCCTATTCAATATATACACACAAATCCATCAGTCAATTTTCTTAGGATAGCATACATGATAAAAATCAAAGAGGAATTTTCAGATAAGAAATAAATTCACTTACTTCTATAGAAGTGCAGACATAGTTGCAATGGGGTATGGAGGGAGGGAGGGAGAGAAGATGAGAAAGAGGGATGGGGTATGGAGGAAGGGAGAAGGGGAGAGAGCAAGAGAGGGAGGGATGGGGTATGGAGGAAGGGAGAAGGGGAGAGAGGGAGGGAGAGAGAGAGAGGGATGGGGTTTGGAGGAAGGGAGAAGGGGAGAGAGGGAGAGAGAGAGAAGGAGAGAGAGAGAGAGTAGGAGAGAGAGAGAGAGAGAGAGAGAGAGAGAGAGAGAGAGAGAGAGAGAGAGAGAGAGAGAGAGAGAGAGAGCTTGTATGCGTTTGAGAGGGGGAGACAATACACTTATATGTGTATATATATACTTAATATATTATATATTATTATATACATATATATATATAAATATTATATATTATATATATACACATATTATATATACAATATCATATTATACACATATTATATATTACATATATTATATGTATATACACATATTATATATACAATATCATATTATACAATAGTGTGTACGCGTTGTTTACAGTAAAAAGAGTGTGTACATGCTTCTTACATTGTAAGTACCACGTACATGCTTTTTATACCATAAGTACCTCGTACACGCTTTTGACTGTTTAGGCTTGGAAATAGGCCTAAATGACAAAGCTACGGTTTGGAAGTTTGATTTCCCTCCATTTCTCTCTTTTTTGACGTGTTTTATTTTATCAAATTGGTTTATCGACTTTGTTACTGACATGTTCATGGATGCAAGATGGATTCATGTGCATGTGTGTATGATATGTTGTAGATGCAAGAAGAGTGATTATGTGGGTGCACATGTTTATGAGATGTTTTGATGTGTATATATGTTGTATATGAGGATGTTTAATGTATAATGGATATGATGATGCGAGAAAAGGAAAATGCAATGTAATAATAGATGTGGATGCAAATGATTAATGATAAATGATAAAATAGTCTAAATGAGTAATAAAAGCAATCTAAATGAGGAATTAATGAATGTAATGCCACCTACACGGATAATGCAATGTAAATGATTAACGCTATGCAAAATAATGAGATCTAAATGAATGATAAAATGAGTGAACATGTAAATGCAAGATGGACGATGAATGTAATATAAGGAAATGATTGTAATATAAATGGATAATGCCATGTAATATGAATGGATAATGTAACCTAAATGACGTATGCAAGATGGATGTAGGATGCAATGCAATCTAAATGCAATCTAAGTGGTTAATGCTTGTGGAAATGATTAATCGGTAATGTAATCTAAGTGAATAGTGTAATGAAATGAATGGATAATGTAACCTAAATGAATAGATAATGCAATCTACATGAATAATGAAATGAATGATGCCACTTAAGTGGATAATGAAATGAATGGATAATGCAATATAAATGAGTATTGGAAAATGTTTTTGCAAATATGCCTGTAATAATACAATGATCTTAGATAAAAAAATAGAAGAATAGGAGGGAAAAAAATGAAGACTTCACGGGGTTATTAGATGGTGAGAATTAGGAATTTACGGAATGATGGGGAGAGTTGTGCATAAAAGATGTGGAGAGCCAACCTAGTTTAATATTGCCCTAGGTAACTTGCACCACTAATTATAGGAACCAGGATGCCATGAGAAACCCAAGGTGTGGATTGACTCACAGTCAAGCAAGAATTCCTTACACCTAGATATGTAAGTGTTGAAGAACACTAGTACAAAGTTGTGGGTACATTCAAGGAAACCCTCAAACACACTAATACCTCTTGTACATGAGAAGGTGCGTGTTGATAAACACTAGTACCAGGTCATCGATTCATATAAGAGAGATCCAAAACAAGAAATGCCATGAAAATATGCCCTAGTATGCTCCTATTGTAAACATACCCGGATATGAAAGATCCAGGCAATCGTAGATAGATGCAGTCATAGGACAAAAGATGCAAGTCAAAATGAAATTCCAAGAAATAAAAAAAGTCACCCATACATAACCTACTGATGTCTCTTGCCAAGAGTAGGATTAGGATGGAAGATTAAACTGTCAGGCGAGGGAAGGATTCATCCCTAGGGAAAAGGATGGGGTGGATTAGGATTGACTATACAATTGACCAGATGACCATGAGGACCAACCTGTCTATGTAGGACTAACATCAAGACTTGATGAAGCTCACATGGAGGCACAAGCTCAGGAAATGAGAGAAAAAAGCTCAGGTGGATGGGATAAAGCTCAGTTTGATGGGACAATCCTTATTCATGATTTGGGCAAAGACTCATCATAATACGAGTGATTATTCTACCAGGAGCATGGTAGGGAGCGTTATGGCTATCAGATGGGCAGGCGGTGAAGGAGTTTGATCTGATAGATGATGGATCTAGATTATTTGCTTTGTTGTCTACATGAAGGTTTTCACCAAGGTACTTTACCATAGCACCACAAAGTAGTTTTCACTAATGGATGAATTGGTTTTTCTTAACTTTTTTTTATTTTGATTTTTTTGCATTTTTCCTGATTTTTTTTTTTTTTTTTACAGTTGATGACCTTCTGAGGACTAGGCATTGAATCTTTTTAGGTGCATGATGTTCATTAGATCATCCAAAGGATCTAATTCAAGAGTAGCCAACTGATATGCCCCTAATCCATACTTTGTTGTGATCACATATGGTCCAAGCCAATTAGGCTCAAACTTGCCTTTCTTCTCTCTTTCTTGAAGGTTTCTTTGATTTTCCATGACAACAATATCACCAATTTCAAATTCTTGGGTTCTGACCTTCTTGTGGTTACTCAAGCATAGACGATTTTGATATACCTGGAGATGGTTTAAGGCATTGTCTGGCAACCCTATATTCCTTGTCTAGGAGGATATCTTGCAGTGACACCCTTAGGGAAGGGATCTCAATCTCAAGAGGGAGGACGACTTTAGAGCCAAAGAAAAGGTAATATGGGGTGGTGCCTGTGGGTGTGCGGATGGAGGTGCGGTAAGCCCACAGACTAGGGTAGAGTTGGAGGTGCCAATCACGACCAACTTCATTGACTTTTTTTTTGAGGATTTTGATTAGGTTTTTGTTAGAAGCCTTAGCTTGATCGTTACCTTGCGGGTAATATGGAGTGGAGAAGCGGTGTTCGATATCAAATTTCTGGCAGAGCTCTTTAACATCCTGATTTTTGAATTGTCTGTCATTATCTGTAATGATAACTTTGGGGATTCCATATCGACAGATCAAGTAGTTCAGAATGAATTTGGAGATCTTCTTACCAGTGGTGAAGGTAAGAGGGATGGCCTCCACTCACTTGGGGAAATATTTGGTGGCGGTGATAATGAATTTATGACCATTGGAGGATGTGGGGTGGATTTTCCCAATGAGATCAAGGCCCCACTGTGAGAAGGGCCAGGGTGTAATGAACGACTGTAATTCTTGTGATGGTGCATGGATCTTGTCACCATGTTTCTGGCAAGGGATACATTTCTTCATGTAATTGTATGCATCTACTTCCATTGTAGGCTAGTAGTATCTCGTTCGCAAAATATTTTTAGCCAAAGTGAACCCACTTGAGTGTGCCCCACAAATACCTTCATGCACTTCACGTAGAGCCTATTCAGCCTATTGTTTGTCTAAACACCTTAGGAGGGAACCATTGAAATTCCTTCTTAACAAGGTGTCTCCAAGGATAGTTTAATGAGCACATCGACAGATGAAGGTTTGTTGTTGGGTTTTAGTGAGGTGTGGGGGAATGGTGTTGTCTCTTAGGAAAGTGAAGGTCTCTTCATATCAGGGGGATTCAGGACCAATGAGTAAGCACACCATTTCAGACTCTAGTAAATCATATGCTGGTATGAAGAGTTGCTCGACCAAGAACTCACATTTCTGACTATGTTCTGGAATTTGAAGGAGGGAGCCAATAGTGGCCATTACATCTGCAACTCTATTGTTTTTTCGTGGAACTTGATGAAACTTAATTGATGTGAAGTGCTTCTTGAGATCTTCAACCATATTGAAATAGGGAAGAAGCTTGTCATCTTTTGTTTGATATTTAGCATTGACTTTTTTCATGACAAGTTGGGAATCACCATAGACATATAGTTCCAATATCTTCCATTGGATAGCTAGGCATAGTCCAATAATTAGTGCTTCATATTTTGCAATGTTGTTGGTACATGTAAAGGATATCTTGTATGATTTTGGGATGCAATCTCCTTGAGGTGTGATCAACAATACTCCTGCCTCTGATCCATTTTGGGTGCTCGAATGATCAAAGTACAACCGCCATGTGGAGGATGTGGTGATAGTCATTATGAATTCGTCGGCATGTGGAGGATGTGGTGATAGTCATTATGAATTCATCTAGAAATTATGTAAGGATCAGATGGTCTTCTATTACCTATCCTTTGATTGGTTTTCTATCCACATATTCAATGTCAAATTAACTTAACAACATGACCAGCAGTTCTACCAGTGAGAGCAGCTTTTGACAAGAGGTATTTGAAAGGGTTTATCTTAGAAATTACTTTTGTTTTGTTTTTAAGCATGTAGTGCCTAAGCTTTTACGTGCTAAAGACAACTACTAAGCATGCTCTTTCAATGGGGGTATAATTGAGCTCATACCCTACTAGTGTGCGATTGATGTAGTATATAGCATGCTCCTTTCCCTGATCACATATCTGTGCCAATAATGCCCCAATGCCACTATAGTAGCAGATATGTACAAAAGAAGTGGCTTTCCTAGAATAGGAGGCATGAGAACCAGAGGTGATGCAATATATTTGTTTAGCTTCTCGAAAGCCTTTTGACATAGGCAGTCCCATTTGAATTTGGTATCTTTGCCATAATAGGTGACCAAATGGGTGACATTTGTCTGCGAGTTGTGAGATGAAGCATTTGATAGACTAGAGCTTTCCTTGGAGGTTGCGCAACTATCTAAGGGTCTTCGGCAGAGGCATTTCCATAATAGCTTTCACCTTTGTAGGATCAACCTCTATACCTCTGCGAGAAACGATGAAACCTAGCATTTTTTCTGATGTGACACCAAAGACATATTTCATAGGATTGAGGCATAGTTTGTATTTTCCAATCTTTCAAAAAATTTCCTTATGACAAGGATGTGTTCATGTCTTGTTTTGGATTTTCCTAGAAGATCGTCCACATAGTCCTCCATGATTTTATACAAGAGGTCATGGAAAATTTTTGTCATTGCACATTGATATGTAGCTTTGGCATTCTTGAGACCAAAGGGCATGACTTGGTAACAAAAGGTTCCCCATGGTGTTGTGAATGTTGTTTTGTGTTGATCTTCCTCTGTGATCCTAATCTGATTGTATCTATAAAATCTGTCCATAAGTGATAGCATCTCATGTCCCATTGTGAGGTCTACAATCATGTCTATGTTGGGGAGTGGGAAATCATCCTTAGGGCAGGCTTTGTTCAAATATCAGAAATCAATATAAATGCGGATGCCTCCAGTAGCTTTGCCGACAAGTACAATCACTAATACATTTGGCCTCAAATTTTGACGGACAAGGCATATTGTGATCAAATTTGATTTTGTTTTTCAAAATGCTTGAGTTCGTCGAAATTATGACGGTAAACGGCCATCGGAATTCCGATGAACTCGGGCATCATTATTTTTTTAAAAAAAATGCAGGTTCATTTTAAAGGAAACCAAGTACAAGCAGGGAGCATCGTCTGCCAAAGTTGAAGCTGCTCTTGCCTCCCTCCCCCCAGAGCACACTCTCCATAGCCACGCACTCCTCAGGTAAGGTTTTTTTTTCAACCAATTTACTATTTTCTTCTTTGTTGTCTGATAAACATCACAAAAAACATTATTTTTTCCATATTATTTCCACATGGGTTTCCAATTTTTTTAGAAGCCCATAATGTCTTCACAAACCAAATAAGTATGGAGAACAAGATCACCAACAAACAAGGGGTTGGTTTAGGCAAAATTCAAATTGCTTTGAAGAAGAGTGCCTTATTCATTCTCATGCCTTCATAATGTCGAGAAAATCCTTGATGAGAATGACGACATGGGGGGCCTGAGTCTTCAAAAGACCATAACGAATGTGGAGTTCAATGAAATGAGAGGATATTATAGTTCAAAGCTCCTGCAATCATCGATACAGTACCAAATTTCTCATTCAAAAAGATCAAATCGCAAGAAGAAGTTTGGTGCTTTGAAAAAGGAAACTCATTTTTGTCCAAGGGCAAAAAATGCGATTTTCACATCACCCCTCTATATTTGCCAAGAAAACCCCAATATTGGTGAGGCTTAGGCATCAAAAGAGGGCTCTCTCACACCCTATGCAATCTTCCATCACTGAATAATCCCCTTCACAAATGCCGACCTCATTAAATACTTATTACTGATTTGAGAAGAATTCTAATTGTGTTCTGCTTGATCAAAATTTAATACAATTTGTTCTAATTAGATAAAGAGGGAAAGAGTCTGAACCCTTACTTAACATCCAAACAATAGATGAAAGGGG